>NC_137428.1:32253811-32753811 GCF_964374335.1 Astatotilapia calliptera | reverse complement strand
TGTTAAGCTCGCGTCTGTGTATACCTGTTGTATTTCCTGTTTTACTTTGATAGTCCCTGGCTGTGTCCCAATTAAGAGACCGTACGCTTGAAGTACGCATTTTGAGTGCGATTACGTCACCGCCACACGACGACGGCTGTCCCAATTCGAAGTGTACTTCAAATGCATACTCCAAATGCGCCGTCGATTTCCCCAAATATCAAGCGTGATATACACACACACACACACATATATATATGTATATATATATATATATATATATATATATATATATATATATATATATGTGTGTGTGTGTGTGTGTATATATATATGTGTGTGTGTGTGTGTGTGTGTGTGTGTGTGTGTGTGTGTGTGTGTGTGTGTGTGTGTGTGTGTGTATATATATACATACATACATACACACACATACATACAGTATGTGTATATATATGTCAAGTGTTCCTCTGACTGTGAGGTGTCCACACTTGAAAAAGACCAGACTTTGAATTTCACTCAACTTTATTTAGACCAACTAGTTTGATAGCTGGTAGGTAGCAGCAGGTAAAAAACCTTTCAACACAAAAATAAAGAACATTTCATTAACCATTCAGATAAATTACATGCATTACACAGAAGACAGATGAAATAACAAAATACACTTCAGTAAAGCCATTTACCATGTGGTTAACTGTGTTAATTTAACTGTGGTTGTTAAATATACAAAATGTGTCTTCTTTGCATTAACACTTTTTTATAAACAATTGTATTTTAAAGTATACATTTTAGAGTTCACAAACATTTTAATAGACTTTAACTAAGGATTTTCTTTACAAAGAATTATTTTCTTTAAATCAAAACCAAACATTTATTCACTAGTTTTACGATCCACCCAAGGATTTGGGGTAACTATTTTTAATATTAATTAACATAAATATGTGGGAACACTAACTGCACAAACAATTTATTCAAACTTAAACATTCATTTTTGTCAATATAATTTTTTAAACTTAAATGCAGCAACTATTTCCCTAAGCGTAAAACATTTGCACAACTGAGCTTCCATAGTTCCAAATATATGTGCAGCAAATGTGAGCTCAAGAGCTTGCCGATAGCCCGTCTTGTTCAAAGTCTTCCTCACAGTGGAAAAGTGCTTTGTTTGCCGTCCTCTCAGTATGTTGCTCACGGGTCAAATGACTGCTGCATGCATTTTAAGGTCTACTAGGCACGCCCACCCTTGATTGCTCTAATGTGGCTCACCTGGCAGGGCGGCGCACACCAGGCCGTGCTTAGTTGTTGATTGCACCCAAGGTCTAATCAGTGGCCATGCGCACGCAGCAGCACCGAACAGGTAGTGGGCAGGAGGAGGAAGAGAGGAATAACAGCCACACCTACTAGGCCAGCGCGACAATATATATACACATACTGTATATACACTCAACAAAAATATAAACGCAACACCTTTGTTACTGCTCCCATTCCCCATGGGATGGACGTAGAGACCTAAAATTCATTCCAGATACACAATATAACCATCCCTCCCAAACAGTGGTCACAAATCAGTCCAAATGTGTGGTAGTGGGCACATCTGCTATATTGAGATAATCCATCCCACCTCACAGGTGTGCCACATCAGGATGCTGATCTGACATCATGAGTAGTGCACAGGTGTACCTCAGACTGCCCACAACAAAAGGCCACCCTGGAATGTGCAGTTTTTTGCGCTATTGGGGGTCTGGGGACCCAGAACCGGTCAGTATCTGGTGTGACCACCATTTGCCTCATGCAGTGCAACACATCGTCGCATGGAGTTTATCAGATTGTCAATTGTGGCCTGTGGAATGTTGGTCCACTCCACTTCAATGGCTGTGCGAGGTTGTTGGATATTCGTGGGAACTGGTACATGCTGTCGTATACGCCGGTCAAGCACATCCCGAACATGCTCAATGGGTGACATGTCCGGTGAGTATGCTGGCCATGCAAGAACTGGGACATTCTCAGCTGCCATCTGCCCTGAACAATGTGAACCATGATTCATCTGTGAAGCGCACACCTCTCCAACGTGCCAGACGCCATCGAATGTGAGCATTTGCCCACACAAGTCTGTTACGGCGACGAGCTGGAGTCAGGTCAAGACCCCGATGAGGACGACGGGCATGCAGTTGAGTATCCCTGAGACGGTTTCTGACAGTTTGTGCAGAAATTGTTTGGTTGTGCAAACCAATTGTTCCAGCAGCTGTCTGGGTGGCTGGTCTCAGACGATCTTGGAGGTGAACCTGCTGGATGTGGAGGTCCTGGGCTGGTGTGGTTACACGAGGTCTGCGGTTGTGAGGCCGGTTGGATGTGCTGCCATATTCTCTGAAACGCCTGTGGAGACGGCTTATGGTTGAGAAATGAACATTCAATGCACGGGCGACAGATCTGGTTGACATTCCTGCTGTCAGCATGCCAATTGCACGCTCCCTCATTGCTTGTGGCATCTGTGGCATTTTGCTGTGAGACAAAACTGCACATTCCAGGGTGGCCTTTTGTTGTGGGCAGTCTGAGGTACACCTGTGCACTACTCATGATGTCAGATCAGCATCCTGATGTGGCACACCTGTGAGGTGGGATGGATTATCTCAATATAGCAGATGTGCCCACTACCACACATTTGGACTGATTTGTGACCACTGTTTGGGAGGGATGGTTATATTGTGTATCTGGAATGAATTTTAGGTCTCTACGTCCATCCCATGGGGAATGGGAGCAGTAACAAAGGTGTTGCGTTTATATTTTTGTTGATTGTATCACTCAGCATGTATTTTGAAGCCTCAACATTTGCTTTATTGCTGTTGCTATGTTGGGACCATATTAGGATCAGGATCAGGATCTGGAGACATGCACACTATTGTGTCATTTAGTGTGTATTCATAAGATTCGTACAGCAGATCCAAGTTGTGCCTTGAAAACAGGAAAGTCGTCTGCATAGAGGAGAACTGTAATAGCAGGGTTGTACATAGTGAGGCTTTGTGCTCACATTTGCTGCAAACACTCGTTTTACCCTGTTTTGATGCAGATTTCACTTGAAATCAGGCAAGAACTGGACTTATTTTTTATAATGTGTTCTTGTGAATTGGTTGTGTATCGCATATGTTTGATTTGACTTTCTGCAAGACAACAGTCGTCCACTGGCCAAAAACATTTTCCAAATACCTCCACGTGATCTAGCCTGGATTTAGAAAAGAATAGCAAAAAAAATCTGCACCTCCTGCTTCAGATGCAATTTGTGTTTCTGTGTTAAGAGGCAGCGATGAGAGGGGAGACCTCGGCTCATCCAGCTTTAGAGCCTGACCAGGAGGAGTCGAACATTAACTCAGCTCTTCCAGGGCACCCTGCAGACTCGGCTGTTGGCAACAACGAGGGATGACGTGAACGCCAAACTGGAGTCCATCACAGGTCAACTGCAGGTATGCGAGTCAGACCTTCTGAGGAGGGTTTCACTTTTCTCTCTTCTTTATAATTGACTCTTTTCTCTCTCTTTCAGCTCCTTGTCTCAGAGCGGGAGGGATTTGAAGCACAAAGGGAGGAACTTGTCGTTTGGTTGGCTGATATGGATGTCCGCCTGAGTGAGGTTGACCAGCTGACAGGAAACACCAGTGAAAAACTGAAACAACTGCAGTGGTGGGCTTGTTTTGATATGACATATATTTGATATGATACATACGTCAGAGACATGGTCCTAAACTGGACTAACAAAGGACCATGAGTACAGCATGAAATGTACATTACATAGTGTAAGGCTGAAGTTCATTGATCATTTTAATCATAAACTTGTTGTTGAAATGTTTTTACTGAACATGCAAACATCTGCTGATGAAATTGTGTTGATTTATTGGTCTGTTATGAAGCTATTGCTATTTCTATTGTGTTTTATCACTTTCTGATGTTTTATTAATTAAACAATACATGTATTATTTGTTGTGTTATCTGTAGATATAGTATTTATATATATTTATTTATAGTATAGCAAATATATTTAATTATTACTGTTTAAAACACTAATATGTGACATGTATTAGTAGTGATGTTGTGCTGAGGGTTAAAATGCCTTTTTGTCTTTTGGTATACTACAAAATGACAATAAACCATTAATATATGTCTATGCTGTGCTCGTATTTATTTTACCCTGATATATATATATATAAGTGTGTGTTTGTATATATGTATGTATTTTTCTAGATTGATTTATAGAAAAAAGGGACAGCGTTGCTTTGTGAGTAAATTATTCTTAGTATATGATTATTATACTTTGCATTCATCATACTGATTTATGCTCTTATACCTTTAGATTTATATTGTTTAAAGTTATCCATTGTCCTTGTTTATATCACATATCAATGAGAGTGCACGATTAGGTTAAACAAGCCTTTTATAGTTTCATTTATAGTAGGATGATTTGTAACATATGCAGTTTACTGCAGAAGGTGATGTAACTTGGATAACAATCAGTGTCCCTTTGCATTGCAGATCTTGGTTAAGTTCACTGTGAATTATTATATTAAAGCTTTTGTTTTCAGTGTAGGTCAAGGCCCCAAGCTGGATTCTGCTATTTGTGAAGCCTGGAAGGCAATGGCAAATGGAGCATATTGTTAAGGTTCAGCAGCATTATTTATGATGTGGAGTTCTTCAGTGATACAGTATGTTTTAATAAACCACAGGGTGTGATCATTTCAGCCCCAGTTATTTTTCTTCCCGGAAACCACTGCACAGTGCAAGTAGCATTCTGTTTATGCTATCTATCAAAGCAAACAAATTAAAATATAAACTTTCCAATTACACTGCTTGTGTTAGTGTTAGCCTTCGCCAGCCCAGATGTAAACCTAGAATGTGTTGCAAATGCATCAACATAAAGAATAGATGCTTCAGTTGTGCGCCGTTTCCCACAACTGGCTGAAAGTGCTCTCTAGAACTAGAGCTAGTTGGATCCCAAGTGAACCAGCTCGCTCTATGGTCTTATTGACATACCTATTACTGTTTCCTCTGTTTCTCTTTCTGCTGCTGAGACAGTCTGCTTTTTTTCTAGTACAGGGAAAGTATAACAGTATCATGATGCATTATGGGTTGAGGGAATTGGGAGTTGTGCATGATGTATTTTGCCATTCTTGGCACAACAAGAAGCACAAATCATCATCAGTTATTAGAACTGGTAAATGGCCACTCTCTGCTGTGTCCACTTACCATTTAATACAATTAATGAACGCACTGAATTTAAAGTCATATGAAATTACAGTTGTACTAACAGTACAACTGTAATTTCAGTTGTACTAACAGTGTGTAATCTTGTACAAACTTCCATTAATAAATAGAATAGCATATTTTACTACATGCTAAATTCATTTAAATTCAGTAAATAAAAATTTGTTACACAGATTTAGTTCAAAAAACTTTTTTTTGTTTGTTTACTGTTTGGTTTTATGGAAATCAAAGTTTGTGCCTTTATTTGTCTAAGAGCTTTTAACCACTCACTCACTACATCTCTTGGATCATCAGACTCAAAGCAGCAAGCTGTTCTGTGGTTAAAGCTAAAGCAAGATGGTTTATCGTGTTTTGATGCATGCTCAATCACCTGGGTAAGGAGGTCCTAGAAAACTGATTCTGTTCATCTGGAAGTTTAATAAGGAGAGTTAATTAGAAGGACGTGAACATAATTTATTGATATACATAGTTCAGTTATTTTATTTGGCAACTAGACTTCACCACCACCAGAAGATAAGATGGAAGCTTAGATGAAGTGACTTGCTTGAGGTGGAGAAGAAGAGGAGGTGAGTGCGCAAAGGAGTCTGCAGCAGGGAATGAAAGATGAGCAGTGCAATTTAAAGCATGCAGAGTGGAGGCTGATTGGGTTGAAGAAAGCGGGCAGAAATATGATTGAACTACAGTAACAGCATTGCTCAGTGCTAGAAAGTGGAAGTGATGTAAAGAATAGACTAGCAGCTGCACACCTGGGAAAGCAGAGAGATGACTGAATACAGATCTTTCTTATTGACCTTATGCGTAAGCTTAATTTGCATTTTCAGTGGGAGAAACACTCATCCAAGTAACTTCTTAAGTCTCAGCTGACTGCATGTTTCCCCAACCTTATAAACAGATCGTGGTCATGGTGATCAATGCTTTGTATCATGTCATGTAGATTGTTAAATTGCCTGATTATGATCATACATGGCCAACTGCTAACATATAGCAGACTCCCATATTTAAAGTGGTTGGCCTGAATGTGTATTTTATTGCATTTGTGTCAGTGTTTCTATTGAAATACTATCTGTCCCATGTCCCCAATTTCAGAGACAAACTGTCCACCAGATTGGTCTAAATCCTCCACAGACTTGACCACATGGTTAAATCAACACCTCTCTGACACAGTGTCAACAACACCTGATAAGCCTCATGAAGGTAGGATTTATTGAAGGCAGGTTATGCTGGCTGTAGCTCAGTGCATCTAATAAACTGCCAGGTCAGTGCACAGTTTATGCAACAATAAACCATGTAGAACAAAAGTTCAGGGGCTGTTAATGTTGACAAATCAAAAAGCAGATTCTCTTCCTTCATATCTACTGTCATATGGTCCTGAAGGTCAACACAGTGCGGTTTCCTGCAATATGTACCTCTCTGAAGTTATTTTCTCACATAAACTACAGAAATTGTTGGGATAAGGTCAAGAAAATTATTGTACAGGAGATCCAGACTTTGCACTAGGAAGTTGGCAGGTTATGTCAGATCAAACTACATAGCTTGACTCAAACGAACAAGCATTATTTATTAAGAAATTCAAATTAAATAGAAATCTAGTATATCACTGGTATTTCTATTTTTTTTTTTTTTTTTTAAAAGCACAAAAAGGCTGATGAGTTTTCTGATATATCCCTCTAAAGTAAAAATACGTGTTTTTGGGTTTTTTTTTTAATCATATTTTTATGTGTTAATTTTCAAACTCCACTCCTGGTTCCTGCCTTATAATTATGAACCAAATTCTCAGTTTTTCATCATGATTGGGCTTCACATTAAAGGAAAGGTATTGAAAGCTGCTTTGATTACCATCTAATGAAACAAAGGATTTTGCATGACCATTACCTAACATTATATATATCATAGAGGATGTGTGAATTTGTGTGCCTGTGCAGGCAGAAAGAAGCTACTGAGGGAGCAATAGAGCAGATGAGGATTGATTAGTTGTGTGTCGTGAAAATCAAAGAATAAATTTATTATAAATTTGTCCTTTCAGTGCATGATAAATTCTTTTAAATTCTTTAAATTAAGCAAAAAGCTGCTGCTGTCCTTGCATCACTCACAACCTTAACCAATCACAATCCTCCGAACCATGCTGTAATTCGTTTTGTCAATAAGATGGCTATGTGAGAAAAGTGTTTTTCTTCCTTTTGTTCAATATTGTTTAGATTTTCATGTTTATAATTAAAATTTGAAAACCAGTTTTTAGCAATTATTGCGGAGTGTTTATTTGTTTCTTTATCTTTTTTGGCCTTTGTTTTTATCATCCTTCAACTTTATTTTGTAAAGAAACATTTGCATGCTGCCTAAACAATATTCTCTTTCAGAATAACAGTGAGTATTACCAACACACAATGTTTCACTGAATGACTTAATCAGTATTCTATGGCCTTTGCTGTTACCAGGTCTCAACTTACTGAGTTTCTATAGGAGATCTTCAAATGAGGAAATGTCTCATTTGAAGAATTATGTTTCATCATTTCACCAGGTTCAGAAAAATAAGTAGGTGCACAAAAGATATTCTGGTAGCATGCTGTTACCTAAGATTTTGCTAAGATAGTATCTCATGTTGCTTTTTTCCCCTTTGTCACCTTTTCGGTGATGTGACCTTAACTCCATCTCCTCCTTTAGTTGTGCTCAGCCTTGCATGTGCAGAGCATATTTTTTCGAATGATATTAATTATTCTATTCCTTTGAAATAAACTTTAAATAACAGCCCACGAAGAAAGTTAAAAAAAATAATACTAATTTTATTACTTGAAATAATTATTTAGTTCCTATCCATCCACTGATTTTTTTCTAACAATAAATAAATAAAATAAAATAAATAAATAAAACATGGCTGCTTTTGCCTTGTACAGAGGAATGACTGCACACAAAGGAATGATGGCTCTACATGCATGACAGCATCAATGATGGGGTTGACAGACCAGCTGAATTGAATTGACGTGTCTGAACGCTTTCTAGTAGCAGCTCTCCTTCTCTTGCTCTAGACTTCGTCTCTCCTTCCCCTTTAGTAGTTTTTACAATTTTCAAAATTAACCCAAGCCAAGAAAGAAAATAGAAAAAAATCCTAATCTGATAACCAGTATTTCTTCATGGATTCATAACTAATTTAGCAACTCTTTTGCTGCATTTTATTGCAATATAAAACTACTAGACAACTGTCTAAGATGTATCAATAATAAATCTATTGTGTAGATATTTCTAATGCCACAAAAAACTTCATGAGACTCAAATGGTGAAAAGCTAGTAACTGAGACTACTATGACATTGCATTCTTCAAAGAAGGACATTTTAATAACCTCCATTCATATAGAATGTATTTTTTATTATTATTTTATGCTATTGAACCAAAGACAATGCCTCTCAGAAGGCTGACAAGTGTTTTCTAGTGCAAATGTTAAATGTAGGTATACCCCCACTTGTGGTGCACGCAGCTCTCTAGATGGTATGTCTTTGCTCGATAATGTATAGGCTTAGTTCCTTTATGATACTATTCAGTATTTGAAAAGGAGTCGTTAAATCCCCTAAATCACATATGATGCGCACCCCAACAACACAGTTGAATGTTGAGGCGTTTGTGTCTTTTCACGTTATGCATTCGTGAACGATCTCTGCTTGTGTAATTTTAATGCTGTTTTCTGTTGTTTGTTTTCACTTAGTGAAAATATAAAAAGCTGTTGTCAGGTGTATGTGTAGTGAGCCCATCCTAAGGATAAAGGTGTAATGTTCAGCCTCAGGCAGCTCAAAGTGGTTGCTGTGCTTGGCACCTGGGACCCCTGTCTTTCTGCAGGAATTGGCGTGGAGCCGGCAGCTTCTCTAAGAGCCAGGTGTTGTTTTATTTATCTGAAAGCACAAGTGACCTTTCTAGAAGAACACCACAGAGACCTGCCTCAGAGGGCTGTCTGCTTTCCCTGTCTTCTGTCACACACCTCCCAATGAAGGATGGGATTGAGAGCCAACAGCTAGGTCTGTCTCCAGACTGTCACAGAAACAGACTCAACATGAACCTTTACATTTTGTTTAACTTTGAGACTGCCTGGTTCTTTAAGTGTCACAATCAAATTGTGACATCCCCCCATTACCCCTTCCCCCAACTGCCCCCCCCCCTCCCACCACCACCACATGTTAACCTTGTACTAGTTGCTTTACAGTGAGCAAAGCATGTAAGGCATAACACAAACTATGGAAAATTTAAGCTGCAAAGTTACTTATGTCTTCCTCTGCTTGGTCAGTACTGCTGATGACCTGCTATTTACACCAGCAGTGGAAGCTGAGGTGGTGGAGAAGCAGCAAAATTGGGGATATGCCTACACAGAGACACAACTCTAATTATATTCTTCTATAATAAATTAATCTGCAGGATACACTTGAAACTATCTACAATACATTTTTACTCAGTCATGGCGATAGTTTTTGTGTTGTCCTTTAGCGTTTTCCGAGTCCATGAAACCAAACAAACAAGCACACACACACACACACACACACACACACACACACACACACACACACACACACACACACACACACACACACACACACACACACACACACACACACACACACACAAAGCATTAACAGTGCAATTAGTACTCTTGCCTACAAGTGCCAGACATTGCTACCACACAGAAATCATACAACATTCAATCTCAGCTTTTTACTTTTGTTTTTGTTATTAATGATTTCCTTCTTTGGTGATTATTTATAAATAAAATAAAATAAAATAAAAAAATTAAATAAAACTGTCAAACAATCAGTTAATCAAAGCTTGTTAAGTATGTGTTCAATTCTTGGATGTTGGTAGCCAGTGCATGTTGTTAGGGGTGATGTTTATCCCTAAAGACCTGTTGATGACTTTAGATTACTTCCTAATGTTTTAAATAATTAAAAACAAACAAACAAACAAACAAAAAAAAACCTATATCATGCTTATAAGAAATAAACAAAGAAATCATTGCTGCTGAGTGGAACCATGGGTTTTAGATAATAATTCTGAACATTGTGTTTTCTTTTTCATTTTATTGTCAATTTTCTTTCCAGGTTATTGGACAAATATACCATAGGATGATTCAAGTGCAGTATTATATATAATTTATTTTTATTTTATTATTTTTTTGCTATCGACAATTACATGGATCAACAGATATTAAAAACTGACACTGTTGTGAAAATCCCCCATGTGTGTCTGTCACTAGAACATTAGTAGTGGATCCTTTGGGTCCTTAGGATTGGAAGCTGGGGCCTTGTTGACTGGGCTTGTAGTGACATTTCACACATACTCAATCAGACTTGTATCTAGGGAGTGTGGAAGTTGGATAAAGTGAGCTCTGTCATGTTTGCTGAGTAGCTTTGCTGTGTTGGAGGGTGGATACTGTCTGGGAGTGCCATTAGAAAGTAACATCCAATTGAATGTCAGGGCCCAAGGTTTCCCAGCAGTACACTGCATTGTAACAAGATGATGAATGTTATTTATTTCACATGTCAAGAGTTTTAATGCTATGGCTGATTGGTGTAGATTACATCACCAATTGCTTTTGTCAGTGCCATTGTAGATAATTGAACTCCTGAGATACCGATAAGAATAGAACACGGTAATTATGAAAACTATTGTTTTTGATATGGGAGGAAAATCTGAAAACTGTGGTGTCTTTGTACTGCTTATCATGTGACAGAGTTCATTTCCATTATCAGTACACCGTAAATAGCCATTAGGACAGAAAAGTGTATGACAAAACATGATGCTTGAAATATCACAGTGTAATGTCTTCACTTCTCTAGGAAACTGTGAGGCTGGTTTCACTCCCCCCACCACCACACACACCCACACACACTTACTTTTTAAAAAAACAAACAATTTGTCATTTTAAGAGTAGAAGATTTAAAACAAATCTGGATGACACCCATCGTGTACAATGTAGTGAGACCTGAACAAAAGCAGTCATGCCTTCTTGGAGTCACTCTAGTTTTAATCCCCCACCCACTGCATTTTAACAAAGAGACATTAGAGTGAAACTGCTGGTTTCTATGGCAACATTGCATGGCCTTGTTTGTGTCTATGGTACTTTGGAGAACAGCTGTTAATAACGATAGGTGGATATGCAGGAAGGATTGATTTAGCACAACCCATGCAATCAATGTTCTGTGGTTTACTGCATCACAAAAGCTGATTACAAGAGAATACTGGAAATCTAAAAATAATGAATCAAAAACACTGTTGTATGTTTTATGTTAGGAAAACATAGCTTATATCAGAAAATAACAATGTACCACAATTACTGAATGATAGGGCAATCCTAGATGAAAAAAAAGAATCAAAGAAGAACAAGAATAGAAATTTAAGTACATTTGTGACACACTAATCACCAACTTTGAACCTAAAAGTAAAAACTTATACTGAAATATTGAAATAAAGTTGTTGTAGAACAACTTTATTTCAATATTCTGTATTTAATTGCATATTTTTGGGAACAGAAACCCCATTGTCCATCTCATTATTGTGTAAATGTCCTTGACGTAGTATCTCCAGTAGTATTCTCACAGGCACAAGGGGGATGTCCAAATTCATAAGTGCATCTTCCTGAGGCCGCATTTGTAGAGCGATTACGATACAGGCTGTCCAAATTCGTAGACTCCTCCAAATGCAGCTGACAAATGCATCCTCCTTTTCCCCGAAATTGAAGGATGGGTCAGATGTATCCTTTATGGCCCACCATATCCCACAATTCGTAGCGGGTCACAAAATAAACTTTTAAGATATTTTCAGGCAGGCATGTAGCTGTGTAAACTTCAAATACCTGCTCGGTTTTTCAAGACATCACATATTTGCAAAAGCGCTCCGACGTTTTCGGAGACGTCTGTTATCCACCAGCTCGACAGCTGACCGGGGCGAGAACAGCGAACTCCCGGCACAGCATTTATAAACCCCCTGCCGTCTTTCGCTACTCAGGTTGAACATGATATATAAGTCACTTAGATAAATTTAAATTGTTATTGTTCGGCTTTTATCAGTGTTTCATTTGTTCGTAAGTAAATCGTGAGTTTGGCTGAAATTACAGCTGAATAAACGTCAAACAGAAAACTGATTATCAGAAGTGTGAGATGATCGAGAATTTACTCCAGTGTCCTGTTATATTTTAGACAGCAAGGAGCAGACGGCTGAGCTTATTAAACTTCACCGAGACAGCTGGTGATGCAAAACTGAAGGCCAGACTGTCCAATTTCAAAGCCGCTCACTTCCGGCCTGCCCGGCCTTCGGAGGACCCGGCCCACGTAGACCGTAAAGGGCGGGTCCTCAGGAGGATGCGGCCTCTGAATTTGGACACCCCTAAGGTCATGACAAATGGCATCGCTTCCATCAAGTGTGATGTTTCATACACTTTGTTGACACTGATGTACTTATGTCAGGGATGATGAAGGCCATTAAGAGCACTTGCATAATTTTGAGCAGCAGGTTGGATCACAGGTCAGTTAAAATCTGATCTTTCCACTCTTCTTAGGCATGCTTTATGGACATTTCTATCTGCAAGTGCTTTGCATAATGACAGAGCTCCAATAGGTTAACATACCAACTCTTTCAATTTTGTTGAAAGAGTTTCAACAGTTGATTTTTTTGCAGTGTTGATGGATATAGGTTTTTGTGAAATGACTGCGAAGTCTCACACACACATGCACACAAACAAAACACACAGTATAATTCTCACCCTAATTATAGTGAATACATATTTATGCCATTTTACACCATCAAACTTAGATTGCTAAGGATGAAGAACCTCTTGTTCTTTAAAGAACCATCAACAAAATAAAAAGGTTCTTTGATGTATGATGGTTCTATAAAGAACCATGAAGTCATCTGAAGAAACATTTAAGAACCATAATTTTTCTGAGAGTACAACAGACTCCCCGATTCGAATAATGACAGAATCAGTGATGCTAAGCAGAGAACTTTTGCCTTCGGGGGCTGATATGTAAGCCAAGACTGTGTCTACTTGATCAACAAGGTTCTGCTTAAGATGCATTATTTCTGTAAGGTGATATCATAATATTTTTAATAAAATAATAATGTAAACAACCTTAATTGTAATTGTTAGATTCCCATGTCTAGGCATCACAAGCAGTTTTGGAAATGAATATTCTGATCAAATTTACTATTATATGTTTAAATTAAAACAATTTTAAAATATTCAAATAAGATAATAACATGGCCTGCTTCTCTGTTTGAAGCATGACATAATATTATTATGCTCAATTTAATATACACGGTTTGTATGACAAAGCATTTTATTTTTAAATTACGATATGCACATTTAGAAAGTCAGATAACAGTAACTAGTTCATAAGTAAGAAAAGTAGTGTACTGCTCTCCTTGTGTGTGTGCATGTGTATGTAGGTACACAATTCAGCACCCAGCCAAACTCCATTCAAAATAATATGGGAGTCAGGATATTGCGTCCAAGCTCAGGTGCTGTATTTTATGTTGCACCGGCATACACCATTGAATCAGAGTGAAACCCAAAACATAAAAACAAACAATATAATAGTAAGGTGATTAATATAATGATATATTAAAACTGCATATGCATCTGTTTGGGAATGTTTAAGTTGGATCGCATAGCTACTACTACAATGTTAAAACAAAGAGAAGTGAAGCTACAATATGTTAAATATAAGAATACCATTATGAAAGCACCTTCAAATTCGCTTATCTACTCTACAGCAAGTCAAGGTTAGCAATAAAAGACAAAGACAAATTCATATAATAGGTCATCCTATGTATACATAGCATGTAGTTAGATTAGCAATATACTAATACACAAACTTGGGCTTTAGAACACAAACCTACCAAAATGTTACAAAAATTTTGCTCTGTACACTTAAGTAAACAAGTACTCACAGATGATGCTTTCGAAGGCAATAACAAGAAATAGGATTGCAGGATTGGATAACTACAGGAACCCTTCAGCATATGTGAACCTGCTTACCCCAACTAACATGGCCGACTTCCTGTTCTGGGTCAAAGTGCATGTCACATTAACAACAAGGCTCAATAGGGGGCACTAAACTCAAGGCAGAACAAGTAGAGTAAGGTTTATTTATAAAGCACTTTTAAGTGACAAATCACTGTACAAACAATAAAACATAATATCAAAAGAGAACCATGTTAAAATGGAATAAAAATAAATTAAACAACAAACGAGTGTCAGCAGAAGGCCTGATTTAAAAAAAAAAGATTAAAAAAATGTTTTTAACTGTTTTTTTGTTTGTTCTTTCACAGAATCAGAGAAATGGAGCAGGACTGGTAAACTATTCCAGGGCATTGGTGCCACAGACTGAAAAGCTTTGCCTCCCCCCTAGTCTTCAGTATAGTACTAGGGACAACTAAGAGACAACTAATAGAGTTTGAGCTTGTAAGTGAAGACAGCGAGCAGCAGTGTGCTTAACAAGAAGTTGAGATAAGTAGTCTGGGGCTTGCCCATTTAGTACTCTGTATGTCAGTGTGAGAACTTAAAAACAAATCCAAATCAACTGAGACCCAGTGAAAAGAGAATAAAATCGGGGTAGTTCTACACTAGGCTTTATTTATTGCAGTGTGTGAATGTGTGTGTGAATGGGTGGATGACTGGATATGTAAAGCGCTTTGGGGTCCTTAGGGACTAGTAAAGCGCTATATAAAATACAGGCCATTTACCATTTTTATTCTGAATTAAGAAATTCACAATGCGTGATCTACAATAAATAAATAAAACATTGAGTTTTTCAGAAACAAATTTCCATTTCAAATAAACTATGTTTCATCAGATAAGACATCTACTTTTCTTTATCATCCATTAGCCCCAAGGCAGTTAACATGCATTTTTTACATTGTCAGAGTAAATGTGAATTTTCCACTAAGTGCAAATCAAGTTCACTTGGATAGGCATTATGTGCTTGAAAAGCAACTACCTGGGTAATAAGTGTGACATTCTTGCATTAAGAGGTGTCAAAATGACTGGAGTTAAAAGCACACACTAGAGTCTAGAGAGATCTTGAAAGGAAATAAACAAAAGCATGTTTTTTTATTTTATCAGTTCAATCAATGCCAAAGCACACTAGTCCAGATTTTTCCAATATATAACTATGCAAAAATAGTGCAATCATTATCCTGTTTGTGTGGAAGGTACTATGTTGTGAACTCATTTGGTGATATTTATAGCAGCTAATTTTGTGTAATGACATTTTCTTTTTTCAGTAACTTTTATCTTCTTACTCAGCCCATATCAACTGCTAGTTAAGAGATCACAGTGAGAGTGATTTTATATTTGAAATGTACTATATTTGAACAGCAAAGTACTCGCTCTGCCTATCTTCACCCACCATTTAAAGAGACTAACAGACACACCTTTTCAATTTAGCACCCCAGAACGTACGTAACTGATAGTAGTGCAACAGACAGATACTGAGAACACTTTTTTCCACATAAACACATCTGAAACTATGATATGTAGAACATTTCAATGACTGCACTGATTTTGATATTTTGGATTATATATAAGGACTAATCTAAACTAAATCTTATCTCTAATCACTAATCTTAATTTAAAAATGGACTAGTACTAGTTGAAATAACTACTACGAAGTTGACAATAACATAAGAGTAACACAAGGATTGATCATCCCAATATGTTCAATAATGTCTCAGCCTTCCTATTGCGTGCTGTCTTTGGGAGGGGTGCAGAAGCAAGGCTAATTGATGTGTTTATGAAAGTTTCTCAGCTCAGCTGGCAGCGGAGGAACAGTGAAATCTACTTGTCCAAGAACAAAACAGAGACTCTCTACTCCACTATTCAGTTACTTCAACCACAAGAGCAGACAGGATTCACTGTCTGAAAAATGTGAATTTGAATTTTCTCCTAAAAAATAAGTAAAAGGAAGCAAGCAATTCTACAGTTATTGAAATCTTGTGTGGAGTTTTCAAGTTGTCTGCAATGACTCAAAATGTAGGTGGTGGGGAAATTGTCAGTGTTGGCAGGCATTGTTTTACCAATATTTTATCAATATCCATATTAAGTGCAATGATAACCTCACCAGTAGTATACAAGGTATGTTTTGTATATTAAAGTGAAAGACATAAACATTATCAGGTTTCACACTACATAGAATAGAATGTGAGGCTGAACCTTTGACCACAATACAGATATAATGCTGGGAAACTGTGCTGAACATGAAATATGATCTTATCAAAGAACTGGAAAAAAGGAGCAAACATTCACTGCAGAGAAAGCTGGACATCCCACTGCTAACCAAACTCATTTGCTGTTCCTGTCTCTGTTATATCTTAACACCGCTAATGATGAAATCTGTCACAGTGAGCATGCTGTGTGTAGTTCCTGTTACACTGCAGGATTTTTTTAGTTTTTTTTTTTTTTTGTGAAAAACTGAAGGTCAGACTAGATACTCTCAGCTAAAACAGACGGCCCATAATGCGTGACAACCCATACGTACTGTACAAATGAGACTGTGAATGTTATAAGGCAGGCCCAATGAGTAGGGAAAAAAAAGAAAAGAGAGAGGAAGAGCACAAGATGATACAGTGCAACAACTGTCCACTCTAGTAATGGCAGAGAGTGAGCCATGTTGAAGAGCATTTGGTCTGAAGTTAAAGGGAACACTGACCTGACATATCATGGTGAGTAACTGTTGTCTGCTGTGCTAGATAAATAACTGAGCAGAATTTGAGCCCCTCCAAAAATAAATAACAGGCACTGAAAATGATTTCACTATCCTGCTCTTGGAGTTTCTTTTAGTCTGTTTTGATCTTCATTTTATTAAAGATTCACTAAATAAATAAATAACGTCTTTGAACTTTTATTGTTGAACTAAAAAGTATTAAAGGTCAACCTGTTGTCATGGTAGTTTGTGATGTAGTTACAAACTTTAATCGAGTGATTTATGTTGCTGTACATAAACGTTTTTCTTTTTTTTGTGTGTTCCTTAGCATGGATATTCCAACATTATCTCGTGTCCCTAAAGACATCAGTCCAATTGTCAAGTGTAAGGTACCGATTCAAAAGCAAAAAAGTCCATAATCAGAGGGGAGGTGGAACACCAAATCATCTTGACTTTGATACCAGAAACCCAAGTTTGAGTCATAAATGCCATCTAGTCATGTCAAAGTTTTTCACATAACATACAGTGGGGCAAAAAAGTATTTAGTCAGCCACCGACTGTGCAAGTTCCCCCACTTAAAATGATGACAGAGGTCAGTAATTTGCACCAGAGGTACACTTTAACTGTGAGAGACAGAATGTGAAAAAAAAATCCATGAATCCACATGGTAGGATTTGTAAAGAATTTATTCGTAAATCAGGGTGGAAAATAAGTATTTGGTCAATAACAAAAATACAACTCAATACTTTGTAACATAACCTTTGTTGGCAATAACAGAGGTCAAACGTTTACTATAGGTCTTTACCAGGTTTGCACACACAGTAGCTGGTATTTTGGCCCATTCCTCCATGCAGATCTTCTCGAGAGCAGTGATGTTTTGGGGCTGTCGCCGAGCAACACGGACTTTCAACTCCCGCCACAGATTTTCTATGGGGTTGAGGTCTGGAGACTGGCTAGGCCAATCCAGGACTTTCAAATGCTTCTTACGGAGCCACTCCTTTGTTGCGTTTGGTGTGTTTTGGATCATTGTCATGTTGGAAGACCCAGCCTCGTTTCATCTTCAAAGTTCTCACTGATGGAAGGAGGTTTTGGCTCAAAATCTCACGATACATGGCCCCATTCATTATGTCGTTAACACGGATCAGTCGTCCTGTCCCCCTGGCAGAAAAACAGCCCCATAGCATGATGTTTCCACCCCCATGCTTCACAGTAGGTATGGTGTTCTTGGGATGCAACTCAGTATTCTTCTTCCTCCAAACACGACGAGTTGAGTTTATACCAAAAAGTTCTAGTTTGGTTTCATCTGACCACATGACATTCTCCCAATCCTCTGCTGTATCATCCATGTGCTCTCTGGCAAACTTCAGACGGGCCTGGACATGCACTGGCTTCAGCAGCGGAACACGTCTGGCACTGCGGGATTTGATTCCCTGCTGTTGTAGTGTGTTACTGATGGTGACCTTTGTTACTTTGGTCCCAGCTCTCTGCAGGTCATTCACCAGGTCCCCCCGTGTGGTTCTGGGATCTTTGCTCATGATCATTTTGACCCCACGGGATGAGATCTTGCGTGGAGCCCCAGATCGAGGGAGATTATCAGTGGTCTTGTATGTCTTCCATTTTCTGATGATTGCTCCCACAGTTGATTTTTTCACACCAAGCTGCTTGCCTATTGTAGATTCACTCTTCCCAGTCTGGTGCAGGTCTACAATTCTTTTCCTGGTGTCCTTCGAAAGCTCTTTGGTCTTGGCCATGGTGGAGTTTGGAGTCTGACTGTTTGAGGCTGTGGACAGGTGTCTTTTATACAGATGATGAGTTCAAACAGGTGCCATTCATACAGGTAACGAGTGGGGGACAGAAAAGCTTCTTACAGAAGACGTTACAGGTCTGTGAGAGCCAGAGATTTTCCTTGTTTGAGGTGACCAAATACTTATTTTCCACCCTAATTTACGAATAAATTCTTTACAAATCCTACCATGTGAATTCATGGATTTTTTTTTTCACATTCTGTCTCTCACAGTTGAAGTGTACCTCTGGTGCAAATTACTGACCTCTGTCATCATTTTAAGTGGGGGAACTTGCACAATCGGTGGCTGACTAAATACTTTTTTGCCCCACTGTATGTATCACTCATAAATATGTTATTAATTATTAAGTATGTTGCTTCGTTAGGTGTATGAGTTACATGATTAGTGTTAGGCATAAAAGACTACATCCTTTTTACATATGCTTAACGTTGTTTTCTTAGTTACAATGGTGACAATTCCCTGCTTTCTCTAAAGAAATGTATACTACTGATGAAATATGTGTCCTACATAAATCTGTTACAAATTTGTGTTAGCTAACACAGAAAAGTCATATTCTGTGACAATGAACATTCAAAAAAGACATTTTTTTTGTGATTATTTAACTAATTGCTTTGAGACTGGGCTGTATAAGTAAATAGACAAGAAGAGTGTATCAGAGTATATATAATTTTCCATATTATCTTGTCATTTACATGGTATCCTGCTATTTCAATAAGCTTGCTTTAAAACAAAAAACATTTAAATATACTTTCTTTAAAATAAATGCAGTGAGTTAATTTTTAAGTACTAACTACACCAATATCAAAATACATGAAATGTATCAATTAGAAATTCCAGTGAGGGGCAGAATATGGTTTTCTTGGTTCATATTAACCTCCTAGAACCTGGTGTCCACATATGTGGACATTACATTTTGGGTTATTTAGACCAAAATACTCAATTTTGCGCTACAAGGGCCTGATATCCACTTACAAGGACATTATACTGCCCCTGTTCTATCGAAATTTGAAACAAATATCCTCATATGTGGCTCTCATTTTTCTTAGTAACAGAAATCAGGTTAAAAAAAAATCAGGTAATTCTTTGTTTTTACATTCATCGGATCCAAATATGTCCAAATATCATAGAGAAATTTAAAATGCATGCCGTGGAAGGTAGTAGGAGGTTAAGGCTTCAAAATTAAGTATTCTTTATTTTTTCCATCTTCCAAGCACTAACAGTGCAGAATTGTGCTACACATAACACATACTATTTGACTGCAGCTCCAGGTGTTGAGAAAATAAAAATAATGGTATTCCATTGAAACATGGCAAGAGCCATTACCCACAAAAGTAGAAAATTTTGCAGTGGTGAACCTTCTCACGTGTGGGAAGCCTACCAAAATTTCTCAGAGAGCACATCAAGAACTCTTCCAAGAGGTCACAAAAGACACCCAGAGCATCTAAAGAACTGGAAACCTCACTTGTCTCATTTAAGCCAGCACTTATGGTTTAACAGTAAAAAAAGAGTCTGGGCAAAAAATGACATCCATAGAAGCATTCCAAGGTGAAAACCACTGCTGACTAGGGCTGCCACAAACGATTATTTTGATAGTCGACTAGTCACTGATTATTTTTGCGATTAGTCGACTAATCAGATCATGCATTCATTGGACGTAAAACGTATAGATTATTGCACCAGCATGCATCTGCTCTTATATAACTATTATTAGCTTACAGCTTTAAGTGTTTAAGGTATGTGCTAAGTAAAAATAAAGACAAGATATGATAGTTTATTAAATTTAAATGAAATTTGCAGATTGTTTCGGTGAAGTTTAATAAACTCCTTGCGATCTAAAATATAACAGGACACCGGAGTATATTCTCGAGCATCTCACACTTCTGATAATCAGTTGTCTGCTTGACGTTTATTCAGCTGTGTAAAAACTATAACTTTAATCTCAGCCAAACCAATTTACTCAGGAACAAATAAAATACTAAAAAAAGCCAAACAATAAAATTTTTAAGTTATCTAAGTGACTTATATATATTTAACCTGAGTAACAAAAGACAGCGGTGGGTTTGAAATTGATTTGCCGGGAGTCCGGTGTTCTAGTGAGCCTTGCCCCCGGCTAGCTATCGAGCTAGTGGGTAACGGACGTCTCCGCAAACGTCGGAGCGCTTTTGAAAATATGTGACGTCTTGATAAACTGAACAGATATTTGAGGTTTACACAGTTACATTCTCGCCTGAAAATATGTTAAACGTTTCTTTTGTGACCCAGAAAGAATAATAAGAGTAATATTAAAACTAACTAGCTGCTGCCATTGTTGGAAACTGAGCTGGGCTGCGCTATGAATTCTGGGACAGAGCTGCTTCTTCTTCATTGGGGTTTAACGGCAGCTGGCATCCTTGTACATGCAGTGCTGCCGTCTTCTGTTTCAGTCCGTTATTACACTCTTAAATCCTACTACTTATCCCTGCATCTTTTGTGATCTTACAAAGCTTCAAGCTTCGACGATTTTGATAGTCGACGTAATCGTGACTAGTCGACTAATCGTGGCAGCCCTACTGCTGACCATAAAGAACACAAAGGTTCATTTAAAATTTCAGAATGAAAAACTTGATCTCCAGGACTTTTGAGAAAAAAGTTACGTAGATGAGACAAGATTAACTTTTATGGAAGGTTTATGTTTTGTTACCATAAGAACATCATACCAGTGATCAAACATGGTGGTGGTGGTGTTATGGTCTGGGACTGCAATGTTTTTCAGGACCTGGATGACTTTTCATAATTAATGGAACCATGAATTCAAACATGGTTCCATGTCCATCCATCAGGTTTTGCCCTCAAGCTCAAATATACTTGGGTTATGCAGAAAAATGATCCAAAACAGACCTATACGTCAACATATTATATATTAGTTGTCATGACAAAGTCTATACTATATTCACATTGATGTAGATGTATGGTAATGTAGTAAAAACAGAATAACAGAGATTTCATTACAAAATAAACCCTAACTTTTTTTTTATACAGCTATCACAGAAACGAAGGGCCAGTAAGGGAATTTAGTGTTTAGAAAGCTGGGCACACTGTGTGGGAACCTGCATTTTTCAGGCTAATTAAGGAATTAAAAATGATTTTTTACATTTGGATATAATTACATTTTACTTTGAATTTCTGTAATACAGAGACACATTCTAAACATAAGTTGAGCAAATGCTGACTACTGCAAATGCAGTTTAAACATCAGTTTTTATTGTGAGGCTGTTTGTCACAATTAATTATACTTTTCAAATGAAAGCATGTGGGGGAATAGCAAGAATCGCTTTACAGTGGTTGGCTTTTTATTTTATTGATATAATTTTTTCAGTGAAATTGATTTACTCTACTTTTTTTCACCACCTGTTAAATATTCATATCAACAACAAAACCACCACTTGCAATGCTGACATGTTAAACAATTAACCCAACTTTCAAATGAATAATTATGGTAATTCATATTAAAAATAAATGATCCATGTTGTGAGACTGAACTACTCAAATAAAATGAAACATTTAAAGTCTGTGCTATGCTGTGACGTGAAATATTAACTTACTGAAGAATACACTGTAATTTATTGGATGCTCCTGTTGGAAAGCTAATTAAAGACTTGGGTAACCTATAATTAAAAGCCTATAAAATATTCTAGTCAGGAAAAGAAACTGCACCTTCTTTCATTTCTACGGTTTTAAATAAGGGTATAAATGTGGTAAGTAAAACCTCAGATAAACAACAATACATTAGACATTAGACTGTGTAGATATTTATTTAACAAAAACAGACAAAATTCAGAAGCAGTGTGTGGAAAGGTAAGTACTACTCAGGTGCTGTTAATCAAATGTATTAGATTAACTGATTAATGACCTTAAACAAACAGCTGTTTATGGCCATCAATGGGCAAGATTATAAGGCCATATCCAAATAAGCCATCATTCTACAGTGAAACAGATTATTTACAACTTGAAAACATTGAAGAAAATTGTCAGTCTTCAAAGATTCAGATGCCCTAGCAAATTCACCTCAAGATTCGACCATAAAATGCTCAGAAATTGCAAAACATCCAACAGCTACATCTCCGACCCAACAGGCCTGAGTTGGCATGTTGTTTGAAAAGTCTGCAAGTAGAAATCATCTTCTTTCTTAAAGAAACATGGTTGCATGGCCTAGGTTTGCAAAGTTGCATCTGAACAAACCACAAGACTTTGAAACAGTGTCCTTTGAAACCAAGTGGAGATGCTTGGCCATAATGCTCTATGCTTAGAGAAAACCAAACACAGCTTATCAGTCCAAACACCTTATGCCAAATGTCAAGCACAGTGGTGAATGTGGTAATGAACTGGGCTTGTTTTTGAGATCTACAACCCAGAGGTGGGACCAAGTCATTGTTTTGCAAGTCTCAAGTAAGTCTCAAGTCTTTATCCTCAAGTCTCAAGTCAAGTCTCAAGTAATGTCAGGCAAGTCAGAGTCGAGTCTCAAGTCACTGGTGTAAAAGTCCGAGTCAAGTCACAAGTCTGAAACTTTGAATTTCAAGTCCTTTCGAGTCTTAAAAAAAAAACAAAAACGAAAAAAAGCATGTTGCAGTTATATGCTAAATGTAAATATTAGACCATGTAATTTTAAAATCTGTGTTTTTCTCAACACATGACAAAATAGTGAACTTAGAAAATATACACAAATTGTGAAATTGCACCTCTTTAAAATGCAGCTCAATTAAACCTAGCTCCAAGAATAATTTTCACCGACAGTTCTGAGATAAGCTGCATGTTATTCTTGGATGCGGTTGTAGGACCGGCTTTAAAATCGCATGACAAAAATATCATACACATTAAAAAAAACTGTATCACCAACTAGCCTGGACAACATTTGCTAGTTAGATGAAGTCAGCTATCTCATCGTAGCATATTTATATGCATATTTATAACCATACGGTTCTTGGAGTGAGTGCATACACTCATGAAGTTTAGTAACTTCAGGTCACTGCAACAAGCCCAGGTACAGTTTACCGACGGATGGGTACAGGACCTTGAAATGCACCGTGTAGAACGAAAGACCATCGTACGTATCATAAGTTTACCAGTCTCACAAATCGTCGTCATAAATACACATTCCTTAACCGTTTATTAATAGGACCTTTGAGCTCAACGGTAATTAATTAGTAGTGGAAATAATTTCTGGTAGCATCACAGAAATGTAGCAGTGACAATAATATTGTATGCTGTAATTGTACTGGGCAATTAGTGATACAAAAAACCTGTTTTATCCTGTGAATAAAAGTATATGTTTTTGTCAATGTACCATAATAACAGAAGCGAAACGCAATATTGTGTCAGGACAATTCACTATTTATGCACAATAAATAAAGGAGCATAGCGCGACAATTTCTGTTCAGCGACAGACTTGCTTGTAACCTATATCACCAATTATGTTATGAAAATGACGTATTAACTACTAAAAAACACTGACCTTCGTGTAAATGCTTGGAGCAGACTAACCTGTGAGCTGGAGTGTTCTGGGACGTTATATTTGATCTTTGAATGGCTGCAATCCAGGCCATCTGTCGCCTCTTTGTTACTTCGGAAACATGGCTCGAACAATTTCTCTTCAACGACGTAATCCGATAACAACCGATCTCTTTACCCGTCGGCTTCCCGTGGCTGTCATGCGACCGGCTATTGCAGTTAATAATACAACAGCTTCTTGACATTTTTGTGTTTCTTTTTATCGCTGTGTGACTGATTTTAATTGAAAGCCTGCGTGCGCTACTACCGCTTGCCACGAGTTCCCAGAATCCTTTGCGGTTCTACCCGTGAATGACGTCACATTTTCAATCTCTATATAATATGCATGTTAAATTTTATATTTGGGGTAAAATATCAAGTCTTTTCAAGTAAACCGGTTCAAGTCCAATTCAAGTCCCAAGTCATTGGTGTAAAAGTCCAAGTCAAGTCACAAGTCTTAGAACATTTTTTCAAGTCAAGTCTAAAGTCATAAAATTAATGACTCGAGTCTGACTCGAGTCCAAGTCATGTGACTCGAGTCCACACCTCTGCTACAACCTCATGTTGAAAATAACCAAAGTGTTGCAATGTCCCAGTCAAAGTCCTGATCTCCACCCAATGAAATGTAGGACAAGACATTTAATGTGGCAGGACATTAAAACAGTCATGTATGAAACAAATATCTACAAAAGCCAATAAACTGAAACAATGCTGTAAAGAAGAATGAGTTGAAATTCTTCCACAACAATCTGAAACAATTGTTTCAACAATCATTTCATGTTATTGCTGCAAAAAGTATTGGATCATAAAGTATAGTTCATTGCTGCAATCATATGCTGTGATTGCAGCCATTCCCCGACTCTCTGTGAATGGTACTCATGGCCATTGATCAGTGGGTTTTGGTCAGTGGTTGATGATAGAATAGAATAGAATAGAATTCAACTTTATTGTCATTGCACATGCACAGGTACAGGGCAACGAAATGCAGTTTGCATCCATCCAGAAGTGCTTTAGTGATATAGATATATTACAATATATATTAGCAATAATATAGATATGTGAGTATATTACAGAAATGGGTCTATTATGTTATAATGTACACGGTATGAAGTATGTTGTGAATATTCTATAACTATAGTATGTACAGGCTGTAGTGAGTACAAGCTATGTACAGGATATGAACAGGATATAAATATGAAAAACTATACAGAATATGAAATAAATAACTTTACAGAATCTGGGATATACAGCTATACAGAAATGGGAACTATGCAAGTTGTAAACAGTTGTAGGATTAAAAATTATCGAATGTACAGAATGATTATTTACACAGAGCTATACAGTAGTGCAGTTAAGATAAGTGAGGGTGTAGATAGTTTCTACAGAGGCTATATAAAGTGCTAGTGGTTGTGAGTGGTGGTTCAGTCCATGTTATTATTGTGTTTGAGGGTACAGTTGTCCATTGTGGGTGTGTGTATGTTCAGTCCATGAGTTTAACGTGGGTCAGATGTCAGGAGGCAGAGTTCAGGAGTCTGACAGCTGTGGGGAAGAAGCTGTTCCGGTACCTGGTGGTCTTAGTCCGGAGGCTCCTGTGGCGCCTCCCAGAGGGCAGGAGGGTGAAGAGTCCATGTGATGGGTGACTGGGGTCTTTGATGATTTTCCCAGCGCTTTTCAGACACCGCTTCCTGTAGATGTCTTTTATGGCAGGAAGTGGTGCTCCGGCGATGCGCTGGGCAGTTTTCACGACCCTCTGCAACGCCTTCCGGTCTGAGGCAGAGCAGTTCCCGTACCAAACTGTTATACAGTTGGTCAGGATGCTCTCGATGGTGCAGCGATAGAAGTTCACCAGGATGTCTGAGGACAGGTGGTTCTTCCTCAGAGTCCTCAAGAAGAAGAGGCGCTGGTGAGCCTTCTTGACCAGCTTGGAGCAGTTGGTCGTCCAGGTGAGATCCTCGGAGATGTGGACTCCCAGGAACTTGAAGCTGCTCACACGCTCCACAGCCGTCCCCTTAATGTGGATGGGTGGATGTGGGTCAGCATTCCTCCTGTAGTCCACGATGAGCTCCTTGGTCTTCTCGGTGTTAAGCAGCAGGTTGTTTCTGTCGCACCACTCAGCCAGACGATCCACCTCCTCCCTGTAGGCGGCCTCATCGTTGTCACTGATGAGGCCAATCACCGTGGTGTCATCTGCAAACTTAATGATGGTGTTGGAACCATCAGCAGGTCTGCAGTCGTGGGTGAAGAGGGAGTAGAGGAAAGGGCTCATCACACAGCCTTGTGGTACACCGGTGTTCATTGTGATGGTAGATGAGCAGCGGTTATCCAGCCGGACATGTTGGGGGCGGTTGGTCAGGAAGTCCAGTAACCATTTGCAGATGAGGGAACTGATACCCAGGTCTGTCAGTTTCCTGATGAGTTGTGAGGGGTGGATTGTATTGAATGCTGAACTGAAGTCTATAAACAGCATTCTGGCGTAGGTGTTGTTGTTGTCCAGGTGTGAGAGGACAGAGTGCATTGCGATGGAGACTGCATCCTCTGTGCTCCTGTTCCGGCGGTATGAGAATTGGTGGGGGTCCAGGGTGGGGGGGAGACAGGATTTGAAGTGTGCTAGGACCAGTCGCTCTAAGCACTTAGTGATGATGGGGGTGAGTGCTACTGGGCGGTAATCATTGAGGCAAGATGAGTTGGAGTTTTTGGGTATCGGGACGATGGAGGTGGATTTGAAGCAGGCCGGTACCACAGCGTGGGCCAAGGACAGATTGAATATGTCTGTGAGCACTCCTGCAAGCTCCCCAGAACACGCTCTGAGAACACGCCCGGGGATGCCATCAGGGCCGGCAGCCTTGTGGACATTGATCCTGCTCAGCACCGCTCCTACATCGGTGGGGGAGAGAGTCATAGGTTGGTGGTCTGGCGTCATGTCTGCTTTGGTTGTGGTTGTGGGGTTCCCTCGCTCAAAACGAGCATAAAAGTTGTTGAGCTCGTTGAGGAAGGAGACATCAGAGGATGCGGGGGAGGGTTTGGTGGTCCTGTAGTCTGTGATGGTCTGGAGTCCTTGCCACATGCGTCGGGGGTTGGAGTTGGAGAAGTGTTCTTCTACCTTCTTTTTGTAATGGTGTTTGGCTTTTTTGATGCCCTTCTTTAGATTAGCCCTGGCTGTACTGTAGGCGTGTGCATCTCCTGACCTAAAGGCAGTGTTGCGGGCCTTCAGGAGGAGACGAACATCCCGGTTCATCCAAGGCTTCTGGTTGGGGTACATGGTGATCCGTTTCTGGGTGGTGACACTGTCTGTGGTTTTGGAGATGTAATCCAGTACAGATGAGGCGTACTGGTCCAGGTCTGTGTGGGTGAACATATGATCAATGGTCATGAGAATTTGCATAATTAAGATTAAAGAACTGACCTCCCAGCCCATTGTTCCTTCATCAGGCTGGTTTCAGTCATTATGCAAATGTACTGTTTATAAGATTGGGGAAACTTGCAGTCAGCTGAGACTGAAGAAGTCACTTGGATGAGTGATGAAACGTTTCTCCCACAAAACGCTACGTCCAGATGAACAGAATCAACTTTTGGAGATATAGTTTATGATCCAATACTTTGCATTTTGGCTTAACTTGTTGTTAAATAAATTCACACAGTATATTATGTTGCTGTTGCTCATCTTAAGTTGTCCTTACTAAGCTGTATAACCTGGTAAGGACCAAATGATTTTAATTATACCCTGATATTTAAAAATCTTAGAAAAACACTGGAACTTCTTTTTTCATACAACTGTATATTGTATTATGATTTGTTTATTTATATTACTTTGATTAGCTTAGTCTGAGAGAAGGGAGCTTTAGAGAAGGTGGGGTGATTCTGGATCTGATGGGGCATCGGGCATCATTTTACAGTGATACAGAGCCTCCACTGAAAGTAAGGCCACCCTTGAAGAAGAACCTACTGTACATGCACAGTACATGCACAGGATAAGAAATACTTGCTGGCCTATTTTTTTTTCTTTCTTAACGTTTGTGTGGTGTTCGTATTTTTGTCACTCAGCCAGTGTTCATGGGTCTGGTGGACCCGCTAGAGTTTTGGCTTTCCAAATTAACACTATCAAACAATTTTATGTTAAATTACTCAACAGATGTTCACTTCATCCCAATTACAAGCCATATTGACAGCAAACATGGTTATTTTTTTCCCTTTACCTTTATTAGATCACATTTATGAATTAATGTGCTTCTCCTTCATATATATAACACCCAGCACGCCCCTGCGGGCGGTTTATCCTTCAAGCTCGGGTCCTCTACCAGAGGCCTGGGAGCTTGAGGGTCCTGCGCAGTATCTTAGCTGTTCCCAGGACTGCACTCTTCTGGACAGAGATCTCCGATGTTATTCCCGGGATCTGCTGGAGCCACTCGCCTAGCTTGGGAGTCACCGCACCTAGTGCTCCGATTACCACGGGGACCACCATTACCTTCACCCTCCACATCCTCTCGAGCTCTTCTCTGAGCCCTTGGTATTTCTCCAGCTTCTCGTGTTCCTTCTTCCTGATGTTGCTGTCATTCGGAACCGCTACATCGATCACTACGGCCGTCTTCTTCTGTTTGTCTACCACCACTATGTCCGGTTGGTTAGCCACCACCATTTTGTCCGTCTGTATCTGGAAGTCCCACAGGATCTTAGCTCGGTCATTCTCCACCACCCTTGGGGGCATCTCCCATTTTGACCCCGGGACTTCCAGGTTATACTCGGCACAGATGTTCCTGTACACTATGCTGGCCACTTGGTTATGGCGTTCCATGTATGCCTTGCCTGCTAGCATCTTGCACCCTGCTGTTATGTGCTGGATTGTCTCTGGGGCATCTTTACACAGCCTGCACCTGGGGTCTTGCCTGGTGTGATAGACCCCAGCCTCTATGGATCTTGTACTCAGAGCTTGTTCTTGTGCTGCCATGATTAGTGCCTCTGTGCTGTCTTTCAGTCCAGCTTTGTCCAGCCACTGGTAGGATTTCTGGATATCAGCCACCTCCTCTATCTGCCGGTGGTACATACCGTGCAGGGGCCTGTCCTTCCATGATGGTTCCTCGTCTCCCTCCTCTTTCTTGGGTTTCTGCTGCCTGAGGTATTCACTGAGCACTCGGTCAGTTGGGGCCATCTTCCCAATGTATTCTTGGATGTTCCTTGTCTCATCCTGGACTGTGGTGCTGACACTCACCAGTCCCCGGCCCCCTTCCTTCCGCTTAGCGTACAGCCCCAGGGTGCTGGACTTGGGGTGAAACCCTCCATGCATGGTAAGGAGCTTTCTTGTCTTTATGTCAGTGGCTTCTATCTCCTCCTTTGGCCAGCCTATTACCCCAGCAGGGTACCTGATCACGGGAAGGGCGTACGTGTTGATGGCCCGGATCTTGTTCTTACCATTCAGCTGACTCCTCAGGACTTGCCTGACCCTCTGCAAGTACTTGGTGGTTGCAGCCTTTCTAGCGGCCTCTTCATGGTTCCCATTTGCCTGCGGGATCCCCAGGTACTTGTAACTGTCCTCTATGTCTGCAATGTTGCCTTCTGGTAGTTCAATCCCCTCAGTTCTGACTACCTTCCCTCTCTTTGTTACCATCCGACTACACTTCTCCAGTCCGAACGACATTCCAATGTCATTGCTGTATAGCCTGGTAGTGTGGATCAGTGAATCGATGTCTCGTTCACTCTTGGCATACAGCTTGATGTCATCCATGCACAGGAGGTGGCTGACAACTGCTCCGTTCCGTAGTCGGTATCCGTAGCCAGTCTTGTTAATGATCTCACTGAGGGGTTTCAGGCCTATGCAGAACAGCAGTGGGGACAGAGCATCTCCTTGGTAGATCCCGCACTTGATGGTGACTTGTGCTATGGGCTTGGAGTTGGCCTCTAGTGTTGTACGCCACATCCCCATTGAGTTCCTGATGAAGGCTCTTAGGGTCCCATTGATCTTGTACAATTCTAGGCATTCCAGTATCCAGCTGTGGGGCATTGAGTCATAGGCCTTCTTGTAATCAATCCAGGCAGTGCACAGGTTGGTCAGTCTGGTCTTGCAGTCTCGGCTGACTGTTCTGTCTACCAGTAGCTGGTGTTTTGCGCCTCTGGTATTCTTGCCAATTCCTTTCTGTGTCCCACTCATGTATTGACCCATGTGCCTGTTCATCTTAGCCGATATGATGCCTGACAGGAGCTTCCATGTAGTACTGAGGCAGGTTATTGGTCGGTAGTTGGAGGGGACCGGTCCCTTCTTGGGGTCCTTGGGGATCAGGACCGGCCGACCTTCGGTTAGCCATTCCGGGTGTCTCTCGTTAACTAGCAGCTGGTTCTTTTGTGCTGCCAGACGCTCGTGGAGTGCAGTCAGCTTCTTCAGCCAGTAGGCGTGAACCATGTCGGGCCCTGGTGCTGTCCAACTCTTCATACTGGAGACCCTTTCTTGGATATCTGCCACTGTGATAGTTACTGGACCCTGTTCAGGGAGGTCGCTGTGGTCTGCCCTCAGATCCACTAGCCACTGAGCATTGCCGTTATGGGTTGCGTCCTTCTCCCATATGCTCTTCCAGTATTGCTCCGTCTCCAGCCTTGGTGGTGCTGTTCTCTTATTATTGTTCCCTTGCCACTGAGAGTACACCTTTGCTGGTTCTGTGGAGAACAGCTGGTTTATTCTCCTGCCTTCTATCTCTCTGGTGTACCTCCTCAAGCGGCTGGCCAAGGCTGTGAGTCTTTGCTTGGCAGTTTCCAAGGCCTCAGGTATGGACAGCTTGCTGTATTTCTTATGCACCTTCTTTGTCGCACCTTTCTGCAACTCCGTTAGTTGGCTAACCTCCCTCCGTGCTACTTTGATCTTGCCCTCTAGCCTCCTTCTCCATGGAGGGTACTGCCCCTTGTGGCTGTTCAACTTGTAGCCAAGCATCTCACTGATCACTGCTGCCATATTGTAGATCAGCTTGTTAGTGTCGGTAATCGTGGTTGTAGGTATTGTCCGTAGTGCTGCATTAACATCATCTAGCAGACCTTCTGAGGGTACTTCACGTAATCTTGGTAACTGGCTACGGGGGATCCAGGTTTCAAGCTTGGCCATTATCCTATTTTTCAGGTCAGTTTCTCTCGCACTCAACGATCCTTCTCCTATCGCACTTGGGGCTATGTACCCAATCTCGGGTGGGGGTGATGATATCTCCCCCCTGACCTGGCGTCCTGACTCCTCCTTGCCGTAGCATTTGTGTTGTACCTCGTCAATCTCTAGCTGTGAGAGCAGTCCCTTCTTTCGAATGTTGGAACACTGAGCTACTAGTTGTTTCGCAGTCATTGTGGATGTTGGGTATCGAAGAATCCATAGGTCCCTCATCCTTGGAGGGACCTATATATATATATACAGTGGGGCAAAAAAGTATTTAGTCAGCCACCGATTGTGCAAGTTCCCCCACTTAAAATGATGCCAGAGGTCAGTAATTTGCACCAGAGGTACACTTCAACTGTGAGAGACAGAATGTGAAAAAAAAATCCATGAATTCACATGGTAGGATTTGTAAAGAATTTATTCGTAAATTAGGGTGGAAAATAAGTATTTGGTCACCTCAAACAAGGAAAATCTCTGGCTCTCACAGACCTGTAACGTCTTCTGTAAGAAGCTTTTCTGTCCCCCACTCGTTACCTGTATGAATGGCACCTGTTTGAACTCATCATCTGTATAAAAGACACCTGTCCACAGCCTCAAACAGTCAGACTCCAAACTCCACCATGGCCAAGACCAAAGAGCTTTCGAAGGACACCAGGAAAAGTATTGTAGACCTGCACCAGACTGGGAAGAGTGAATCTACAATAGGCAAGCAGCTTGGTGTGAAAAAATCAACTGTGGGAGCAATCATCAGAAAATGGAAGACATACAAGACCACTGATAATCTCCCTCGATCTGGGGCTCCACGCAAGATCTCATCCCGTGGGGTCAAAATGATCATGAGAACAGTGAGCAAAGATCCCAGAACCACACGGGGGGACCTGGTGAATGACCTGCAGAGAGCTGGGACCAAAGTAACAAAAGTCACCATCAGTAACACACTACAACGGCAGGGAATCAAATCCTGCAGTGCCAGACATGTTCCGCTGCTGAAGCCAGTGCATGTCCAGGCCCGTCTGAAGTTTGCCAGAAAGCACATGGATGATACAGCAGAGGATTGGGAGAATGTCATGTGGTCAGATGAAACCAAAGTAGAACTTTTTGGTATAAACTCAACTCGTCGTGTTTGGAGGAAGAAGAATACGGAGTTGCATCCCAAGAACACCATACCTACTGTGAAGCATGGGGGTGGAAACATCATGCTATGGGGCTGTTTTTCTGCCAAGGGGACAGGACGACTGATCCGTGTTAACGACATAATGAATGGGGCCATGTATCGTGAGATTTTGAGCCAAAACCTCCTTCCATCAGTGAGAACTTTGAAGATGAAACGAGGCTGGGTCTTCCAACATGACAATGATCCAAAACACACCGCCCGGGCAACAAAGGAGTGGCTCCGTAAGAAGCATTTGAAAGTCCTGGATTGGCCTAGCCAGTCTCCAGACCTCAACCCCATAGAAAATCTGTGGCGGGAGTTGGAAGTCCGCGTTGCTCGGCGACAGCCCCAAAACATCACTGCTCTCGAGAAGATCTGCATGGAGGAATGGGCCAAAATACCAGCTACTGTGTGTGCAAACCTGGTAAAGACCTATAGTAAACGTTTGACCTCTGTTATTGCCAACAAAGGATATGTTACAAAGTATTGAGTTGTATTTTTGTTATTGACCAAATACTTATTTTCCACCCTGATTTACGAATAAATTCTTTACAAATCCTACCATGTGAATTCATGGATTTCTTTTTTTTCACATTCTGTCTCTCAGAGTTGAAGTGTACCTCTGGTGCAAATTACTGACCTCTGTCATCATTTTAGGTGGGGGAACTTGCACAATCGGTGGCTGACTAAATACTTTTTTGCCCCACTGTATGTATGTATGTATGTATGTATGTATGTATGTATGTATGTATGTATGTATGTATGTATGTATGTATATATATATATATATATATATATATATATATATATATATATATATATATATATATATATATATATATATATATATATATATATATATATATATATAATGTTATAAAAAATAAAATCAGTTATAATCAAGTGGAGTGAGTGGAAAGACACAACACATTTACACATGAAACAATATGTTTCGCAACTAAATGCTGCATCAGCTGCTCACCAATGGTGACATTAGGCCCAGGGTTGTAAAACAAGGGGAGGCGGTGCATCGACTTATCCCACACTGTCCTGATGGCAGCTAGCTTGTCTCTCTGCAGTCGAGCTAGTCTGTCTTCTCGGTTATCAAAATGGATAGTCCTGGAAATTTTGTGGAAGTTTTCCAGAGACATTGATGCACGGAAAAGTTCTCTGCCAATTTCTGCATCCCACACGGATTCTGAGGATTCCCCTTTGGACCTAAAAAAAAAAAAGGATAAGAACCCCAAAGTAGGTCTGTAGATCAATTTGGTCCATCTCCTCCCACTTCTCTCCAAAAACACACCTTCCTTCTAAATTACTGCAATCTAGAATAATTTTCTGGATGGAATCTGGGATGAAAAGCTCAAATGAAAACTTGATGTCCTGCACATGAATAACTGCCATCAGTGTTGGCCCTGGTTGCATCCTTATCACAGTAACAGCTCTGCAGGGTGGCTCATTTCTTGGGCAAGAAGACCATCCAATTTCACAATTTTTGGACATCCATATTTCTTCACTTGCTGTCTGGCGGGCTTGTTCTGGTCCTGGAGCTGGCTGCTGATGGGGTACTCGTCTTCGCTTTGTTACTAAATGGTGATCAACCTCATCCTCTTCTTCAAAGTCACTGTCAGACTTTGAATTTTCAGAAATGTGATCCTCATATTCTGAAACCTCTTTCTATACATCATCATCAGAAGCTCCTCTCTCTTCCAAAATCAATTGCAAGGCCCTCGCAGCAGATATTCTTTTGGCCATCTTGATCAGTTGTGATAAATAACCACACTGGCAAAGTCTTATTTATATTATCATGCTCCTAATTTGCAGGTGGGACAGGGTATGAGAAAATAAAATTTGGATCCCTCAAGAAAGAGGGTAAAATGTGCGGGAATGTAAGAGCAGACGGTGTTGGTAGTTGAATTTTCAATATGTTGCAGCTTTGAGCGGGAGGGGAAGAAAACACTATCAGCAGCACCAGAAAGGAGGAAGACAGAGTGTGGGAACACAGGATCTACACTTTCAACTTTCAACACTTTTATTAGACCTGGACTAGCTGACTCAAACATCTTGTGTGTAATCAGTGGCGGTCCTAGCCTGTTTGGCGCCCCCCCCCCTTCCCCACAAACACACACACACACACAAATAAAACATATTAAGGATTGTACATTAACATAAATCTGTTGTCGGAATCGGGCAGCACGGTGGCTAGCACTGTTGCCGCACAGTAAGAAGGTCCTGAGTTCAATTCCACCATCAGGCTGGGGTCTTTCTGTGTGGAGTTTGCATGTTCTCCCCGTGTTTGCGTGGGTTCCCTCCGGGTACTCCGGCTTCCTCCCACCATCCAAAGACATGCAGCTTGTGGGGATAGGTTAATTGGATAATCCAAATTGCCACTAGGTGTGAATGTGCGAGTGAATGTGAGTGTGAATGGTTGTCTGTCCCTATGTGTTAGCCCTGCGACAGACTGGCGACCTGTCCAGGGTGTACCCCGCCTTTCGCCCTATGACAGCTGGGATAGGCTCCAGCGCCCCCCGCGACCCTGAAAAGGATAAGCGGAAGCGAATGGATGGATGGATGGATGTGTTCGGAACCATACTGAATTTCACAGACGGGGAGAGACAGAAAAACAGAGGGGAGAAGAGATGGTGAGAAAGGAGGGAAGAAAGAAAGAAAAACATCACCATTACAATAAACTAGCTAGCAGTAGATAACAGTAGATACTAAATATTAAACGCTATTGTGCAGCACGCAAGATAGACAGCGCACAATGTGCTTTGAGGCAGCAGCCACGAAAGGTGTAGTCCGCGTCTGTGAACACCCGTGTGTACACCTGTGTGGATCAGCATGCTTGTATTTCAAAGGTTTCTCCATGTAACGATCTGCTAGGGAGTGTGGGGAGCCATAGCTCCGTCCCCCATGGCATGAAGCAGGTATGGAGGAGATCCAGGCCCCAGACATCCAGAGGCCCCAGAGTACGGGGACCCGAGGAGGATCACCACAGGTGGGGAACTGTGCCACCCTCCTGGGAAGAGCTCAGTAGAGCCCCAAACGAGAGGCCACCCAGCAGCTACGGAGCAGAGGCCAGAGGGGGTTGCAGTGGCGTGCCCACCCCCAAGGCCCTATATGTATGTGTTATGTGAGAGTGTGAGTAATGTGGATGTCTAGGTTGCAGAATAAAATTGAGGCACAGGCGGCCAGAAGGGGACAGAGGGGGAGTGCCTCCCCTGCACCCTGGTGACATACCTGCACCCCGAGCCCTGCGTGTGTGGGTGGGTGTGGTAGAGCGGGAATAGGGAGGCAGCTGAGGATGGGGAGGGAAGAAAGGGGGCCAGCTCCCCCGCTGACCCCACTAGGCACCCCCACACTCTGGAACCCACCAGGGCAAGGGGGCCCAGGCCCATCCGGAACAGGGCCCGCAGCAGCAGCACTGCCCAGCCCCACAGAGTCCGGGGGAGCCCACCCGACTCCACCCCAGAGAAAACTGCACCCACCCCATCATTCAATCATCTCCCAAACTACTCAAGACAATAGACACCCAGGTTGAGTTCATTCTCTACCTCTCCTATATCTCTCCCCCACCTGCAGAGGGAGCTCCTGTAGAGAGGAGACAACCTGCAAAGATATAACAGCTTCCCCACCAGTTAGAGAGCCCCCTAGTTGGGCCGATGCACCAGAGGTCCCCTGCACTGGGGCCAAGCCCCCCTGCACCCACCCGCCCACAGCTCTGGCGACACAATAGCTAGGACCGAAGCCCCCAGGGCCCAGCCAGCACCCCAGACCGGGGGCGGAGCACCCCCAGACCCCCAAGCCTCCACGCCCATCCCGGACCCACCCAGGGGCAGCCAGGCTACGAGGCCAGTAACCAATGTCCGCCAGCACAGACCCTCCCCCACCATCTAATAGCCACCAGAGCCCCTAACCAGGTCATGGCGGCATCCCCCCGGGTTAGGCCCTCCAGGGAAAATGCCCCTAGGGACTCCCCAGACGCCCTAAGGCCGTCCCTACCCCCATATCAACCACAATAGCGAAGGCAGGACCAAACCATGACCCCTCACCCACACTAGGTGATGAAGCTGATCAAAGGAGCCCAAAGGGACTGATCAAATGTGATGGCAGAGGCTGTATCAAGACTAATGTGATCTATTAGATGGTTTTTATATTGGTTAGAATTAAGATTTTTATTTTTCCAGTTAATGAGGACCATTTTATTGGCAATGCATAGGGCTGTAAAAACAATGTGGGCTGTGTTTATTTCTGCAGTGACCTCATCCAAGTTGCCCAGCAAGCATACTAAAGGGTAGGCTGGAATGTTACATTTCAGACACTTTGATAAGTCTTCAAATATCTCACCCCAAAACTTCTGAACTGGTGGACAGAGCCAAAGAGCGTGGATGTAATTTGCTAGACAGTGTGAGCAGTTGTTGGAAGGCGTATAGCCCATTTTGAACATCCTATGACCAGTATATGTCACAGTTCGGCTGTGTGGCAGGCAGGAGAAGGACCCAAACGCAAACTCACAGAGTCAAAAGTTAAACTCAAAAAACACAGCTTTATTGCTGGCGTGGAGTGGGACACGAAAAACAATACAAAATAAACTAAACTGGGAAAAACTAAAGCACAAGGCGCCACAGGGAAAAATCACACAGCTATGATGGAGGACGCAACACTGACAAAGAGAAACATGGGGCTTAAATACACTGAGGGATAACGAGGGGGAATGAGCCACAGGAGGAGAGCACAGCTGAGAGTAATTAAGCAGGATGAGGCAAGGGAAGCAAAACTAGAAACATTAACATAGAACAGACTGTGAAAGTAAAACAGGAAACACACTGACGGAACTCAAGACATGTGGACTTAACAGACTGGGGGAGACAGAACATAGGGATCTGAAACATGGAACAGAAAGGCACAGTAGATCAACATGAACATAACAACGCCACAGGGGAAGAGTAAAACTGAACACGATGAACACAGAAACACCAGACCTCTTCACAATAAAACAGGAAACATAATGAGACGTAGACATGACAACCCAAACTTCACAATGTAAGACACAGACATGAAACACATGAAAAGCAGGGGAGATTTACCATAGTTGGAAACACGAGGGGGAAATAATAAGAACTAGAAACACTTAAGCATGATAACAAATGAACTTAGGAACCTGAAGGGCTTACATAAACTAAAAAAAAACACTGGGTCATAAGACCCAGGATCGTGACAGTATAGTTAATTCTATGTAATATTTTGTATTGTATTAATTGCAAACTAGGATTTCTGATCCATTAAAAGGTTTTTAAGAGTATCTGAGACCAAAGGTTTTGGTCTAAGCTGATTGATAAATCTGCTTCCCATTTTGCAATAGGAAGGGATATTGATTCATCTATTTTAGAAAGTGTTCTGTATATTTTAGAATATAATTTGGGGGGTTTTAGATTAAAAAATTGTACCACACTTGGTGGTGTTTGTAATTCAGCTTCACTGGGATTAAATTTCTTTTTTACTATGGATTTACTAGTGATTAAAGTTAGGCAGATCTAATCCTCCTTTATCCTTGGTCTTTTGTAGTGTTTTTAAGCTGATACGTGGGGGTTTATCTTTCCAAAGGAATTTAGAAATATACGAGTCTAGAGATCTGAACCAATCTTTTGATGGCTTATTTGGGATCACTGAAAATAAATAGTTTGTTTTTGGCAAGACCATAATTTTTATAGCGGCGACCCTTCCCATGAGTGATATGGGTAAAGATTTCCATCTAGCCAGATCGCCTTCTACTGTCTTTAAAAGTGGGATGTGGTTTAATTTAGTTAATTCTGAAAGCTTAGGAGAGACATTAATACCTAAATATTTTTTATATTCCAGATTGCAGTGGGGAAGGAGAAGAATTATGGAAGGAGCAATTAATCAGAAGAACTGTAGATTTTGACCAGTTAATTGAATAATCTGAGACACTTGAGAAAGAAATTATCAATGCAATTACCCCAGAGAGATTGGTTTGTGAATTTTGGAAAAAAAGTAACACATCATCCGCATAAAGGCTGATTTTATGTTCCACGTTCTTGCATTTTATGCCCTTAATTGTTGTAGCCTGTCTAATTGCTGCTGCTAGTGGCTCAATAAAAATTGCAAACAGTGAAGGGGAGAGTGGGCATCCCTGTCTGGTGCCCCTCAGGAGAGAGAAGCTGGAGGATGTTTGGTCATTTGTTCTGACACAAGCTGTTGGGGAATTATATAATATTTTTAACCAGTTTATGAAAGAGGATCCAAAACCAAATTTGTTTAAAGTTGCAAATAGAAATTTCCAGTTAACTCTGTCAAATGCTTTTTCCGCATCTAAAGAAAATATTATGGTTTCAATGTTTTTACTGCATGAGTTGTCTATTAAATTAAGTAATCTACGTGTATTTGTTGATGAGTGCCTACCTTTTATGAAACCAGTTTGGTCAGGATGAATTAAAAGGGGGGTTATTTTCTCTAATCTTTTTGAGAGAGCTTTGCAGGTTATTTTAAGGTCTACATTAATAAGGGATATTGGACGATAGCTTGAAGGAAATACAGGGTCTTTGCCTGGTTTTAGTGAGAGACTGGTATTTGCAGAGTTCATATATGTTGGTAGCCTACCATTTTCTTTGATTTCCTGCAACATCCTGTGAAAAACTGGTGTCAGAATTGTCCAGAATTCTTTGTAAAAATCTGTTGGAAAACCATCTGGACCTGGAGCCTCCTGGAGTTCACCTGGCGTCAGTGGCGAATCCAGTGCCATTGCTTGGGTGTCTAATAATTTTGGAAGAGTTATGTTGTCGAGAAATTGATCAATTTCGTTTTTAGGTGGGTTTATTTGTGGTGTATATAAAGTTTCATAGAAATCCCTAAAAATGTTGTTTATTTTTTTAAGATCATATATTGTGTATTCCCAGATAAATCTTTAACAGCACATATAGTTGTTTTTTCTTTATTGATTTTTAACTGGTTAGCAAGAAATTGTCTGGATTTGTTACCATGCTCATAACTTTGCAGGCGAAGTCTTTGTACTAAGAATTTAGTCTTTTTATTAGTAATTTCATTTAATTCTAGTTTTGTCTTGCGTATTTTGTTTAATATTTCTTGATCTTGGTGTGACACATAGGCTTTTTCTAAGAATTTGATGTTTTTTTCTAGTTCCTGAATATTTTTGTTTTCTTCTTTCTTCTTATGTGATGAGAAAGAAATTATTTTACCTCTCATCACGGCTTTCCCTGCTTTCCAGTCCGTCCACGTAGAGCCGGTCCACGGCGATGACAGCCCGGCAGCCTTTCTGGATAAAACTACGTCGGACTGGGAAGAGGAACCTGCGTTGTTCCAGGATCTCTCTGGGGAACTGGTCGTTCACGCTGAAATCCGTTCCTTTCAGCTCTCTGCCACGACTCTTCACCTGCTCCTTCTGCTTGAAGTGGCTGAATTTGGCTACAATAGGACGTGGTCTCCCGCTTCCTGTCTTCGGAGCCCCGATGCGATGCACTCTTTCGAACCCTATGTTTTTTACCGTGTCCTCCGGCAGCTTCAGGTGGGTTTTAATGAAGCTTCTCACGGTCGTTTCCGGGTCCTCTCCGGCAGATTCTGGAATACCAGAAAACACCAGATTATCTCTCATGCTACGGGTTTATAAATCGATAACGGTCTCTTTTATTTTTTTATTTTCTATGTTTATTTGGGTCACATTTTCGGTTAGAGATTTGACCGACTCCCGTAGCGTGGCGTTTTCCGCAGCAAGTGTTTCCACCTGCTGCTGTCTGAACTCCAGGGATTCTTTTAGAGATTTAAATTCCCGGTGTAAGATCTCCACCAGGGACAGCCTCGCATCAAAACTGGACAATCGCTTATCGATTGACTCCAGGATGTCTACGATGTCTTTGCCGGCAGGCGATGTTGTGCTGGGGGAGTCTGCCAGGCGACATCTTTTAGATGACGGCATCTCAACTTTGGCCGGGGAAGACACGCTCTGGGCCTTCTTCATTACAAAATCTTCGAAGCACCGGTCGATGTAATCTTGGAGAGCGTCTAAACTCTCCTCGTTGTCCTCCAGGGTGTTAGAGATGATAGAACAGATGTTGTTAGTTATATAACAATTGGTTAGTTTATTTGGCAATACTGAAGCTTAAAGAAACTTTGTTAAATTCTATGCTACCATTCGCTTTTTTTTCCCGCCAAATCTCCGGCGTCTGATGTCACCTACAACATGGGTCGCTTACCTTTTTCCGTCACGCCCCCCCTCCCTTTTCGACGGGTTGTGTGTGAGACTTTAAATCATCAAACTGTAAATTATAAATTTTAAATTGTTATTGATCCCCTTACCCCAAGTCCTAAAGTGTATATTTATTTTCTTACTCTTCTTATATATATTGTTTGTTTACTTGCACTGCTGTAACTGAAGCCTCGTCGTCTCGTCTCTCTATATACTGGACTGTATGTAGCGGAGATGACAATAAAGTGTACGTTGACTTCAGCAGCGAGCAGGCGCACCGAGGGCTCTCGCGCTCACTTTATAGAATTTCAAAAAAACATCTGTGCAAATTATAAGTCTGTATCATAATGTCTGGTGTTTTTGTGTTTTTTGCTTTGTTTTTATTTTGTTTTATTTTGTGAGTTGGTTATTAGATGCTGCTCCAGACAGCCAGAGAATCCCCCGCTGCCCCGCCCTCTTCTCCCTGTGCAGCAGGCGCTAGTGATGCGCAAATCATGAACGAATCGTTCAATACTCGAGAATCACTTTACTGACTCATGAATCATGATTCACAAGCCCAACTGACTCACTGACTCATCCCTGTTGCGGTTAGCAGCAATGTATCTAGCTTATAATTAAAATTGTGGAGAAAAACACAACATCCAGTATCTCAACAAAAAAAATTCTGCTCTGAACTGGAAGAAAAAACCCTGAGTAGAAGCTCACATCAAGACAATAGCTCCTCGGTTCACAGTAGCTGTCTGATGTCACTTTGTCTCGTGTCCTGGAAATGGTATCAACTGGACGTTTTCCAGCAGCAAAGGACACAGATCAAGAGCTGTCACCCTATCTGCTGCGCAGACGTGAACTCACAATACAGCAGGGATGCCTCATGTGGGGCGTGAGGGTGGTTGTGCCACCTAAGCTGCGCTTTCATGTCCTGAAAGAGCTCCACACTGCACATCCAGGGATGGTGAGGATGAAGAGTTTAGCTCGCAGCTATGTTTGGTGGCCTGGCATTGATTCTCAAATTGGGCTTCAAGCTAAAGCCTGCCACTCTTGTCAGCGTGTGCAAAAAGAGCCTGGGTTAGCACCTTTGCACCCTTGGCTGTGGCCTTCCTGTCCGTGGGAACGGATCCATGTGGATTTTGCCGGTCCATTTGAAGGTCACATGTACCTGGTGGTGGTAGATGCACATTCCAAGTGGCCTGAGGTGCACATTATGGATAGCACCACAGCCGGTAAAACCATACAAGTGCTACAGGGTCTCTTTAGTCGCCATGGCATTCCCCACGTCCTGGTGAGTGATAACGGACCGCAGTTCTGTTCTCAGGAATTCAGGGTGTTCCTGAAAGCTAATAGAGTCAAACACATCCGCTCCGCGCTGTATAATCCTGCCACTAATGGTTTGGCTGAGTGTTTTGTGCAGACATTCAAGCATGCATTGAAAGCTTCCAGGGGTACAGCACCTGTACAACAACGCCTTGACACGTTCCTCTTGACATATCGCAATACTCCCCCATGCAACAACTAGAGAAACGCCAGCTATATTGTTCATTGGACGCAAGCTGCGCTCTCGGCTGGATTTTCTGAAGCCCAGTGTGGCCAGAGCAGTGCATCGGTCACAAGATGCTCAACAACAATGCCGACCGCAATACTCCAGGGACAGACGGTTCAACGTTGGCGAGCCTGTCCTGGTGCGTGATTATAGAAAGGGAGAAGACAAGTGGACGCACGGTGTCGTACTGGAGAAGACTGGGCCAGTGTCATACAAGGTGAATGTGGGAGCACAAGGTGTGTGGAAAGGTCATGTGGATCAGATGCTGACACGACCTGAGTCACTATCTCAGTAGGTCACAGTGGATCCTCCGACAAGCTCTCAAATGTCACCAGCCCAGAGTGGTAGTGACACCATGCTTCACCCTTGTACAACTCTGCAGGAAGAGACTGTTGAACAAGTTCTGGGGACCACTTTACCTCCAGAAACACCCCAGTCTCTTAAACCACCACTGTCTGACTATACACAGGTTACAGAGTCTGTAAGACGTTACCCAGTGAGAGTCACTAAGCCACCCGCTCGTTATTGTGATGGGTCAGCGTACTAAGTATTTCTGTGAGAATGTTGGGGTTCAGAGACATTATTCTCAACTGAAAAGAAATTCATGCAGAAAGCAACATTAGTTCCAGTTTTCATGAATGTTGTAATAAAAAAAAAAGGGGGGGGGGAGGTACTACTTTGGTTATGGGAAATGTTTCTGTGGGTGGTGCCACGGTCGCATAGCTTAGTGGGGAGGAGATGTTATGTATGAACCAAGCGTTACGGTGTGCTATGCAAGTCATCACCAGTAGGGGGCACCACGCCCAGTTATATGTGTGTGTAACTTATGTGTTATCTCAATAAAGAAGAAGTCAACATGTAAACAAGCTACCGTGCGTATCAGTCTGATTCGGTATAAGCCCTGTTAGTGTACTGACACCACCAAACAAAACCTTTTGTTTTAATTTTAGTTAACCACTTGCTTCAGTGTTACTTCAGAGTTAAAGTGGTGCTCAATGAATATTTTTACTTTATTTATATTATCCACAAAAATAACTTCATCTTATAAGTCATCTAATCTTCTCTGTTGGCTTTTTTTTCCTTCTTTGCATAGCACATCATCTGAAATTTCTTCAGGCTGACCTTTCTTTTCATTGTTAACTTGCAGTAATTGTCTGAGGCAGTGCTTCTCAGCACTTTTAGGAAGCTATCTGATGAAGACTAAATCTGCAAGAGAGACTGAAGGCTACATGCACTTCAGTTTAGATGGGGAAGGGGAGGTTTTAAGCATCCTATGTGTGTACCATCGCTGATTGCACCCACTGGGAAACAAAACAATATATTCTGATATATTAAGAATAGTCTTGAGTCAGCGACTAAGGAAAAAAAAACAAACGAAAACACTCTGGTGGTAAGAATAGGCACCTTAAGGCAGTGGGGTGGCTTACTTAGCTACTGAGCTAAGAAGTATGCTGGCTAAAATGATGAACACATCAATACTAGACAATGTCCACGTTTTATCTGATTTCAGAATAAAAGAAAACCTTATAATTTAGCCTTAAGCAAGGCCACCTTGGTAATACACAACAAGTAGATTTTGGTAGGATTTCTTTCCAACCTAACATGGTTAGCACTCTGTGGGTGAGTTAATTCTGTGAGCTAGGAAAAATGCAATATTGGTTAAAAATTTTAGTATCATTGCATTATATTTCTGTTATCAGTTTTTGTCCATGGATGCCCTGTTCCAGGAACCCACTTCTCATCAGTATATCCTGCTTCCTCAACACCACAGTATCAGTGGGGTGTGGTGACTTTTACAAAAAGGCAAGGAGAGATGCTGACACTGTACCTTTGGAAAATTTTCCATAAAACAAAAGTAAAAATAGTTGCTCTGCAGAAAAATTTGTTAAATGGATTAAAATTACTGCTGCATTTGTTTAAAATTCTATACTTATATACTTTTTTACACTAAAAAAATAAAAATCAGTTGTTCATAAGCTCAGGGACACAGGCCTGCATCTTGATTTTAAAAAAAAAGTTTAATATTTAAGATCAATTTAAAAAAAGGGTGAGTAATAATAATAATACATTTTATTTATAGGGGCCTTTAAGACCCTCAAGGTCATCTTACAAAACAGAACAAGAGAAGAACAAAAAACAATAGCAACAATACAATATAATAAAACATGCAAAATAAAATTTAGACATTAGAGAAAAAAAAGCATGAAAGTATGAAGCAAGTATTAAAGCTGAGCAGCGTAAAAATGGACTAAGACAGAATCAGCTGTATGCAATTTTGAATAGATGGGTTTTGAGACGAGATTTAAAAGTGGTGAGACAGTTTGTGGTCCGGAGATTTGGTGGAAGTGCATTCCAAAGTCTTGGGGAAGAACAACTAAAGGCTCTGAGTCCCATGGTAGTCAGGCGAGCAGGTGGAACAGACAAAAGGGAAGCTGAAGAAGAGTGAAGTGTACGAGGGGGTGAGTATGTATGGAGAAGATCAGATAAATATGGAGGAGCGAGGTTATGAAGCACTTTGAACATAAGAAGCAGGATCTTGAAATTGACATGGAGGTGAACTGGAAGCCAATGGAGCTCTTTAAGAACAGGTGTAATATGTTCAGTAGATCTAATTCTGGAAATAATACGGGCAGCTGTATTTTGAACTAACTGCAATTTATGGAGAGATATATGAGGTAGACCATAGAGAAGAGAATTACAGTAATCTAAACGAGATGTGACAAGAGCATTGACAAGTATGGCGGTACTGTTTGGAGTGAGTGAAGGACGAAGGCGGTTAATATTATGGAGATGAAAATAGGAAGACCAAGTGATATTATTTATATATGCTGTGAAAAAAAGAGTGCTATCAAGGATGACACCAAGACTCTTAAGCTGAGGGGAGGGTGTGACAACAGAGTTATCAATGGATAATGAAAGACTTCTGTTTGGGACTTTGGTCAGTTTTGATTTGGTGCCTATTAAAATGAATTCTGGTTTATAGCCATTAAGTTTAAGAAAGTTGTGAGTAAACCAGACCTTGATTTCACTTAAAAAGTCAGAAATGGATGTGGGTGGGAGAGTAGCCATGGGTTTGGAGGATAGGTAGAGTTAGGTGTCATCTCTTGTACTGCCATGATTAGTGCATCTGTGCTGTCTTTCAGTCCAGCTTTGGCTGCTCTTTATCTGGTAGGATTTCTGGATGTCAGCCACTGCATCTATCTGCCGCTGGTACATACTGTGCAGGGGTTTGTCCTTCCAGGATGGCTCCTCCTCTTGCTCCTCTTTCTTGGGTTTCTGCTACCTGAGGTACTCACTGAGCATGCAGTCTGTGGTGGCCAACTTCCTGATGTACTCATGTATGTTTGTTGTCTCATCCTGGATTGCGGTATTGACACTCACTAGTCCCCAGCCTCCTTCCTTCTGCTTAATGTACAGTGTCAGGGTGCTAGACCTGGGGTGAAACCATCCCGGGATGGTCAGGAGCTTCCTGGTCTTGATGTCAGTGGCTTCTATCTCCTCCTTTGGCCAGCTTATTATTCCAGCAGGGTACCTGATCATGGGGAGGGTGTAAGTGTTGATAGCCCGGATCTTGTTCTTACCATTCAGCTGACTCCTCAGGACTTGCCTCACTCTCTGCAGGTATTTGGTGGTTGCAGCTTTCCTAGCAGCCTCTTTGTGGTTCCCATTTGCCTGTGGGATTCTGAGGTACTTGTAGTTGTCCTCCATGTGTGCAGTGTTGCCTTCTGGTAGTTTGATCCCCTCAGTTCTGACTCCCTTCCCTCTCTTTGTTAGGATCTGACTACACTTCTCCAATCTGAATGGCATTCCGATGTCCTTGCTGTGGATCCTGGTGGCGTGGATCAGTGAATCTATGTCTTGTTCACTCTTGGCATACAGCTTGATGTCATCCATGTAGAGGAGGTCACTGATTATTGCTCAGTTCGGTAGCCAGTATCTGTAGCAAGACTTTGCAATGATCTCACTGAGGGGGTTCAGGCCTATGTAGAGCAGTGGAGACAGAGCATCTTCTTGGTAGATCCTACACTTGATGGTGCCTTGTGCTATGGGCTTGAATTTGGCCTCTAGTGTTGTACGCCAAATCTGCATTGAGTTCCTGATGAAAGCTCTTAGGGTCCTGTTGCTCTTGTACAGTTCTAGGCATTCCAGGATACAGGTGTGGAGCATCGAGTCATAGGCCTTCTTGTAATCAATCCAGGCAGTGCACAGGTTGGTGAACCTGGCCTTGCAGTCTCGGGTGACTGCTCTGTCTACCAGTAGCTGGTGTTTCACACGTCTGGTTTTCCCGCCAATTCCTTTCTGTGCCCAACTCATGTATTGAGCCATATACCTGTTTATCTTAGCTGCTATGATTCCTGACAGGAGCTTCCATGTGGTACAGGCAGGTAATTGGCCGGTAGCTGGACGGGACCAGTCCCTTCTTGGGAATCCTTGGGGTTCAGGACTGTCCGGCCTTCACTTAGCCATTCTGGGTAACTACACACACACACACACACACACACACACACACACACACACACACACACACACACACACACACACACACACACACACACACACACACACACGTGTCTATACATATATGTCTGTTATTTATCCTTTGTACTCCACTGTGTGATTTTCAGTAACATTTTTGAACTCATTGTGTCTGTGGAGCCTTTGAACTTAGATCCAAGTTTCACTCTGGACTCATCAGAAACTCACAAGGTTTATGGCCTTTTAGTTTCAGGTCACCACCAGTAGTGAATTCCAGGTGTAATTGCACTCCTGTGGGGAGGAATTATCAACAATTAGAGTGACATTAGAGGACAAATTGATGAGCTAGAGGACAAAGATGGAAGAGACCAATTGTCCAGCAGCTCATAGACCCATCACAAAACCAATTAAGTTTGTTTCTGTTCAGAAGTTCAAAGACACAGCCAGAATGCAGAAGTAAGATGCTGCGCAGATTTTTGTCAGAAACATGTGTCTACCAGCAGGAATTTCATAAAAAACACAATGAGAAATGTTATTCTCCCACTGAATAAACAAAATAAGCAGTTCTTAGACACTACTGAAATTTCTTACACCAAAGCTGTCCACCATTTTCACTTACCTTCTCCAACTCCTTGTGCATCCTTTGCTTGTATGAATATTTTCTTTATCCAGTTCTCTTTTAATCTAGACTTTATTGAATCTCTGAGGTTTTTGCATAACCAAGAGACCTGCCAACACATTTGCATTTGCTAACCTTGCAGAATTTTTGAGTAAAAATAAGATAATTACAGCCACCATGACCCATTTAACAGGGCAGACCTGAAATAGTTTGACTACTTAACACTTTAAAGAGTAAGTACTTGACACCCAGTGACTGCATTAGAAACAAGATACAAGTTATGATCAATATTATGTTTGCTCTACAGAGACATTTGTAATTTACTTGGGTAGGACTTTAGAATAGAATAGAATGGAACTTTATTAATCCCTTGAGGAGGTCTCCTAAGGGAAATTGTGGTTTCAGCAGCACAACACCAGTCACCTTAAATACAAATTAGAAAAAAACAAACAAACAAGCAGGTACAAATAATTGATAGAGTATTAAGAATAAAATATCAGCAGCAGAATTTAAAAGGTAATAATAATTGTATTACTATTGTTATTATCATTATCATCATCATTATCATTATTATTGTCATTATCATTTTTGTTGTTGCCATCATCTTAACATTGTTAACAATCCAAACATTGTTAAGGTTAAACTCCATTTGATGTAATGATTGCGTGATGACACTGATTGATGTGATGGGTTTTTTACATTGATCCTCATGTGGTTGAGATATTCTCACTAGAAGTGTTATTTTATTTGGATGGGTAGAGGAAGAGCTTATGAAGATATGTCAAGTGTTTAGCAGTTTTTCAAGTTTTAACTTATATTTCAGCACAGAGTTATTTTTATATACATGGATCTCCTAAAAGTATTGGAGTCTATCACAGCTGTGGGGGCACTTCTTGTGCTATGAACATGGGTGGACATCGCTTCAGAGGCAGCTCGGGGAGAATGCTTTTGACCTGATCTGCACAGGAAACTGGAACAGCATGATAATATAGCAAGCAGGAATGAATTGCTAGACATGGCAATTTTCTTAAGGGTACAAAACCATGCATCTACCTGTTCAAAGGTGGTTCTGCTTAAGTGTGCCCCCTACTTTTCTACAGATGGGAAGGAATGATATAAGGAAGGATGAAGTTTATACAGGTAGTGCAGGTGACAGTAACATCATGGGATGATGCAATCAAAGAGTCAAACACACTAGGGGGTAAGACAGTCTACAGACATTACAGTCTCATGTAGATTCAAACTTCTGGTTAAGTAGTAAAAGAAAGTGTATTCTTCATCAAAGAATGGTCCAAGAGCAAGGACCATAGGAAGTCTTCCTTTGATATTCTTTATTAATTAGTATACTGTGTTAAAATCCCGAAAATATTCTCTTAACAGTGTATATTTTCTTCAACAGAGAGCAGTTAGATCTGAAATGCATCAAAGTATTTTTTCAGTGAAAGACTAGGCTGATTGGAATAACTGTCTTTTACGTATAGCAAAGTCAGCAGCTATACTGCATTGTGCAATCATTTTGGGTATTATTATTAGATAAACACACACACACACACACACACACACACACACACACACACACACACACACACACACACACACGCACACACGCACACACACACCATTGCATATTATTCCTGAATGGATAACCTGTCACACAATTCTAAAATCAAAGCAAAAGTAATATACATGCAAACCAAAGATAAACAGATGAAGAGCTTGAGTTTACTAAAATTGTTATTATTTTAGAATTCATTTCATTTCACTTCCTCACCATGTAACTGTAAGTCTTTGGTATTTTTTATTTTTGGCCTAAAGACATATTTCTGCTCAGTTTTAGTACTTCTATCGCTACACTTTTTGCCCTCTACAGTGGTGCTGATGAGATGGCAAAGTCCTTTTAATGAATGCTAGTCTCTCCTTATGGGCTTAATGAAGATTTCCTTGCTTCTTTATATCCTACTTTCAGGGTTTCACTATCCCCTCTGTCTAATAATTAAGTCAGGATATGAGCCGTAAAGGATGAACTCTGCTGAAATGAACCCTGAGAATTCTTCACCATCTGCTCCACTCATCTCATTCTACACTGAGGGCTACCATCACAGTTTTGGCCACCCCTGCTGGACTCCCTCCCACATGTTTACAAAAGGGAGAACAGTATCAGAAAAATTACTTGTTGTGTGCAACATGTTTATCCAAAACAGGACTTCTCTTACATTATGGACCTTAATTTCCACCTCCATCCAACTTTTTCTTTCTCATTAAAATGCCAACCTTGGAGCACAAGTTCTCCCTCTTACTCACACTTCTTTTTCTGCTTTTATCACTTCAGGCACAAAGGGAAAATGAGAGCAAGGCTGACAAAAAGGGCTGTCCACTTAATAGGCAGTATTCATTAATTAATATTCATTTTCATCCAAGGAGTACATTCAAGTGAAATACAGATAGTGCCAAGGGAACTGGCCTTAGGTGGGATTTCTTTTTCTTTTTTTTTTTTTTAAATTTAAAGTGTTGAATTTTAACATCCTTGAAATATCTTTTGGGATCCCAGAGGTGTAAGGGCTTAACATTTTGATTATTAATTCCCTTACAGTCTCTAGTCAGCTGTTCAAACATAAACTGATTCAACCTCTGTTGTGATCTTTCTTTTATTAATACTGGTAAAATAATAATAATAATAATAATAATAATAATAATAATAACAAATCTATTCTTACAACTAAAATCTTGAGTTCATAAGCAGTAAAACACAACTTTTGGTTCATTTGAACCTTTCTGTGTCACTTTGCTTGCTTAATTAAGATTTAACACCATAAACTAACAAAAAAAAAAACCCCTCCTCGATCCACAATTTTTCAGCTATAAGTGATACGGAACAAAATCCCCAGTCCTCATTTTTGTGACAATGTATTTCAAATTTTTATTTCAAAGTAATTCAGTTAGACATAAGCATTTAGTTAGTTATATCCATGTGTATTCTAAAAGTAAACAGACCAGGGGTCCGTTCTTCGTACCTCGCTTACTACATCCAAGATCAAATGACACATCCAAGATCAAATCATCGCGCCAACTTTGAGCTCGCTATTCCGGTTCTCCGAACACACCTGTTGTTGACGATTAGTACAGCTGGATGAAGTAATGTGAGATCACTGGGTGGCTTAAAAGGGGCTACGCATCGATAGTAGAAACATTGATCGGTAACCCTTTGATTGGTCGGCGAAAATGTCGAAGGAGCGCGCTCAGTATTTTTCGGCAGCAGAGCAAGAACTCAAAACGCAAGGGAACACTGCAAAGGCTGCAAAAGCAAGGAGAGAGGGCTGGCAGAAAGTTGCTGACATATTACACTCGTAAGTAATTTAATAATAATAATAATAATAATAATAATGGATTGGATTTATATAGCGCTTTTCAAGGCACCCAAAGCGCTTTACAATGCCACTATTCATTCACTCTCACATTCACACACTGGTGGAGGTAAGCTATGGTTGTAGCCACAGCTGCCCTGGGGCAGACTTACAGAAGCGAGGCTGCCATATCGCGCCATCGGCCCCTCTGGCCAACACCAGTAGGCAATAGGGTAAATGTATTATATTACATTACATCATATTACATTATATCCTCTGTCACATTAGAGCCACAACAGGACCTACTAGAACATGGGAACAAGTAAAAGTAAAATATAAGAATATTCTACAGAATGGTAATATTTATCTTATATTGCTTTTAGTCTCTTGAAAAGAGACCCTGAAATAATCTGTTTGTTTGTTTGTTTATAACAGCAACCAAGAAAAGGGCAGAGCAAAAAAAGATGGTGGTGGTCCTGCACCCCCTCGTCAACAAGTTGGTTAAGTAAATAATACCCTCACGGGAAAATCGATATCTCTCTATGAGCACACTGTTGCGCTGAGCTAAAGGATCCTGTCTATCCCGCAATATACGCTGAGTTCTGAAAACTCTCCTTATCAATCTTGCACCTTCCGCAATGGGTTGCTCGCGTACAAACGGACAGGACATGGCTGCGACAGACTTCCCAAATCCACCTTTGCTTTTATAGCCGTGGTCTCTCATCTTGCTTACATGAAGTAATTTACTATTACTACTCTAAAATATGAATTACATCTGAAATAATCAAATACATGAAATAGAATGATTAATAGTACATTTCCCTTTTTTTAGGAAATGACCTGTATGTATCTGTATGACATCAATAAAAGAATCAAATACTGCATTATCTTTAGTTACATTGATAATATTTATTTATGGAAAAACAGTGGAAAAATATCGCTGTTGCTTTCGTATGAATGACGCGGACATACCTGCGTGGCCGCGATCTAATCCTGTTTACATAAAGTAAACCTGCTCCCGAGCAGGTTTACGCTTACGGATCTGTTGCTATGACAGCAAGTCCCGGATGAGCTTCGGAGAACCGAACGATCCAAGATCACGCGAAATCGTCAACAATCAAATCCAGCTAACTTACTTAGCGAGGTACGAAGAACGGACCCCGGGCTCTGGATCTTGTGAACATTTAGGTGATGTCACAAATATAACAACAATGCTTTTGACAGCAATAACTACATACAGCTATAATAAATATTTATTCCTTTACACATTAACATGTATGTCACAAGAAGAAATGACTACTACGCAACTGGCATATCTTTACGAGAGCAAATAGCAAGTAGACAAATATTCATTCTTAGAGCCACATTTACTAAACAGGAGAAACCAGTGTGAGTGCCTCAACTCCCAAATAGTGCTGAATAGTGATGGGATTTCCGGCTCTTTTTAGAGAACCGGCTCTTTCGGTTCGGCTCACTAAAAAGAGCCGGCTCTTTTGGCTCCGAACCGGCTCTTCAGGTTGTTTTGTTACTTTAATTAATTTATTATTAACAATAATATAAAATTATGCACAAAAGGAATTACTAATGTAAAAAAAGTGCTTTTATTTATATATGTCTATACAGGGAGTGCAGAATTATTAGGCAAGTTGTATTTTTGAGGAATAATTTTATTATTGAACAACAACCATGTTCTCAATGAACCCAAAAAACTCATTAATATCAAAGCTGAATGTTTTTGTTAGTAGTTTGTTTTTAGTTTTAGCTATTTTAGGGGGATATCTGTGTGTGCAGGTGACTTTTACTGTGCATAATTATTAGGCAACTTAACAAAAAACAATTATATACCCATTTCAATTATTTATTTTTACCAATGAAACCCAATATAACATCTCCACATTCACAAATATACATTTCTGACATTCAAAAACAAAACAAAAACAAATCAGCGACCAATATAGCCACCATAGCTCGGCTACAGACTCAGCACCCGAGTGCCTTTATTGTGATCTCGGGTGACTTCAACCATGTATCACTGGACAATACACTACCAACATTCAAACAATATGTGGACTGTCCCACCAGGGGAGAGAAAACTTTAGACTTACTGTATGCTAACGTCAAGGATGCATACAGCTCCTCCTCCCTCCCCCCACTTGGTAGGTCAGATCATAACCTGATTCACCTCACCCCCCGCTATGTGCCAATTGTGAGGAGGGAACCTGTGACCACCAGGACTGTTAGGAGGTGGTCAGAGGAGGCAATAGCGGAACTACAGGGCTGTTTCGAGGTGACCGACTGGGAAACACTCTGTGAGCCTCACGCCGAGGACATCAATGGGCTTACTGAGTGTATCACAGACTACATAACTTTCTGCACCGACTCCATTGTTCCAGCTCAGACTGTTCATTGTTACCCAAATAACAAGCCATGGGTGACTAAGGACATCAAAGCCCTCCTCAACAACAAGAAGAGGGCTTTCAGAGGGGGCAACAAAGAGGAGGTGAGGAAGGTCCAGGTGTTACTAAAGGACAAGATCAGAGAGGCTAAGGACAATTACAGGAGGAAGCTGGAGTGGAAACTCCAGCAGAACAGCATGAGAGAGGTGTGGAGGGGCATGAAGACCATCACTGGATTCAGGCCAACCAACAGCAGGGGAGCTGAGGGAGGTGAGAATAGAGCCGACGAGTTGAATCTGTTTTTCAATAGATTCGACACCACAGTGTCTGCTCCCACCCCCACAACCTCACCTGCAGTCAGCCTGGAATCCAGAGCCACACCACTGTGCCAGCCTCTCTCTTCACATGTTGCCTCCTGTGAGATTCCTGACACCCCTCCCCCACCCATCACCTTCACTCAATACCAGGTTGAGATGCAAATGAGGAGACTTCACTCAGGCAAGTCTGCTGGACCAGACGGAGTGAGTCCCCTTGTCCTCAAGGCCTGTGCCCCCCAGCTGTGTGGAGTCTTTCATAAACTGTTTATGCTGAGTCTGAGTCTGCAGAGGGTCCCGGTGATGTGGAAGACATCATGCCTCGTCCCTGTACCAAAGACGCCTCGTCCCAGTGGCCCCCAGGATTACAGGCCCGTGGCACTGACCTCCCACATCATGAAGACCCTGGAAAGGCTCATCCTGGACCAGCTGCGACCCATAGTAAGACCACATCTGGATCCCCTTCAGTTCGCTTATCAGCCTCGTCTCGGAACAGAGGACGCCATCATCTACCTGCTCAATCGTGTCTACACCCATCTGGACCAGCCGGCGAGCACTGTGAGGGTCATGTTTTTTGACTTTTCCAGTGCTTTCAACACCATCAGGCCGACCCTCCTGGGTGATAAGTTAGCAGCGATGCAGGTGGATGCTTCTCTGGTGTCCTGGATTGTTGATTACCTGGCAGGAAGACCACAATATGTACGTCTCCCACAGTGTGTGTCTGACAAGGTGATTAGCAACACAGGGGCACCACAGGGGACTGTCCTCTCCCCCTTCCTCTTCACCCTCTACACCACAGACTTCAGCCACTGCACAGAGACCTGCCATCTTCAGAAGTTTTCTGATGACTCTGCGGTGGTTGGATGCATCAGCAGGGATGATGAGACAGAGTACCGGGCTGTGGTCGACTCCTTTGTCACGTGGTGTGAGCAGAATCATCTGCAGCTCAACGTGGCAAAGACCAAGGAACTGATCGTGGACTTCAGGAAGACCAGGAAACACTTGACCCCTGTTTCAATCCAGGGGGTCAGTGTTGACATTGTGGAGGACTATAAATACCTTGGAGTACACATTGACAATAAACTGGACTGGGCTAAAAACACCACAGCACTTTACAGGAAGGGCCAGAGTCGTCTCTATTTTTTGAGGCGACTGAGGTCCTTCAACATCTGCCAGAAAATGCTGAGGATTTTCTATGAGTCTGTTGTGGCCAGTGCGATCCTCTATGCTGTTGCATGCTGGGGGAGCAGGCTGAGGGTCGCAGATGCCAACAGACTTAATAAACTGATCCGTAAGGCCAGCAATGTTGTGGGGATGGAGCTGGACTCCCTCAAGGTGGTGTCGGAGAGGCGGATGCTGTCCAAGATAAAGACAATGTTGGATAACACCTCCCACCCACTCCATGACATGTTGGTCAGTCACAGGAGCTCGTTCAGTGAGAGACTGAGATTACCGAAAAGCACCACTGAACGACACAGGAAATCATTCCTGCCTGTGGCCATCTCCCTGTACAACGCATCCACTTAACACACTGTTTACTGCAACAGCTACACATGTTTCTTTTCCAAATATTTATTTATAAGTGACTTATTTATGTATGTATGTATGTATGTATATATATGTATATATTGTACTATTCTTAGTTAGCGTATTGTCTGTCTTGTCTTAATGTTGGTTTAAAATGGAGCACTGTAACAAAAAATAATTTCCCCCAGGGATCAATAAAGTATTCTGATTCTGATTCTGATTTCTTTGCAAGGATACTCAAAAGCCTGCCATCCATGGATTCTGTCAGTGTTTTGATCTGTTCACCATCAACATTGCGTGCAGCAGCAACCACAGCCCCCCAGACACTGTTCAGAGAGGTGTACTGTTTTCCCTCCTTGTAAATCTCACATTTGATGATGGACCACAGGTTCTCAATGGGGTTCAGATCAGGTGAACAAGGAGGCCATGTCATTAGTTTTTCTTCTTTTATACCCTTTCTTGCCAGCCACGCTGTGGAGTACTTGGACGCGTGTGATGGAGCATTGTCCTGCATGGAAATCATGTTTTTCTTGAAGGATGTAGACTTCTTCCTGTACCACTGCTTGAAGAAGGTGTCTTCCAGAAACTGGCAGTAGGACTGGGAGTTGAGCTTGACTCCATCCTCAACCCGAAAAGGCCCCACAAGCTCATCTTTGATGATACCAGCCCAAACCAGTACTCCACCTCCACCTTGCTGGCGTCTGAGTCAGACTGGAGCTCTCTGCCCTTTACCAATCCAGCCACAGGCCCATCCATCTGGCCCATCAAGACTCACTCTCATTTCATCAGTCCATAAAACCTTAGAAAAACCAGTCTTGAGATATTTCTTGGCCCAGTCTTGACGTTTCAGCTTGTGTGTCTTGTTCAGTGGTGGTCGTCTTTCAGCCTTTCTTACCTTGGCCATGTCTCTGAGTATTGCACACCTTGTGCTTTTGGGCACTCCAGTGATGTTGCAGCTCTGAAATATGGCCAAACTTATCATATAATACAAAAATCAACTATTCACATTTCAACTTCTAACTATTTAAATTTTCAGCTTTTTCCTTTTACAAATTTAAAGTGAAACAACACAAAACACTGCAAACCACAACACAATTAAATATAAATTAAATTTTGAAAACAAAAAGAAGATGCATATTCTCTGTCATATGGACCTGCATGAATAAACTTTCTGAATCCTTTATCATCCGCAACGGAAAATAGTTGTGGATGATTACTATACCTTTCTAATGTGATGTTGTTGTCCCTGGCTCTCTTTCTCTCTCTCTCCCTCCTGCTCTGTTCCTGTGCTACTGTGAGTGTAACTACCGCCCCTCCACCCTTTTCCCAGCGTAAAGCATAAGGCTCGCATGCTGAGTGAAGCGGAAAAAAGTGCGAGAGAGAGGGTGAGAGGAAAAAAACAAACAAAACCCACGGCTCACGATAAGGAGCCGGCTCGCGTCGTTCACGTCAAAGAGTCGGCTCTAAGAGCCATTTCGTTCGCGACCGACCCATCACTAGTGCTGAAAGTGCGAGGATGCAAACCAAGAAATGACATTAAGCTATGGGTTATTTACTATCATGACAGCCTGTTAATTGTAAACCAAAAATTGTAGAAATATAGGTCATACATGTGTACATTAAATATAGACCTACGGTGGAGTCTGGCAGAGAGAGTCAGTATAATTGAAACATCTTGGGCAAGATTCTAACCCCAAGTTGCTCTCGGATTCACCCACTGGATTATGACTGTGTGTGAATGTAGAAAGTGCTTACATAGAAAAAAGTGTTTGTGTAAATGAGGAAAGTTGTATAAAGCACTCCTAGTATTCACATAGGGTATATACGTATACTTTGCATCTGGTACTGTTAACAGTACCTCCACTGAAAAAAATAAAAAAAAGGATTTGCATATTTCATGAGTGACTTTTGTGTTTGCATGCAACTGAATTTTTTAGATCCACCTCTACAATGTGTGATAGCAGAGCTCATGAGATTATGGTGAAAACCTGCGAAAACCATGTGTGCTGTCCATAGCCCGGAAGTTATAACGGTTTAATTAATCTAATATTTCACTTTTATCTAAGTTTAAAAAAAACTTTAAAAACACATTTTTCCTTAATCAAGTTTATTAACAGGGTAGCACGGTGGCACGGTGGTTAGCACTGTTGCCGCACAGCAAGAAGGTCCTGAGTTCAATTCCACCATCAGGCCGGGCGGGGTCTTTCTGTGTGGAGTTTGCATGTTCTCCCCGTGTTTGCGTGGGTTCCCTCCGGGTACTCCTCTGGCTTCCTCCCACCGTCCAAAGACATGCAGTTTGTGGGGATAGGTTAATTGGATAATCCAAATTGCCACTAGGTGTGAATGTGCGAGTGAATGTGAGTGTAAGTGGTTGTCTGTCCCTGCGTGTTAGCCCTGTGACAGACTGGCGACCTGTCCAGGGTGTACCCCGCCTCTCGCCCTATGACAGCTGGGATAAGCTCCAGCGCCCCCCGCGACCCTGAAAAGGATAAGCGGAAGCGAATGGATGGATGGATGGAAGTTTATTAACACAAGCCCATTGATCAAAACAAAAAGAAACAGCAGTTTCAAACTGTGAAAACATTGCAAAACATAAAAGTGAAAAATGGGCATTCCAAATAAATTGACATGAAGAGAGAAATATATCACTCATCTAGCGTACACTAAACTCTCAGCAATACCTCCTCCATGCAGCTCCTCCATGTGACTCCCCCCAAAATAAAACATGATTTATTTCTTTTTTGGCATCAAATCTTGACGCAATTAGCAGTAAATTGCATGTTGAACCCATTATCACATCGGTTTGCGCACTTCATTTAAATATTCTCCTGCCTATATTTTGCACTTTGAGAAAGGAACTCCCAGAAATTGATATAAAAAGGTAATTCCCCCCCAAAAAATCAGTTCTTACACACAATCTTGTCACTTGTCACAGGTAACACATTAGCAAATCCACCCCCTGCTCTTGGTTTTTAACCAGTTAACCAGTAACACGAGCAAATTCCTTTTAAGTATGTGAAAAAAAGAGACTAATTATTTCCGTCAGCATCACAGTATCATTTAGCCTCCTCATACTCTTTTAAGTCATGGACAAATGTGTGTGACTAATGGTATCCACTCTAGCTAATATAATTAATACTGGTTTTATTGATCTATTATGAATACACCAGTGTGAGTTTGACTTTTTTTTAACAGAAAAATAGACTAAAGAGGGTGTTAACCATTCCTCGCCGTCAGTCCCCTGACCGTGGTCGGGAGACACGAGGGGAGATGCTTCCTCCAGGGCCGAAGTTTGTCCTCCTTCGGGGTTAACTCCCTTCACTTTTGTGGAGTAGTGAGGCAGACAGAAATCAGCCGAGGCACCGGAGAGTACTGAAGAGATGAGGCTTTAATAACAGTACTGCACACTTTGGAAACACACTGCATAGCCTGTAGCCCGTTAGAACGCTGCTCCCGGTCGCCCTCTACCCATGACACACTCTCTCACTCTCTTTTTCCTCTTTCGCTCCCAGCGTTTCCTTCACGCGCATGCTCACACACACATTACATACACTCCTTACTGCACCCAGTCACACACAAGACAGCAATTCCTGCAACACTACCCCCACCCTGGATGGCAATTAAACAATAATTCCACTCCAGCATTGTAATGCATAAAACTGGTACACAATCCCCTTTACCACTTGGAGCCCACAGGAGATAAAAGTGTTAGCCAATACCGCATATAAGGTGAGGCATAGTATCAACGAGTGCACTTCAGTGACAAAGAGGTTGGCTCAAGTAAGGTGTACATACATGTGCAAAATAAAGCATTTCAAGTGCTGTTAAGTAGAAAAGAAATTACACAATTGTAACTATTACATGGCGACCGGGAATAACCAACTTATCCTAGCATCTAGGAAGGCACAAATACAAATGGATAAGTGCATGTAGCTAACCCCGTAGGTCCTTCAGATACTTTTTAAAAAAAATGTAAACACTGGAACAATGAAAAAAAAATATAACTCTTTTAAACCATTGTAGCTAACAGCATAGGAGGCTGAAACGATTTAAACTTGAACCGAATCTTCAGTCCTACTTGGAACTGTCCATGGTAGGTAAACCAAGTTAAGTGATCCACACTCCATACCGGTCTGGAGCTCTGCGCCGACGAGTTGGTCGCTGAAACTGCTGGCCCGGGTGGTCTGGCTCACCCACCACACCCTCACCATTCTCATGGTCCACATGGGAAGGGGACGATGGGACAACCACAACCAGAGCGGGATCAGCTGCAACTGAGACAGAAGGCTGGGAGGAGCTGGGGCCATTGCCAGTTGCAGTAGAGAACAGACTGTGCAGACCCAGATCACGGTCTGCTGGGTCATCTTCTAAAGCTGGTGGTGGGACCTCTGTAGGGGACCACTGATGAGCCTGATCAAGGACCCAGGTATTGTCCAGTGGCTCGCGGCAGCGATAATGCTTTAGCTGGTCATGGTGGACAACTTCCACTTTAGACCTTGGGTTCTTCTGGATCCGATAAACTAGGTCATCCAATTGTCCCAGGACAAAGAATGGTCCTTCATACGATGGGAGGAACTTTCTGACCTTGTTCTTGACGTGACGTGTTCCTTTGATGAGATACCACACAGGATCTCCAGTCTTATACTGTGAGTGGCAACAGTTCTTGTCATATTGCCTTTTTGCGCGCTTGACTGACTCACCCAGGGTTTCCCTGGCGATGAGGTGGGCCAGCTCCAGCCGCTCACGCATTTGCTGCACATACTCTGGAACTGAGGGTTGGTTGCCTGGATCAGGAGGTAGACCTGCGACAAGGTCCACTGGCTCACTCAGTTCTCGGCCAAACATCATGAAGTTCGGGGTGAAACCTGTAGCACTGTGTTTGGTCGCCCTGTAGGCCATAACAGCGTACGGGATCATCAGGTCCCAGTCCCAATGACAACGCTCTGCTGTGGAGGCCAGGATCTTCTGGAGAGTGGCATTGAAACGTACAACCTGGCCATCTGACTGGGGTCGGAATGGCGTTGTATGAGTCTTATCTATGCCAAACAAACTGCACACCCCTTGGAACACATCAGATTCAAAATTGCGTCCCTGATCACTGTGTAGTGCTTGAGGTATCCCGTAGCGGCACACCCACTCAGACGCAACGACCTCGGCAACGGTTGCAGCCCGTTCATCTGGGATAGGAAAGGCTTCAGTCCACTTTGTAAAGTAGTCTTGTATCACAAGCACATATCGGTTTCTGCGCTCTGTCTCATTCAGTGGTCCCATAATGTCCAGCGCAACGCGCTCCATTGGGGCTCCTACCCGGACAGTTCCCATCGGAGCTTGCGGTGTCTTCTGGGGTCGGGCCCTGGATGCACAGCTGGTACAAGTACGGCACCAAAGAGCGACGTCTTCCCTCATGTGATACCAATAGAATCGGGTTCGTAGTCTGGCCACAGTCCTCTCGACACCAAAATGTCCACCCACTGGCCCTTCGTGCATCTGGCCCATCACTTCTGGTTGTAGCTTACGTGGCAGTACGATTTGGGGATAGAACTGGGTCTCGTCAAGGCAGTAGAAGCGACGGACCAGAACTCCATCTCTGAAGTAGAGCCGTTTCCATTGAGCCCAGTATGTCTTAGTTGCTGGGCTGCATGGTGAAACAATAGTCCATGGGGGGCGCTCACTGCTGGCCTCCATCCAGGCGCGTATGGGTGCAATGTCTGCATCAGCGTCCTGGGCTTGGCTCAGCTCCCCCATGGTCCAACCATGAAACAGAGAAGCAGTATCAAGGGTTTTAGCCACATATACTTTCTCAGTCAGCTTTACAGTGTGTGTATTAGTGGACATGTTCTGGTGTGATATGTCTGTTCTAGTGTGAATTGTCTGTTCTGAGATGTCTGTGTTGATAGAAGTGTTTTGACATAAAATGTCTGACTTTGTAAGAGCAGTTTGGTCTAAAGTCTTTGTTTCTGGTGTGGTGGTGTTATGACTTACCCCCACTAGACACACCGCTGTAGTAGCCGGTTGTCCCTCCACCCTCACCGGACTCAGCAACAGGGAGCTGGTGTCAGAGTCCAACTCGCATTGAACTGCCTGATGACTGGTCCCCCCGAGATGCTTGGGGGGGTCCTGCACTCTGCATGGACAAGACTGGCGACAGGGTCTTCTGGAGAGGCTATCAGCATTGGTGTGCACTCGACCTGGACGGTGGATGATCTCAAAGTTGTACTCGGCAAGCTTCTCGAGCCATCGAGCTAATTGTCCCTCTGGCTCTTTCATTTTTGTTAGCCACCGTAGACTGCTGTGGTCTGTGCGCACTTTGAAAGGCCGTCCAAGGAGATACTGGCGAAAGTGGGACGTGAAATCCACGACGGCTAGTAGTTCACGTCGTGTGGTGCAGTAGTTTTGTTCAGTTCTTGATAGCTTACGACTGCCATATGCCAGCACACGTTCCACGCCCTGTTGCATCTGTGACAGCACCGCGCCGATGCCAGTGTCGCTGGCATCAGTGTCTAGTGTCATTTCTCCATGGTCAAGTGGATAGCCAAGAACAGGGGCAGAGGTGAGTCGACACTTCAGCTTGTCGAAAGCTGCTTGGTGCTCAGCATGCCACTGAAAATGTGCATTCTTCTTGGTCAGGTTGTGCAGGGGTTCGGCTATAGAGGCAAAATCTTTCACAAACCGGCGGTAATATGAGGCCAGGCCGATGAAGCGTCTGACCTCCTGGATGGACGTAGGTGTGGGCCACATCTGAACCTTTTGAACTTTGCTGGGGTCGGTAGCCACACCATGCTCGGATACCACATGGCCAAGATAAGCAACTTCGCGGCGAAAGAGGCAGCATTTGGCAGGTTTCAGTTTCAAGTTAGCTTGTTGAAGTCTATAGAATACCTGGCCAAGCCGTTGCAGCATCCCCGACACGTCCTTAGCCAGCACGATGATGTCGTCCAAGTAGACCAGGCAGGTCTCCCACTGCATGCCAGCCAGGACGCGGTCCATCAGCCGCTGGAACGTTGCCGGGGCATTGCATAGTCCAAATGGCATGACGTTCCACTCAAAGAGGCCTGTCCTAGTGCAGAAAGCGGCGGCCCTGCGTGCTCTAGGCGTCAGCTCAACCTGCCAGTAGCCAGATGCGAGGTCTAATGTGCTGAACCATCTGGCAGTTGAGAGTGTGTCCAGCGTGTCCTGGATGCGGGGCAGCGGGTAGGCGTCTGTTATGGTGCGGTCGTTGAGAGCCCTGTAGTCAATGCAGAGACGGTATGTCCCATCTTTCTTACGCACCATAACGATGGGCGAGGCCCAGCTGCTGCAGCTGCGTTGGGCGAGACCGCTCTGTAGACTGTCGTAGATCTGCTGATCAGCATTTTGCTGCTTTTCCCCTGCCATTCTTCGTGGATTTTGTTTGACTGGGGCACCAGGACGGGTTATGATGTCATGCTGCACAAGGCTGGTTCGGCCCAGGTCAGCAGGCCCTGTAGAAAACACATGTCCATAAGTGCAAAGCAAGCGTTTCAGTTGGAGCTGTTCATAGTCATTGAGGTCTGTGGAGCTCTGGGCATAGAGCTCCTGCAGGTGCAGAGGAACCACAGGAGGGCTGGTCAGAGAGTCTGCAGCTGGGGAGACCATGGAGGGTTCCACGGCCTCAGCTGGCTGGAGGAGCCCGGCAATGGATCCCGCCTTAATTGTTACTGCTTTATTGCCAAGGTTAAAAAGGCGAAGTGGGACAGCTTTAGAAGGCTGTGCATTGACTAGGACTCTGGCGATAAGTACTTTGTGCTTCTCAACAAAACCTTTGGTGGGACTAAGCATCATGTCACCTCGAGCTGCTGCACCAGGATGCACGTTGCCTTTCACCATATACTCTTGCCCCGGTTCCACCACCACAGTTCTAGCTATTCTCACTGCGTGTGACTTTGTACTGGCTTCGGTTTGGTAGTAGAGCACCTCTTCACCGAAAAGGATGATGCGGCGTTTGCCAAAATCAAGACGTGCTTCAGCTTGAGTGAGGAAGGGATGCCCAAGCAGCACCTCATTTCCTGCTATATCTGCCACCAAGAAATCAACATCCACCTGTCGATTGTTGATATTGACAGGTATCTGGGCTTCACCTAGCACCGGCACGTCCCCAGGTCCCACACCAAGCAAGGTCTCAACAACTGAGGGCTGTAGTGGTGGTCTCACGTCTGGGTGGATGGAGTTGTAGTAGGGCAGCGGCAGCACGCTCCTCCGGGCTCCACTGTCCAAAACAGCACATACCTCCACTTCGTAGAGGCGCATGGGGATACTCATTTCTTGGCTTTGGCACTTAAGGTGGAGCACAGTGGGTTTTGGGCTGTCCCAAGGGCTACTGTTCAATGTTAAGGCCTTGGTGGTTTTGTGAGGGGAAGGGCACTGCTTTTGGACATGGCCCCAACCTTGACAGTTATGGCAGCGAACCCCACTCCTTTTAAAATTTCTGTGATTGTTCGGTGTTGTCGAGGGTGTGTGTGGGACAAAACGATTCGGTGAGGGGCTAGCTGCAGGTGCATGCTCAGCAACAGTCTCATCTCTGTCTTTTTCTCTGACGACGGCAGCTCGGGGCCGGCGTTCAGCTGCGTTACGGGCTCCTTGCTGCATGGCACTGGTTACATAAGATGCAGCCCTTTTAGTGGTTTCGTGTCGGTGGGCTATTTCGTATGCGCAGGCAAGTGTGGCTGGGTGCCTCTCTAGCAACTTCTGTACTATTTCTGCATCACCCAGCCCATTGGTGAAAACTTCAACAGCTATAGAGTCTTGTTCAATCTCTGCTCTATTACCATATGCAACAGCCACTTTCCCATAAATGTCATCTCTGAAAACATGCAGGGCCTCACCAGGTTTACGCACTCGCTGCCTCAGTTCTACAGCAACAGCAGCTGCATGGTCAGAAGAAGGGCCATATGCAGTTTCCAGTTCGTCCACCAGGCGGCGGTAATCCCATTTGGATGAGCGGGGATTTCTGTGGATAATGGCCCCTGCTGCTCCAACTAGGCAGAATTTAAGCTGAGTTGTCATTGTTTTTTCTGACCAATAGTTGGCTTCAGCGCAGCTCTCAAACCTGTGCAGAAATTCCTTCCACGGTGTGGTGCCGTCATATTGGCCCGGACGTAGGGTGGGGACTCTCTCTCTAGTGTCACCGTCCTCTTCACTGTCAGATAGGGGCTGACGGGGCACACAGCGGGTCTTGCCTGGTTTCGAGCGGGGTTTATGGTGTGCAGTGATTTCCCCATAGCTAATGGCTTCATTAAGGCTACTGGAAGGCATACATTGCATGGGTGTATTTAACATTGCGTTAAACTGAGCCGGTGTGCTGTGTACAAAACTGTCCATGTGAGCGGAGGAAAATGGGTTTGAGTCTGGATAGTGGATTTTCATTTGGGGAGTAGGAGCTGGATAATAGTTCATGCTGCTGCCTGTGTTTCTCTCACGGCCGTAGCTGCGGCATTCAGCATCAACGAAGGGATTCGTGCGGGAAAACTGCGGCCGGGCAGGACCATCGGGCGGTGCGAATACACACTCTCCATTAGCGTGTGTGTTAGCACAACTTTCGGCACACAGGAATGGGTTCATATGTTCACATTTAGTCACAGCTCTGTCTCTATTAGCTTCCCTAATGCTCGCGGCACCCTCGGAGACACTGGTCAGCGATATGAACGGGTTGGAGTAATTGGTCTCAAGTCCGTACTTTTCACGAGAATGGCGAGCAGCGGCCATCGCGAGTTAGCTTAGCTGCGGGCTAATACACTTGTAATTACAGTCACTCGGCTTTATCGTTAGCCGCTTTAGCCTGTCGGTTTTTCTCTGTGCTCACCACTTCTTTAACAACGTGAGAGGGTCCCTTCGTGGTCGCCAGTGTTAACCATTCCTCGCCGTCAGTCCCCTGACCGTGGTCGGGAGACACGAGGGGAGATGCTTCCTCCAGGGCCGAAGTTTGTCCTCCTTCGGGGTTAACTCCCTTCACTTTTGTGGAGTAGTGAGGCAGACAGAAATCAGCCGAGGCACCGGAGAGTACTGAAGAGATGAGGCTTTAATAACAGTACTGCACACTTTGGAAACACACTGCATAGCCTGTAGCCCGTTAGAACGCTGCTCCCGGTCGCCCTCTACCCATGACACACTCTCTCACTCTCTTTTTCCTCTTTCGCTCCCAGCGTTTCCTTCACGCGCATGCTCACACACACATTACATACACTCCTTACTGCACCCAGTCACACACAAGACAGCAATTCCTGCAACAAGGGAATGAGATTGTTTTTTTTTTTTTATGGCACTGTCATTCAGAATTTGAGGTCATATTTCCAGTCATCCATTGCTTAATTTATTCTATTCAGAAACCATACATGATTATGCAATTAAACATATCAAAATGTTTCATTTTATAGGAACTTTAGTAATGCTTAACTTGTGATTCATAATGCCACACTGACCAGGTCAATATCTTTGAGCTGATAACTGTTTAAGCCAGTTTGATCTTGCAGAATCGGAGAGCCGGTCTCTCACCTTTTTTCATCTGGCTGGGCTTCATATGCTCCACTTTTACCTAGGCCAAAAGCAGCAAGAACACAAGAATAATAGAAACTCATTGCTAATATTTTAGCTGTACCTCTACATTGGTTTCTTTCAGACAGGATGTCATAACTTCTTATGTTCTTGTGATACCTTCCCACATGACGCTTGCCTCTTGCTTGTATATATGTTTTGTCAGGACCAATAGGTTTATACTTTTTGTTCCAGGAGATGCAACATTTGCTGGAATCAAAAACAATATAGTCTGTTCTGTGTTCTTCCAACTGCTACAAATTTCTTTAAAACATTTTTTGCATTGTATTTGATTGAAATGAAATTCTGACGCTTGTGCTTTGATGAAGATTGCAAATAAAAACAGAAAAAAACAACCTTTTAAAGTGCAGGTTTAGTGATTCAAGAGACGTTCATTTTGTCCCTGGTGGAAACACTTTTTTCTTTGCCTGAGACTGTAAACAATTGAACCAGTTGGGAATGAAGTTTGTTGGCAATATCAAACAGATTTTATAAAAGTAGTAAAGTTGATGGTTAGTCACCGTGTTCTTAATACTCAGCCTTTTAATAATGCATAGCTGTCCAATCCTCAAACTTTAGCATTGCTTTATTGAATAGAACTTTAGAAATCTGACAAAATCTGCACAACTTCTGAAAAGCAGTGAGCTAAACAATAGCGCAAATGTGATATATTTAAAATGACTAACTCCATTATTTCCAGTTTGAATGAAACCTCTCATCTTCCAAATTCAAATCACAGTCTGCCCATGATAGCACATGACTTGTTTCAGTTAGTTTTGAAAGGATATGCTGAGTAACTGAAGATATTGATAAGGATTAATGGGGGATGGGCATCAATATCATTCCAGCTCATTTACAGCACTGCAATTATTCTGTAAGCCACAGGTCTGAATAATTTATCTGAATTGTAAATTGATCTAGTAAGGAATAGGAATAAAACTTAGTGACGGCAGAAAATCTTTGGTAATTTTGTGTTTTGGAAACTCTCTGTTTCTCAGTTGATCAGTTGCAAAATGCTGAATGTTTATGAAATCCATCCTTCAATGCAAACATTTATAAATAGCTTTTCAAGATTAAGGTTTTATTGGTTTTTATCTCTAGAATTAATTATAGGTATGCAATTAATTCATAATCATCTTAGAAATTTCATCTGGATAGGAGTGCAAACCTTTTTTTTCTTTGCTAGTGCCTGTCCTCCCCACCGCAATTCATCAAAAATAAACAAAAAAGCTTAAAAAAAAACCAAAAAGTAGGGGCAGAACAGGGCATGGGGTGGGGGTATATAACAGTCTGAGAATAAACTCCAAATTTTCAACATTAAAGTGAGAACAAAGTCTCCAATTTTGGAGAATTTTGTTTTTTCAAATCTTTGAGATTGAAGTGGCAAATATATGAGGAAAAAAAGTGGAATGTTTGTAACAAAAATGACAAATTTGCCAGGAGGAACTTGGAAAATATTTTTTTTGGGTCAAACAAATTAACATCGGGTTTGCTGTGCAGTATGACAACATTAGCTAATTAAATTGTGATTTTCAAATGAGCAGCAAAGGAATACTTGTGATTTTAACCCAGAATAACAAGCTGTCATAAGCATCCAGACTTTGATGAGATGTTGTTGTAACCCACTCCTGGGTAAGTACATCTCATTCTAGCACTTTGAATCACCTTGTTGTTGAATTGTGCTATACAAATAAACTTGCCTTGCCTTGCCTAGGTTTGGGGAGGAGCTGGACATGAGTGCGAATAATCATACCACAGAGGAATTTCAGTTACCAGCAATGTTCCCTTTAAGCTGCGCACGTGCGCAATTGCGCACTGCTGGCATGGTCTCTGCGCACAGAAAATCTGCGTTGCGCACAAAAAAAAATCTAAGCTGAATTGAAGTTAAAATTAATACTTTTTAACTATTCTGTTTTGCAGTGTTAGTCAGTAAGTGACTGGCTGCTCCAGTATGGGATTAGAACGATGCCACCTTATCCCATAGTCCAGCCAATGATGCGATTCACATTCGTATATACGCAGCTAATCAACGTCGTTGACAGGCTATGACAGCGTCCTTATGTGCTGACACCATTGTTTTAGCTAGTAAAGCGGCGTGGCTGATGTGGAGTGAAGCCACATTAATGACAATGTGTACAACCATTGGAGATGTGACCAGGACAGATGGAACAATTGACGGAAAAAGTGTGGACTTTATACTAGGGATGCTCAATTAATTGAATTTTAATCACGATTACGATCTGGGCTTTCAACGATCATTAAAAATGACTGAGCCGATTATTAGCCCCGCCCTCATTTATCCGCGACACCTTAAAGGCCGGTCCGTGAAAATATTGTCGGGCATAAACCGGTCCGTGGCGCAAAAAAGGTTGGAGACCGCTGATTAAGAGGACCTGAGGGAAGCTCGGAAAGCTAAGCAGAAGTTATTTGGAGAGGAGAGTGACTGCCGTTGGTTGAAAAGAGAAGTAAAAAAAAAAACTTCAGTGGTGTTGCACACTATTTTATTTTATTTTTTAAAGTCATTGTTAACCCTTTAAAGCCGGTCAGAGCAGCACGCTCCGTTTTGTGTAACTATTTTTAAATCCCTGTAGAACCTGAACCGTGTAAGCTAGCGCAATAATTTGTTTTGCACATGAAACCGGAGGAGTTGTACTTACATCTTATGCCATCAGCTTGTCCTCGGTCACGGTTTCCTTCCACAAAAAGCTTTGCAAAAATTGCATAAAAAGCGCTTGCAGGAACAAAAACATAATATTCCAGAAACACGCTTTGCCGATCCGATCAGCTGTTTGTAACACTTCCCACAGTGAAACAGACGTCAGCGCGAACTATCACATGTCCGCAATTTCCTGGCCGAAACCGGAAGTGATGTCATTTTCGCGGAAATGTAGTTTTTTACTTGTAGGCCTTAAAAGCCTATACTGGTCATGTTTGACTTTTCTGAATAGTTTCTGTGATGCTTAGAACTCGAATTGCACTGCTAGAAATAGTTTATTTTGATGCACCTGTTGTTTTCTTTGCAAATTTGCATCATAGGATTGTTTTTTCGTTTTTCCTGCAGTGTATATAAAAATTGGTGTATCTCCAAAATAAAACTATGAAGACACTCAAAATACATTTCCTGTTGTTGTAAACTATTTTTTGCAACTTTTTTGTATTTAAAGTTTTGAGGGATAAACCTCTTAAATTTCTCCAAGTAGAAATATATGTAAAAAAACAAAACAAAAACGATTTTCAATTTTTTTGTAGTTTATTGCACTTTTTTGCAATTAATGTAGTTACTATGGACTTAATGCATACATATTATTAAAATATGGGCTATAACAGTTGTATAGCAACTTGAAATGCTCCCACAAATGGCACTACAACATGTAAAAAAATAATATAAGCTCTGGCGGACTTGGTTCTATAGTAGGGCTTAAAGGGTTAAATAAATATCGTCAAATAATCGAGATCTCAATTTCAGTGAAAATAATCGTGATTATCATTTTTGCCATAATCGAGCAGCCCTACTTTATACCAGTTTATAAATTGTGTTGATAGGCCACGTAAAACCAGAGTTATGATAAAAATATATGCAATGTTTTTTTTTCTTCATAGATACCTGCTAGGCACAGCAGGAACTGTGGAACTAAAACACATTTTTTTCTTGTGACAATAAAATAAAACATATAAAAGAATGATTCTATAACTAAACAAATCACTTACAAAGATTATCTTATTTTAACTCATTTCTCCAGCTGGGTTACATTGTCATGAACTAGTTTTGTTCAGAAGAAAACAAACATTGATTTGAATGAGGTGTTAGCCCTTGTATATCAAGAATGACAGCACATTGGACAGACACAAGGATATCGCTGGTTACATCACCGAGCTAGTCAAATGGGATTTGCAATATGCAGGACACAATCTAACAAATTATTAAAATAATCAATCCTCATGGTATGGTGTGTCAAAGAACGCAATATCAGGGGTTGGCAGTACAACACTAATGCGCCACTTTTTTCATGAATTTGCCACTTTATTGTCAAAAATTTAGATTTTTTTCTCAGAATTTTATACCCCTCTCTATGCGCTGCCCCTCATTTTTTCCTACTTTTAGTGGCCCAATATGCCATCAAACACTGCTTCCCTCCTTTTCTTTAACTTTTATGACCACAACAGAGCACTAAAATGCAACTATTTCAACAATAAGAAACTTTTTTATTTTTGCCTGGGGGGACCTTTTGTTCCATTCCTGTGTAGAAAAGTTTCGGTAAGTGTTATTTAAAACTGCATGAACAGCTGAAAAGAAGCATTTTCATTATTCATCAAATGACCCAAGAAATGGAAAAATTACACTGACCAAAAGGAAACTGGGGATAAGAGGTACACTCTAAAAAGTAATTAATGGGATCTTTAGTCATTACTTACATATATATGTTGTTGTGAAATGAAAAATCAAGTTCATAAATACTGTTAGACTTCCTAATTAAAATTTTTATTTTATTGAGTTCGGGTGACACATAAATTATGCCTCTTTACTCAATATATAATCGTGATTTGTCTGAATTTAAAATCTTCTTTTAATCAAAAAACAATATAATTTTAAGTTCTGTCGATGTAAAATACAACTTGATGACGTGTAAACAGCTCATAGTTCCCTTCTTCTACACAAGCGGACATATTCAACAGCACGTGTTCAAGGTTTATCAAGAGCTGTGTTCGTCGCGAACGGTGAGTAATTTTATGCGAAATTACACATATCTGCAGTCGCTCTGGATTTTGTTAGTTTACTTTAAAACAACGACGTAACATACATAACATACATCTTAGCTTGCCCCCGCGTTTGTGTGTTTTAATATACACACAGCAGCTAATTCCGCGATAGCATAAATTGTTGGGCTCTTTTTGGAAAATGTAACACTGACGTTACTCTAATGCAGACCACTGTAATTGTCTTATAATTTTTAAAAGATAGCGGACGTTGTTCGCCCCGGCGCAAACTACTATGCTAACGTAGCTAGCCAAGCTAAGTTGTGTTCACTGTGATTTTATTTTTGAAATGTGAAATTTATTTTTTGAAGGGAAGCATTTTATGTTAGTAATTGTTAAGAAACGCTTCTAAATTTTCGTAACGTTACGGGGTGAAGTTCAACCCCATTGGCTTCTGCGCAGGAAGTGCGGTCGCCATTAGTCCGGTGTGTCTGTTGACCGCTAAGAGCGGTTCTTCACCGGCTGCTCGGCCTATTTTCACAGGTAAAAGACCAGACTTAAGTGCACTGTGCCGCATATGGTAGGCTAGTTAGCTGTCCCTAATTTTTGGGTACTTTCCGTGTTTTGTAGAGACGTAGAGGCGGCGTGCATTGGCACTGGCTGTAACATTGATATGCCTCAATAAAGGTTGAAAGTAAGAAAAAAATCAATAGCGGGCCGCCATCTTGGTTGGGTCCCCATTCGCCACCAGTGCATTTTTTCTACTGAGGAATGTATTCACCCATGGTAAATAAGGAAAATGTTTAAATATTTTTCCAAACAGATAAGGCAAGAAAGGTCAATAATCCCACATATGGTTTCAGTAGTATGCCAGTTTTTGCAACACTAGGGTGCACAAAAATGACCATAGCTGCTGACTCAGCATTGATTTCAATTTGGTTTTGGAGAATGAAATGAAAACAGATCAAGTGGGATTATTGACATTGTAGCTTGTGTATAAAAAAGTTTGGTTTTTTTTTCGTATTTACTGTCAGAAATGATTCTGTCCTGTCATGCCACACCTTATGTTTGCTTTTGTTGATAAAAAAAAAACGAATATATATATATATATATATATATATATATATATATATATATGAGTTTTATTTTATTTATTTATTTATTTTTTGAGTTAACACATTCCTCAGTAGAAATACATGCACAAATATGCACTGGGGGCGAGTGGAGACCCCTCCAAGATCGCGGTCGTTGGGGATACACGCTCCAACAGACTGGCCCAGTCCATGTCACCTCTATGTATATTTGATCTATGGAAAGCCACGTTAGGCCTTCCAGCACCCAGTGTATTCAGGTCTATGTAGTTTTGAATGTTTGGTTCTAGCTCACACAGCTTTGACAGGTGAAACTTATTCACTGTATTGAAGACTCACAGGTGAAGTTGAAAATACCATCTTTTGTATTTTTGTGCAGGCACAACTTTCTGGTGTTATACACTGTCCTGGCATTGCAGATCTAGGGGTTCCAGTTAAGACGTGGTCAGCCTTCTAAAGAAAGTGGGAATCTCACCGAAATATTCAGTTACTTTGCTGTGTTTCTTGCCAGGACAAAGGCTCAAACCATCATCTTCTCCTGGTATCGAATACCAAGGGACCTTCTGAAGTAAGCTTTAACAAGTAAGCTTGAATTGAGTAATTCAGAATCATGAAGTATGGATTGGCCTTGCAAAATCTGTAAATTTGCAACCTCCACTAAGGAAGAGCTGATGAAACATTATAGGTTACGCCATATCCCCAGTGTACAGCCTCTGCCATGTCCTTACCTAGATTTTTTTTGTTCATTTAAGTCATGGGGTAGCCAAAAATCACACAGATCAAGGAAACACTCAACTCACTCAACTATGAGAACCTCTGAAATACTCAGTTTCTGTTGCCAGTTCTGTAATGTGGGCACATTTTCCACTGAAAAAGAGTATTTTGAACACCTTCTATTTTTTTCTATCAATCAGGACAACACAGTTGAAAAGCGCAGAGAAATTGCTATTCGCTGCCTCATAGTCTATCTTAGAGAGAAGGAGGAGGATCTTTTCAAACAATACAGCGCAAGTACTTGAGTTGGTTTTTAATTTTTTGTTTAGTTTTGAATGCATGTCTCTGTTGGGTCTTTGTGTTTTGTTCATTGGATTTTCTGTTCAGGGTTGAGTATTTAAGTCATTCAGTGCCATAGACGTCTTTAGACGTCAAAATGAATCCGAACGCTCAGTGCCATAGACGCCTCTTGAGCTTTTTATTGAATTGAGAAGGTGGTGGAGTTGATTACATGGATAAAATCCCACCAGCGTGACAGTCGGCTCTACTGAGAACGAGTATTGTGGCGCGATTTTTGATCCAGCTCGTCATTTCGAGCTTGAGGTGTCTGCAGCCTGACGTCATGGTTTTTCTAGCGATTCCAGTGAACATGAACCGGATTTATCTGACCAGTATCTCCTGTTAGAAACTTCTGAAGGCAGCAGGGACCAGAATAATGAACGATTTGCTGCATAAAACGCACAGTTGATAGACGAACCGATGGCCGGGTGGGGGGTGAACAGACTAAGTCGCGCACTCACTTGTGCGGGAGTAACACACACACACAGACTCTCTGAATCATAAATCAGTCGCTTTTTTCTTATATATTTTTCAAATGTTGAAATTGTCTATAAACAACTATTTTTATACAAAAAATAATCTGCCAAAAATACATTTTTACAGGTGATTTTTTTACTTCATAGTAGTAAAACATAGTTGAGATGTTGCATGAATCATTGAAACACGAAATATTTACATCAAAGTCACTGATCTGCTAGAAAAACCTATTTACACAAAGCGCTTTTGATCCAGAAACAGGTGTTTTGTCATGAAAGTTTCTCTTTTCTACTGCAGATTTCTAAATAACAGAGGTAGAAACATTTTTTTTTGCTGCTGAAAGAAGAGAGACTCATTTTTGTCATGGTGGTTTCAGAATTCACATAGTCATAGAACAAAATATTCTGTGAGCCTTCAAAATCAGTGAAAAAGCTAAATATCTCTGGCACTGAGGGGAGTATGAAATCTGAGAGTGGCTGGCACTGAATGAGTTAAGGGACATTCCAACCCTAAGTGAAGATATGTCTATTGCCATGTATAAGTGAGAAAAAAGCATTTCAGAATTACAATCTGAAGATGTTTATTGCCATTGTCATTGAACATAATTTGCTGAATAGAAACCTGTTTCCCTGATAAGGTGCAACATAAACACACAGGATAAAAAATTTTGTAGCCAGCGCAGTCATTTTCCTGATCTGGCAGCAGCTTTAGCAGAGCATAAACAATGGAAGTGAATGGCAGGTACTAGCATTTTGTGTGCAAAAGTGATTAAAATCACTCAATAATGATACCAAGTATTCCTGGGGAGCTCAACAATCATGCTGACTGCAAATGAAAAGTATGAATTGACATGAAGGATTTTCAGGAGCCGATTTAGACTTGGGACTACATTACGACAAAGCACTGCTGTAAGCCTCCACATGGTTATAACACAGCAGTTGAAGCCACTGCCGACCAGTGTCTATAAACCAACATGCTATTTGTGCAATATTTCTTCAACAAATCAAAGACCCATCCATTGTTACTGCAGCTTACCATGCTTGTATAGTAGTGGCTGTGTGTGTTTGTTTATGGAAGCTGGAGGCTTTTCCAACTGTTGCGTTATATCCATGCACCATACAGTGGATGTTTACAGCGGTGTTTGTCGTAACTGCAATGTAGTCTCAAGTCTAAATCAGCTTCTGCAAATCTTCCGTGTTACTTTTGCACTTTTCATTTGCCGTGAACATGATTACTGAGCTCCCAAGAAATATTTGTTTTCATTACTGTTTTCATTTTTGTTAGTCATTTTAATCACTTTTGCACACAACATGCTAGCACCTGCTATTCACTTCCATTGTTTGTGCTCTGCTAAAGCAAATGGATTGCTTCCGGATCAGGAGAATTAGTGTGCTGTTTACAAAAGGCTTGTTTCTCACTTTCTAACTGTGGCAATATGGCAATAGATAAAATTTCACTTAGAAGTGGAATAACCCTTAAAAATGATTTATTAGATTTTCTTTTCAAAGTGGAAAAACAAAACTGTGAAAAACAAGACATTTTTTATTTTAAACGTTGGATTATGGTTTAATTTAGCTTTTAAAAATTACAGAATGACAAAGTAAAATCACTGAAAAACACAAAAGACAACCTGTTTTAGCTTATTTTCCTACCTGTAGTAGTTCATTCCCTTATGCACGTCATCCTGAAGTGCTTGAGCTATGTATTTTATACATCCTAACATTTAATTTCTCCTACAAGGATGAGGAGGAGCTCAACGCAGACCTTGCAATGCAAATCATGAAGATTGCTATCATTGGTGATGGGCCTCCAACCATCATCGTTGAGGGATCCAAGATCCTGGAGAGGATTGATGTTGCCAGATCCTGTGCTTTGATGATGGGAGTAATCTACGCTCTGAACCTTACCTATCCCAAGCAGCTGAAATTTACCTTTGAGGTATTTCAAAAGCTATGCCTTGAGCTTGATGGACAAAAAGCCAGCTCTAAAGTAATGAATCTTTAGTTTGGTATTTTCTAGAGCAGACTTGATAGACCATTCGTGAGTGAGTTTCACAAAAACCTTATTCCTGCATTTCTGGCACTACTTCATTGTGTTTTACTAAATTTTAAAGCGCTGTTCTTAAGTCTTCTGAGTTAATGGTTTGCTGTGTCTTAAATGCTGTTATTTGCACATTTTTAAGGAATGCGTTTAATTTCTCCCATGACCTGTGTTCTGAGGGTATTGGTGTGTTTTAAAGTTTGTGTAATGCCCTCTTTAGCTGGCCTTAATCTTGAGGGTGAAAAGTCAAATATGGAAGAGAATCAAGAATACTTTGTAAGAGTGCTGACAAAGTTGAATGAAAGAAGCTTTGCTCATTTTATGTTTAAATTAGTGCATTTAATGTATAGCAGCCTGTCATCTTTTGTTTTGATTCACTGTCACATGTTAAAGTAAAAAAAAGAGGATTCAAGTAGTAGGTTTTATTACAATTTTAATACACAGTTCCTTAAGTTTCAGCGGGCAATTTGTGTTCTAGGAAACTGAAGCCCACAAATCTTGCACTTCGCATGCACGTTAAAGAATTGTGATGTTTGTTATTGTAATTAAATGGGTCTAACTCATTTGAATACATCTGTCTGAATTTCTATTCTTTCTGAGCACCAGGTACGAGTCCGTTAGCTGATGTCCAGGTATTTGGCATCACATCTGCCGCATTCAAACAAATACACACAACATCCATTTCTTTTTTCTGAAGGTCATGACACAAGCGCACACACAGCCCATGTTAAGGCTGACGTTCGTTTGGGGAAAAAAGTGATCGACAAGTTTCTAAGGTCTTAGAACCTTGACTTCTTTGTGGGCAGGCACCACCATGCATGAGCCTGCCTACGCGGTAGTCATGGTTATAAGACACAGCCAAATGATCAAGGTTGTATTTTGGAGCGAATTAGCCTGCTGGGAAACAGGTAAATACCCTTATAGAATCTCCTGTGGGACCAAAAAATTACTACACTGTAACCAAAATATCATATTTGACCAACATAAATACTATTTATGCCGACAGTTAAGTTCATTTTAATTATAAATGTGTTTTATTTTGATCAAAAAGTTACTTCACCATACATAAATATAATCTTGGATCAACTTAAATTCCTGTGTATTTGTTGACAATTATTAAGTTCATGTTACTCAGAATGTGTTTTTTTTTGTGGCCAAAAAGTAACTTCACTATACATAAAATTCACGTTGGATCAACTTAAATTTTTGTGTTCTAGTCGAAAATTATTAAGTTAATTTTACTTAAGAATGTTTTTAATTGTGGCCAAAAAAGCTACTTCACCATACTCAAAAATATTGCTTTGAATTAATGTTATTCTGCCAGAAGTTGGCTTAACTCAAAAATTCTAGTGGAAAACGTTAACATGTTTTTTTTATTTGAACCAATGTTTTACTTATTAGAGTGTATCAAGGGTTAATAGATTATAGCGCCATATATCCTGTGAATCAGTAAGATTTAGTTATTGAGTCTCATAACACTGACATTGCTTGGATTCTTGCCATTTACTGAGACACAGTTTGATGAAATGTAGGGCTTTTCCCTTTTTTAGCATTCTGTGAGCTCCAGTATGATAACATTTGATTCACAGTTCTGCTTAAAATACTTAAGGGGAGGAGTGATACTGGTTATGCCTTCATAAGAAAGGGGCACTGAAACTGCAATCAAAAGATTCACAAATCATATATTTTTCTATTTCTATTGTCAATACATATGCACATTGTATATCTGTGGAAGCTCTCATTGTCTTTAAGTTATCTATATTTTTTCATACAGAGCCCTGCAGAAATGTGCTTTAGTCTTTTGCTTTTCATCTGCTCTTCAAAAAATGTTTTTTTTCAGTGGCAAACAATATGTACTGTAAATAGGCCAAGCGACAAAGTCTGCACATTCTCCTTATGAGCACTTTCTTGGGTGTCTGAACTAGTTTAACCTTCCCAAGAGTCTAGACTTTAGTTCATTGCTTTTCATTTTTCACAGAATAAGCTGCCCAAACCCACATTCAAAGACTCACAACTAGTACAAAAACACTTACATTCATAGATACCAATTCATGTGCATATCTGCTCTCTCGACTGCACACACACACTTTAATAAAGGTGTGTAAGCAGCCACCTGTCTTCTCCACCTCCTGCTTCCCCACAGATCTCAGGTAACTGCCAGCTTGGCGGCCCAAAGCAGATGGAAGCTAAGGCTTCCACTGGCTCAATCCAACTGGGTTTATGAAAGCATCATGGATCAAAAAAAATGTCTGGAGATAGCTGTGCAAGAAAAAATAATATATTTTAACCTTGTTAAGATCAAGTATTCATCTTAATTTTCAGTTATCATTCCTTGTGTTTGACTGTATCATCCTGTTCCAAATCTTTTCTTAATTAAACATGGCCCTTTATTAGGATTTATTTATTAGGATTTATTAGGATTTTCAGAATTAACAGATTTTATTTTGCTCATTTATATATTCTTTGTGGCATGTTAGCAGGGTAGCACTGGCAACTTGTAGAAAGAAGGTCCTGGGTTCAAATCTAGCCTCAGGCTTTTCTGCCTTTTGCAGGCTACACCCCTTGAGAGGTAGGTTAGGCTTAATGGAAGACAATGGATGATTAAAATATCTAGTCAGTGGATACATCAACTTTGGTAAAATGAATAAAGCCATCCTAACTAAGTTCATACAGTTTCTTTGAAATGCCACGCTTGGAATTTTTTGTCTGTCATAACTCAGAGTAAAAACAGCCATAGTCATTCTGAGTGCTAAAATTACTATGATTTTGAAAAAAAGAAAGAAAAATTAAATGTTCCAGATTTAATGTAGTTTGTCCACATTTTTACACACTGTGAACACTGTTGTTTCTTCGTCTAACAGCAATAACTGATGTTACCAACTGTTAAAATATGATTCTATTAGAAAACTGTTTTGACAAGGAAGCAATTAAGCAATTATTATTCTTAGCCCTGAAAATTTGAAAGAAGTTTTAATGACCCCCAAAATTCTGAAAAAGCTAATCAAACACACCGCTATGTGTGCCTGTAACTAAGAAAATTATTATAGTATGAAGTTAAAATTGTGCGTAGCATTAACAAATCCTAAAATTATTGTGCATCCATTCTTTTACTGGCTGTGGGAGAAAGCAGTCTAAACAGAGATGCCTTGATCTCTCTCTCCTCAGCCACCTCCTCTAGATGTTCCAGTGAACTGCCAAGACATTCCCAACCGTCAAGGCTTTCCCAAGCTCTGAAAGAAATAATCTCTCAGAATATCCTGGGTTAGCCCTACGGTCTCCTTCCGGGGCTGACCCTGGCCAGATGCCCACGCCACTTGCCAACGAGATCTTACTCCAGGTGTGCCTCCAGGGCAAGCCCTGGTGTCCCTGTTCTAGGTGGAGGTACTTGAATCCCAGATATGCTCTTTTTTAAAGGTAAACACTATATCTGGCCTCTCACTGAGGACCAATTCACCTCGGGAAACCCTACCAGGGGCAAGTTGCCACAGAAAAAATGGGGCATTCAGTCCCCTATCATAATCGTTTCGGTGATTTGTGATGATATTTTTTCCGTTTGAAATGACCATTTTATGGAATGACCCATAATACTTTTGAAATGACAGATTGAACAATGGGGTACACAAGCACATAATACAACAAATCATACAAACAAAGTAATTTGTATAAAACCACAGCTTACTGTAAGAGCAGGCCAGAGCTGAACGTACTGTACGCAGTTTTAGATCCATATCCTAATGCAATGCTGAAGTACTGGTTTTCAAAAGTGCAGGCTTGGAAAACAGCAGCTTATTATTAAAAAAAAGATCCAAAAGTCTTCTTTCATGAGCAAAACAAGTCCTAGAAATAAGAATCTACACTGCAGCACACCAGAACATCAGCTACAAAGTCACAGCCTGCAGCCTATGTTTCAAATCAACTGTAGTAAACACGACAAAGCATATAAAAACACCGGTATGATCCTTCAAGGTGCTTATAAAAGGTGTATGAGTGAAGAAAAGAAAGCAACAAATTCACCTGTCTGTAACCTCATTGCTTTGCAGCACCGAAGTGAGGGGAAAGTTCAGAGCAGTCAAGCTGTGTGCTAAATTTTTGAACAATGAGTGAAACAGAGTAAAGGGCTTTGCACACAGCAGAACTTTAGAGATGTAGGTGTTGACAAAAGTGTACTGAATGTATATCAGTGTTTGTGATTGTGACCACACACTGACGTCTTGAAAAAAATATAACTGCTCAATAATAATAATAATAATAATAATAATAATAATAATAACAATAATAATAAAAGCAATAATAGTAATAATAATAATAGCATTTGTGTGTGTGTGTGTGTGTGTGTGTGGTGGTGGTGGTGGGGGGTAAAATCTACCTATCCGGTCGTTAAGTCTGACGTCACTAGGTCTGGGTCTAAACTCCGCTGCAGGTCCATATATCAAACGATCACTATGGCATTACTGAGAGTTGAAAAACTGTCTAAAGTCTTTCATCTTTAATAAAATGATCAGCGTTCTGCTCTACCAGGTGTAACAATTGAGTTTAACATCCAGGCATCCATGAAAACGGAATTTATGACATTTAACGGAGTTAGAAGTTAGCAGGGAGTTAGCTCGCTAGCTTCTATCTAAATACAATATAGCATGTCCTGACTGCGGGGTTTTGGAAACAAATTAAAACGTACAGCTCTGATATCACTTCCAGCACAAATGAAGACAGAAAACTAAATAGCAGTGACGTTTGTAGGGTTACTGAAGTTGGGCTAGCTGGTATATAATGATGTGCTACGTGACCGCTAGCGACACAGCTATATTAGCATAATATAAACAAGCTAACTTTTTTTTCCACTCGATAAAAGTTAACGTGAGTGTTCTCAGTGGTCAGGAACAAATGTAATCGCATGGCAGGATGCTGTAAAAAGACCAAACTTCAGCCAGGAGAACAACTGAGATAATCCATCCACATTACGAGGTTAGTCATTTATATACTGCTGCATGAGCTGGGCTGTAGTTACATCCTAAGGTTTTAAAAACTGAGCTTAAATAAATGATTAGCGGTAATAAAACCCGAGGGAGGTCAACAGTGATCACTGACTGTTTTAGGAGCTTTTTGAGATTAAATAGAAGAAAATACAAAACATTAAACATGTTAACAACACAAAAGCCATATTAAACGCAGATTACTTTAGGCCCGGAAGTAGGATTCGTCACGTCATCACTTAACGACTGGATACTTTAGGCTCAACTGCAAAATTGTGTAGTCTTATGACTCTTATGACTATATGACGCAGTTACAATCCTTTTGCCTTGACCAAACCCATCTGCTTACAGCTAGACAAGGGGAAACTACCGTATTTTCACGACCATAATGTGCACTTAAAAGTCTTAGATTTTCTTCAAAAAGTACGGCGCGCCCTATAGCGCAGTGCTCCCTGTGTGTTGTAAGGAGGACGTAGTAGAGAACACCATGAGAACGCTAAAGGGTGAAGTGTGGGCGTTGATCGTATATACCGGACAATCGCACATACCTGTCTAAAAGGACAGGTATGTGCATTATGTGGAACATCGTTGTTTTAACAACCCTGAAAATGGCAAAGAGACACGCTTATGAAGCACAGTTTAAACTGAAGGCCATCAGCTATGCGGAGGAACATGGAAATCGAGCAGCGGCGAGAGAATTTAAGATTAACGAATCGATGGTTCGCAAATGGAGGAAGCTAGAAAATAAGCTCCGGCAGGTCAAGAAAACGCAGCTGAGTTTCTGCGGACATAAGGCGAGGTGGCCCGAGTTGGAGGAAAGACTCGAGCAGTGGATCATTGAGCAAAGAACGAGTGGGAGAAGTGTTTCGACGGTCACCATTCGGCTAAAAGCAGTTTCACTAGCTGAAGAGATGAACATTGAACATTTACAAGGAGGTCCGTCTTGGTGCTTTCGTTTTATGAAACGGTGCCATTTTTCCACCGGACCAGGACTACGGTAGCGCAGCAATTTCCAGCGGATTATAAGGAAAAGCTGGCCATCTTCCGCTCCTACTGCAGCAAACACATCGGCGACAAAAACATCCAGCCCAGCCACATCACAAACATGGACGAGGTCCCGCTCACTTTTGACATCCCGGTGAGTCACACTGTGGAGAAGAAGGGGACCAGCACGGTAGTGATACGCACAATGGGGTAGGAAAAGTCTTCTTTTACTGTTGTGCTTGGCTGCCATGCTAATGGACAGAAACTGCCGCCTATGGTGATTTTTAAGCGAAAGACTTTGCCTAAAGAGAAGTTTCCAGCAGAAATCATCATTAAGGCAAATGAAAAGGGCTGGATGGATGAGGAAATGATGAAAAAGAGGAGTATGTAAGGAGACCAGGTGGTTTTTTCCACGCATCACCATCGCTCTTAATCTGTGACTCTATGCGTGCCCACCTCACAGCCGATGTGAAAAAACTAGTGAAACAAATGAACTGTGAGCTTGCTGTCATTCCGGGAGGCCTGACAAAGGAACTCCAACCGCTGGACATCGGTGTGAACCGCCCGTTCAAAGTAAGGCTGCGAGCGGCCTGGGAGCGATGGATGACCGGTGGAGACCACAGTTTCACTAAGAGTGGAAGGCAGCGCCGGGCGAGTTACGCCACAATTTGCCAATGGATTGTAGATGCTTGGGCTAACATGTCTGCTGGCACTGTTGTTCGAGCTTTCGCAAAAGCCGGCATCATTTCCGAGGAGCCGCGCGGCACGGAAAGTGACTCTGACAGTGAAGAAAGTGAACCTGGCATGTTTGATGGAGTTTTAGCGCAGCTGTTCAATTCAGACACAGAAGATGAGGACTTCGATGGGTTTGATTGATGATAAAAATGTGAGTACCAAACTTTGTTTTGCTCCTGCTTTATTTTTAAATACGCACACTTGTATGCTTGTGTGTTGTTGATGATGACGATTACTGGTAATAAAAATGTGAGTACCAAACTCAGTTTTGCTCCTGCTTTATTTTTAAATATGCACACTTGTATGCTTGTGTGTTGTTGATGATGACGATAATAGAAATGTAATAGAAATGTGAGTAAGGTACCGAACTCAGGTTTGCTCCCGCTTTATTTTTAAATACGCATACGGTACTTGTATGCGCCCTATAATCCAGTGAGCCTTATGTGTGTGTTAAATACAGTAATGGCACACATAACTGAGACTGCGCCTTTTAGTACAGTGCGTCTTATGGTCGTGAAAATACGGTAATACCTGCAATGCTGTTGGGCTGGTCCACAGGCAGACAACCTTTTGTGAGAAAATAACAACAGTCTTCCTTGGAATTGTTGTTGAAGGCTTGTTCATAGGGGATTGTCTGAGTATTATGGTTCTGTCGTTAATATTGTAGGGTCTTTACCTTACAAGTTAAAGGGCCTTGACACAATTGTTGTTGTGAACTGGTACTATATTAATACAACTGAATTAAACTGAAATTAAACTGAACTGTGAAATAGTGAGCTTGAGGGAAACTTCTACATGTATTTAAATTTAATTTGTGACTGACTGTCTGTGACTAGGTAAACAGAGTTTTACCCTTCGGTGCTGCCCCCAGGTTGTAATTGGGGAGATGATTTTATTTAGCATTTTGAGTTTGACCGGTGAATAAGTAAAGAAAATAAATAAACAAACTAAGGAATGAATAACAACTAATGGCACTACTCTGTGCACTGAAAAGTCTGTATATCTGTGGCAGGCAATAAAACACACATGCACTCAACTTCAAAAGCATTTGGATGTTGACACTTTTTTGGGTGGGGGGAGGGGGGGAGGTCCTTTGTTGTTTTTCGTAACAAATGAAACAGATAAAAGATTTAGAGTTGAATCAAAGTGTTGAAGTTGCATTTAGTTCACTGGAACACCCAAAATAAAGTCTAAATGAATGTTGATGCAAGTGAAAGAGTCACAAAAAGGCTGAAAAAAAGAAATACATTGATTAAAGAAGCTAGGGGAGTTAAACTCTGTAAAATATCCATGCATATCACTGTAAAAGTGTAAAACCCTGTGAAGAAGAGAATTTACAGCAATGAGAAAACCACTGATTACAATCAAGAATAGGAAGACCACGTTAGAACTTCCCAGAAAGCACCTAAAACACCCTGCCTTTTCCAGACAAAAAAAGGCATTGGGTGGATTTACTTCTTCCAGAATGATGGCAACAAAAAAAAAATGTAGAAAAAGAGCATTCAACATCATCTGTCAGACATGTTGGAGGCAATGTTGTGGCATGTATGGCTGCCAGTGGAATCTAGCCATTGGTGTTTATTGATGATGTGACTGCTGATAGAAGTAGCAGGATGAATTCTGAAGTGTGCAAGCCTGTACACTCTGCTCAGATTCAGCCAAATGCTTTAATACTGATCAGACAGAGCTCCACAGTCCAAGTGGATAATGACCCAAAGCATACCGCAAAAGTAAGCCAAGAGTTTCTGAAGCCTAAGAAAGGGGATATTCTTCAATGGCCAAGTCAGCCACCTGATCTCTACCCAATAGAGCATGCTTTTCAATTACTGAAGACCAGAGATGGGTAACGCGTTACTGTAATCTGATTACTTTTTTTGCGCCGTTGGTGACAACAGCTGTGTGCAGATCAACAATGGATCATATATCGATTGTGGGAGAGAGTATGAGCGTGCGGCGTTTAAAGCGTGGAACTGACCTGACCTTACTGACCTTATTTTGAGTTTGATTCCATAAAAAGTGACAAAAACATTAGCATCTGTTGTGCGTGGGAAGAAAACTTTTTACAGCGAAAAAAAACCCTAAACTTCCAAGCACGCACCGAGTGCGCAACGACGTAATGGGAAATTCACAGAGAAACTCGCGGATTCTTCAACTGACAGCGGTACACCTGCACCAGGGTAAACCTCCGCCTACCCTGGAATGTGCAGAAAATAGGTTTAACACTTAGAGTCCCCCGAGAGCAGCAGTGCCCAGCCTTCTACCTTTCTACCTTTAAATGTTAAACTAATTTATTCAAGTCAGAGAATGTTGCATATAATTAAATTTTTGCTTGATGCATAAAGTTAAAAGATTAAAACTGATAAAACAAGTTAAAAAAAGAAACTTTTCCATTTGATTACATTTTGTATGATGGATTATGCAGAAAAAGTAGAATTGGGCTGTAATATCTATCGCTTTATCACCTATTCAGGTTGTAAATCGTGTTTTTAAAAAGTAACTAAGTAACTAAGTAATTAATTACGTTTGAAAATAAGTAATCAGCAAAGTAACGGGATTACTTTTTGGGGGAAGTAATCAGTAATTAGTTACTGATTACTTTTTTCAAGTAACTTGACCAACACTGCTGAAGACAAACCGAAGGCAGAGAGACGCATAAAAAAGCATCAGCTGAAGGTAGCCATGGTGAAGACTTGGCACAACATCAAAATGAGCTCTAGACTTTAGGACATTATTTGCTGCATAAAATTGAAATTAAGTTAGTTTCCAGTTATGTTTGAATCTTGGAATACAGTGCACTATGTATAACTGGAAACATACTTTTTGTTATACCGCTTGAATTAAAGCCGATAGATGGATTTCAGTCACATCTTGATTGTTGAATCTTAAATCCACTGTGGAGGTGAACAGAGGCATAATTACAAAGATTGCATCAGTATTTAAATACTTGTGGACCTGAATGCATGTGTGTTTTTGGGTTTTTTTTTTTTGGTCATCTATAAAATCCTTTTCTTAACACTTAGACTTCCACATAATTTAACTCTCTTCTAAATACAAATGTTTCTTGGCATTTACAATCGCATGTTTTATGTTACAGCATTAATTTGTTTATTCTTCATTGATAACTAAAATTTCTCCTTCCACTGGCTTTTTGTGCTTTATGTAATTCATGCATTTAATTTACATACAAGTCTAGGGGTATTTAAACAGTCACAATAATTACTCTGGCACGTTTTCTCTTCGGATTCTGCAGGCATTTTGTGACTTTCTGGAACCTGTAGAAGGAACCAGTGATATGATTATGTCTAACTCAGATGTGCAGACTTGGAGAGGCTGTGTCGTGTCCAGTTTAGCCTGAAATTACATCACTGCTTTCCCAGAATTGTGACATCTAAAGCTGCTAGGAGCTGACATGGCAGATATAACTAAGGTACTTTCAGTGTTTCCAAAATGATTTCTAAAACATACTATGTCACTATATGATGGACTGAGTTTGACTATGAACAAATTTGTGAGGTTCTACCAGCAGCAGTGTCAATGCACAGTTTACTCATGTTGAATGCTGGTGTTGAACGAAGTCCGAACAGCCAAACAGGCATTAGATTAGAAATGTGACGATTGAAAAAATCATTGTCAAGCACGCAATGCTGGATGTTATTTAGCTGGTACATACTGTAACAAATCCTAGTGTGCATAATGTCTGATGAGGTTAGGCTAACAGCCACGTGAATGGCTTATATTTTTAAGCTGATTAGTGGTTTTATCATGAGAAAGGGAATACAGTGCTAAACTATGCTGAGAACTGTATAGCAGAGTATAGAACAAGACTGTCAGTGGTCCAGAGATTGTATGCACACAGAATTTTTATTTTTATTTTTTTGTAGATATGTGTAAAAAGATACACACTTACCTCCTTAGGGAAGTTGGGAGCTGCCACGGACTAAAGGCATGGATGAAAAATTAAGATAAAGTCTTAAGGCATGACACGCCAGTGATTGCATTAAAAAGAACTTGCCGACCCACGTTGACAAGTCTGCGTTGAGATGTGTGTTTTTGTGTGAGCAGGATGAGAAGTTTCATCGTAAAAGAAGAGGGTGTCAGGCGAACATAGACAGGTCATTTCCCATCCATGCAGGGGGCCAAAGCTGCAGATTCAGCAGTCCTGGATTCAGATGATGATGACAGCTATGGATGCACCCGGATGGTTCCTCCACAAGGCCATTCCTCCTCATCAGCCTCTCAGAGGGAGAGTCCAGCCGAGTCAGCACAACACAGATAAAAATGTTGCTATTTGGCCTCCTATCTCTGCCTTGCTCTTTTATTCTTCTCTGTAAAGCAAAGAACTGTGTACATTTGAGGGAAATAAGGAGAGGATATGAATAAAAAGACAAAGGAGGAGTGGACAGAAAATGTATCCTTGTGAGACATACCCCTGTGTCTCCTTTTCTCTCTCTTGCAAGTCTTGTTGCTCATCAACATCAAGAAACACACTTCTGATTCAGGGTCCTGACACTAAATTTCAGATCCAATTTTCTTTAACAATATTTTCCACAAATGCTAGTCACAGCAGGCAGCTGTAATGGAAATGAAATGACAGTGAACCATAAATTTCTGTGGTTGCACTCAGCAATTCACATGTCTGAACATAAACATTCCTTTTAGAAAAGGTGTTTGCCGGCAGTTCTTTTATCATGCTCTCTTGTTTAAAAATTAGATTAAGCATAGCTCAAAAAGGGTGAATGAAGCTTTTCCATTAATAGTTCTGAAATTGACATTTTGCGCTTAAATTAGCCAGTCAACTGCAACTTTGCCTTCAAGATATATTCACATAAATTCTATCCAATTTAATAAGAGTGGAACTGCGCTTTATGAAAGTTTGTGTGAGGCAGGATACAACTTATAATAATTTTAAGATTGGTCCTTTTCAATTTCAGATAGAACATTTGAAAAAAAATAATAATAAAATGAGTTCAAAATGCAATACATACAGTATCAGTACATGGAATCAACAAGAATGAGCAAAAGCTTATGAAAGCTGAAAGGATGTGATACGTATCCAAGTTGACATTATATCAAATTAAACCAATAAAAGTAGTTAAAGACCTCAAACCTTCATTTAGCATGGATCAAATCAGGTTTTTCTGTTGTTCCCTGTTTTTGGATTACCAAAGAGAAAACAGTCCAAGTCAAGTCAGTGCCTCTTGTGTTCCATTCTTTCTCTCTCTCCTTATTTCTGTGGGCTTAATAACAAGAATAGCATCACAAAACAGGGCTCCACCAGTTAGAGGTGAAATATGTTGGCTCAATATCGACTGAGGCCGTCACATACTCTGATGACTCATGTTAAAGCGCTTTTTGACTAAAAGGATTTGTAAAAGATGTGTCACTCACAGAGTGTTTCCATTCCTCTATTCCCAGTGGTGGGCCTCTTTGGACTGAAACAGTCAAACCATTATCTTTTCACTCTCGACTTATTGACAGGATGCTGGAAGAGGGCTAAATGGAGGGTATCCAATCACAGCTATTAAGGTCAAGCACATAAATATACACTTCTCTGACATGCTGATAGGCAGTGTGAGTGCCAAGCTTTATTTCCTACAGGAATCACATAAAGATCAAAGCAACTCATACACTGACTGATCTTGTCTTATTGAGAAAACTAGGCTTTTGAAGTCAGGAGACAAAGACGAGTAGAGTTCAGGGAGAACAGTTGGCAGTGCAGAAGTGAGAGTGAAAAAGCCCATTTATAAAAGTAGACACCCTATCCTTGAACACAGGTCCACGATGAGCCAGGTTCACTGCAGGGTGTCACACTCAGAACGTTACACTTCCCAGCAGCTGCTATGCAACTGAATCCTGCCCTCGCATTTCCTGAATTCATTCCAGTTCAAGTCTCTATCTTCATATACCTGCAGTTCAGAAATGTTAATTTTATACTGCTTAACCATTTTAGCTACATCCCAGTTACAGGAAATTGTATCTACCTTTTTTGTTTGTCAGTCATCCTGCCCATGTAACTCCTTTTTGTAATCTGTTGCTATGCAATTGAAAAGCTGTGATGTGGGTTTATTAGGGTACCAGTAAATAATACATGAAGATTCATTTGAGATTGTAAATATATAATGCAGTGTGTAATCAGAAATTAAGCAGGCTTTGTAAAACGGAGTAGACAGGTTGAAGACCTGTGATGTCTGACTGTGGTCATCTGAGAATAGACAGGTAATGGTCGGGTGTCAGTTCAGTTCAATCAAATTTATATAGCGCCAAATTGCAGCAGCAATTTCCTTGAAGGATTTTGTATTGTAAGGAAACAGTAGTGCAATCTGCTTCTGTATGATACATGTGAGAATGAGCAGATCAAGACAATGCCATGTTTATTTTCGCCCAGTGTATTAATTATGAGTGAATAATGTTGTCTCCACTGAGCCCAGACATGCCAACTCCCCCCAAACAACATCCTATAGGTTTATGGACAGGTTGCAAATGCCATTAACACATTCTGATATCATCTTTAAATACTTTTTGATGTTGTCACCTGAAAAAACATTCATGAGAACACCACCAGCCTCCACACACACCAACATACATACACACACAGAGACCCAATTTTGAAAAGCTGCAAAAAGTTCCAGTTTCAGTACTGCAAAGGCTTTCGGGGGGAAATAGTTCCACACACAGTTTGAAGATCTGTCAAACACTTACTTTGATGTCCCAACCCTTTAACAACACCCGTCTTTCTCCTTCACCACTCAGCGACAAAGTGATTGCTATCACTGAACTGTGTTTATTACATAGTGAGTCAATGCCACTATGAAATATGCCACTTAAAACATGAAAAAAGCATGTTTTAAGTGACAGATTTTTTTTTACTTTTTTATTTTTCTTATTCTTTTGGCATTAGCAGTTAAAGTCGCTACTGCAGTGAAAAAACTATTGTCACGAAGAAGAAGTAAAAGTAAATGACCTTTTCTCATAAGCAGATGGTCGATTTCTGTTTGTTTTTTTCAGAAATGTGTATGACTGATAAATGTTAGATTATGGACAGATGGCAGAGGACAAAGTTCCACCAAGCAGAAAATGATACAAGGTATTTTGCATAGTAGCTACAAACAGATGTTTTGCACTGTTGTCACCAGCACTGACCTCCTCAGACACATTATCATTAGATGCCAGCTCTTCTGACTGTGGCTGCCATCTTGAATTAGTGATGGGCTAGTGTGCAGAGGGCCTTCCTGTCTCCCTGTCATCTCTACGGAGACAGAGGAAGTGGATCTCGCCCACAGCTTGTGCCCACATTTCACATCTACTCAGCTTCATGCTACACCATTCCTGTAGGCTGCTACATAGCACGATTCTGCACATGAAGCCAAGCAAACTTAATAAACATGATCAAGTCTCCAATCTCTCTCTATTTAGAGCTTTAAAAGTCTTCACATGGCCTAAGTACAACAGTGTGGGTAGTAGTTTGGCAAAATATGACATTATAAATTGAATTGTAAATGCAAGCCAGTGTATTTTTAATTCTAATTTCAATGGACTCGACATTCTCTAAGGTACTACCTAGCACAATGCAAATGATTACTTTAAAGAAACTTGTAATTGCAGCTTGTAATTGTTAATCTGATATAAGAAATGAATACTTCAACGTTCACATTTCTGGCATGATTCAATTCACTACATTTGTTTAGGTTTATCGGTTTATTTCACCTTAAGGTGCATCCATATACAAGGTAAATAAGACATTACTAGAAAGAAATAGGACAACCTGCATATGACACTGCAATGAGGAAAACAGACAAAAATGATTATTACTGTGACAAGAGACACAACAAGCAGTGCGTCAAACAGCGTCAAAAACGAGCAGGAGATTGATGGACTGATGAAAGCACTCAGGGTACATTCATATATTCATGATGACATTTAACTTCCCTCAGTTTCAAAATGCTTTCTCTACTGTCACTGTCAAAGAAGTTCTCCTTGTTCCCAAAGGAGATTTTACCTAGTTTGACATTTGAAGTCAGTTCGATACAGAGTACCAGGTAGAAAAGGCTTAATGGGGATGTAAGTGGGTGAAACATGAACTGAGCAAGAGCAGGAAGATCACTGACACAGAGCCTATTATACATTTTATTTAAAACAGTGGTTGGTGTGAATGACAGGTTATAAGAACATAATACATATAAGCACAGACTGACCATAAAAAAGGGAGAAAATGCCTGGAAGCTGTGGAGGAAGGTCTACTGCTCAGTAGTTTATTTAGACTGCGTTCAGAATATTTCACAACTGTTGTTAGCAATTATGCCCATTCTGGATGTGAGTGGCATACATAAATGCTGGCTAGCAACAAGAAAGCAGAAAGTGATTAAGTTATATTTAGGCATACTTTGGTATAATTTTGGCTATAATGTGTGAGTATAAGAGAATAGCACAAATACAAGTATAAACAGCACTTCCTGCTGCCGGTATTGCTGCCGTTTGTGTGTCACTCTAACATGCTGTATAAATTCATAATATTCATCAAATCTAATTCTGAATGTAAGTTTAGAATTATGTATTTAACTTTATTTAAGTGTTTTGTGAGTTATTTGTCTTGATGAGCTGTCTTTTTAGGAAAAAATATATTGAACAGCTAAATTATTTTATTTACAAAGTGGCTGAAAAATTAATAGAACCTCTCATGGCCATGGCAGACATGGAGCAACTAAAACAGTTTTGTAAAGGGTCTAACATTTGTTTGAAGGAAATAACTTATCACAACCTCACATTATTTTATCAACTTTCTTTTTGCCAAGCTGCACCTAATTTTAACATCTCGACCATAGTGAACTATTTTCCTCATTCCAGTTTTTCCTCATCCCAGTACACCAGGAGTTCATATCTCAAACTTTTTTAAAACAGAATATAATGGAAGCAAAAAAGGCTGTGTGTTTGTTCAGTAAATACCAGCAGTAACATATGTATGCTTCTGTAGAAATCTGAGAAATCTACATGTATTTAATAATAAATCACTGAGTTTTGCAGTATATCAACACAGCAACAGTTGGGTTTTGCTCAGTGAATGTCCATTTGAACAGACTGCCTGAACTGACATTTTATTCAGTCAACAAATTTTTAAAGATGTCTGTAGTAAGTCAGTTGTAATCAACTGTTCAAGTTGCAGGATCCTAGTCAAAGCCATAGTCATATAGGGGTATTGCATTGTTGACAGGCTGAGATCCGAGAAAAAGTGTGAAATCTCATTTTGATCATGCTATTGATGCTATTCTTTTTCTTTTAGGGGATCAACCATCAACACTACGTAAATCTTCTCTGAGGTCTTGATCATTTCCTCTTGCCTGGCAGCTCCATATTCAACAAACTTCATCCAATACATTCACTGTCTAGAGTCTATGAGTTTGTCTCCAACCTGAGCTGTCCCTATGAGGTACTCAAATCTAATCCTGTCCATCATGGTCACTCCCAATCTTAGATTCTTCAGCTCTGCCACCTCCAGCTTGGCCTTTTTGTCTTTTTGTCAGTGGCACGGTCTCCATATAACAGGTCGCAGTACCATCTTGTAAATCTTGTCTTTTACCCTTGCTTCTATCCTTTTTTTTTCACAAATCACTACTGACACTACTGACACAGTCTCTGCCCCTACGCTCAGCTTGAGCTCTTTTCTTCACCTCTCTTGTGCACCGTCTATTGCTCTAAGTTAATAGTCATATTATTTAGTAGTAAAGACAAATTTGAAACACACTGGTGATCTAAATACAAGACATTAAATACAAAATAATGTAGTAAAGAAATAATATTCCTAAGAGATTTTTTCCTTTTTTTTTTGTTTTTTACCTCTGTGAAGAGTACTGATCGATTTAAGTTCTATATTACTGAAAGATGATAAAACTGAACTTAAAATTGAAAAAAAAAAGTAAAAGTCTGTCAGCTTACATTCCCTTTGTACTATTTGTTATCTGCAATTGTCTCCGAAATCTGACTGCTGCGTAAAGAAAGAACACTGATTTCAACAGCTTTACATTCACACTGTCTCCCCTGTCTGTCTCTTTCTGTGTGTGTGGGCATGTACACGTGTGCATACATACATGGACCAGACAGGAGCATGGTCATTACTCGTAGGGAAGTTACAGTAGGATAAGATACTAGTGAAGCATGGTGAGTGGGAGGTGTATGAAGCTGGCATGCCACATCTATTCTTCTGGCACTGAAGATGACATTGGCCCTCAAGCTAAAGTCTTGATACCGGGCAACTCTGAGTCATGGGGCAGAGGGTAACATTGAGATGTGATGCTTTCTTATGCAATGACTTGTACACTGAAGAGCATAAAACACAACGACATTCACATAAACCATGCATCACACGGCATGAAAATGATGGGGTTCAGTGTCTTTATTAGTAAACTAGAAGTCTAAGGTGAAAAGTTATAGGTTCAAACTTCAGGTTGAAGCTCAGCATAATAAAACATAAGTTAATAAAGTCACAATACACATCTAATGCATTCTTATGCTGGATCAGGAGGGAATGTATAATGTTAGAAACATGTTAGTAGAGTAGGAACAGCTCAGAGATTCTACCCATGTCCATCCTAAATGGACCTGCACTGGTATTTAAATATGGCATTCGACACAATGTAAAGTCGTAAAACAGTAGCAATGCTGTATATTAAAATTGATAAATCCACTGGGAGAGCTTGGATTGTAACTAAGGTGGTTTCTGGCAGAGAGCACAGATCATGAACAATATAAAAGTTGGACCCAGACAGAACAGTGCAGCATTACTGGGCTGGTATGGTGTGTATGTATAAAATATAGTAGTCGTGGATAAGAGAAGAGCTGGCTGCTCGAAGTCAGAGAGGTCATAGCTAAGTTTATGTCAGGAATCGCTGTGCGGCAGGCAGGAGTTGGACCCAAAATGCAGGACTCACAGACTCGGGGAGGTGAACTCAAAACACAGCTTTATTTGCTGGGAGAACAAACATACAAACTAGACTAAACTGGGAAACCATAAACTAGGAACTCACAGGGAGACACAGGGAGATCCACACACAGCATGAGGGACGACGTCACGCCGAACAGAGGGAGACGCAGACAGAAATACACAGAGGGTAAACGAGGAAAGTGGGAACACACGGGGAACACAGGTGACACTGATAATCATAACGAGACAGGGCGGGGTGAACTGAACATGACATGTACGGGCGTGAGAGTCACAAAGTAAACAGGAAGTGCACAGAGGTTCAGACAGGAGGAGAGAGAGCACGGGGAAAACACAGACATAACGGGCTGGGGAAACATGAAACAACCACAAAGGGAGACGAGGGCTCATAAATACACAGGGCACACAGGGGGGAGAGAGAGAGCACGGGGAGAACTTGGACATAATGGGCAGGGGAAACATGGAATAAAACATAAGGAGAGACGAGGGCTCACAGATACACAGAGGGGCACACAGGGGGTAAAAGCCATGAAGGGAAAACACTTAGGGAACAGGGCAACTCAGAAAACATGGCCTAAATAAGGAACAAAATACAAACATACAAGAAAACTAAGAACACTGGGCCAACATGGCCCAGGACCATGACAGTTTAAACACACAACAGCACAGTGCTTGAATTTTTATTCTCAAGCTTTTTTCTTTTCAGCACATGTGGTTTTTCTTTAGTGCTGGCTAAAACAGTTTTGGAGTGCCACAAAGATATATCTGTGATATCTATATTGTTGAACTTGTGCTAATTAAAATATTTATTGACATGAGTACACCTGCTCTTCAGTAGTAGTGCTGCCTAAATTGCGTAAAAGCTTTCACTGTCTTTTCACACATCACTAAATTATGTGTAATACTATCAGCATGCATTGTCAAACTGAGACAGACAGCTTCACTTCAGGGTAAAAGTCATGCATTTCAAAGCATGTTGATTACAGTGGTAAAAAGTTATATTTTGAATCTATTGTTGCAAAGTGACAAAGGTCTGGACTGCACAGGTCTGCACAGTGTTGGTGTGACAGATCAGTCTGCCCAGTATAGGGTGCGATGGAGGCAGATGATCTGCTGTGGTGACTCCTAAAGAGACCAGACAAAAGACAAAAGAAAGAATTAAAATTCAGGCAGATAGCTATAACAAACTTCTCAAAGATTGTTATAGGTATAGAAGTAACAACACAAAAGTACGATAACATTAGCTATATGAAAAATTATCTTGGATTAGTTAATTGCTACATCGAAAAAAGAAAAAGATAGAGGCAATAAATATCACGTTTAAATAAAACATTGCCTCTATCCTGTCATATAGATATAGTCTCATCATGCAAATATTAGCTTAAACCACATCTTCTAAGCTGGAATAGTTAAGCACATGTGGTTGTCAGTCTATGTAACACAAACACTATGTGACAAATAGATTGACAAGGCATTGAGCACAGCATGTAAGTAAACTATAGCAACAACAATGCAAGAGTCAATCTCCTCCACGTCAAACAGACTTTGCTTCTTATAATTCAGGTCCAATGAAAACAATTAGGAATATGCAAATTATAGTTTAAAAAATATACATTATTCAAAAGATAAATAGTGACCTATTTTTGTGCAACATTTCCCATTTATTTTGGGCTTTTCTGCTCCTTTGCAGTCTGAGCCCCCACTTTCTTCAACTCTTATATCATGTCACCATAATCAGGTAGCAAACTAAGAGGTTAGCTGCTAATGGAAATAAAACTGTCATACAACTAGGAGAAACACTAAGAGACTCTATATAAAAGATGGGTGTAGCCACTGGCTCTCAAAAGGGAAGCCAATGCTATGTTTGGGGGAAAAGTAAATAAATAAATAAAAGAAAACATTTATCTAAGGAGTTTATGATTCCAAAGAGCTTATCTGTTCCTTTTAAGCCTTAGCCCATGCAACATATCACTCCTTTTCTAAATTATGACCCAATGCAGAATAGAAAAGACATTTAAACAGGTTATGATTCAGGGTGAGAGAAATGCATTGTTGATTATACACCAGACCAATTGATGTCTTTTAAGTTCAGAAGAGAAACGATAGAAAATGAACTGCAGAATGGTTCCATGTCTCGATGAACACCCTTTTCCATTTCTTTAAAATCCAGATTGAATCATTTTTCCCCCATTTTATTGTCATTATTTTTATTTTTTATTATTTCTAGTTTTTCAAATAAAGCAATCAGCAAAGATACATAATAAACAAATGAAAGCTCTATTTTTTCACTTACTGAAAACCTTTTTATAGGGTTGTTCGAGCATGAAAAGGAAAGATGCATTTGTTTTCATTTGGTTCCTGTACTTTCTGAAAAGTTGAATTTCAATGAGTCAATCAAGAGGAAGGCAGCAAAGAAAGTTTTTGTATGTGTTGTTTGTTGACCATCATAAGCCACTCAGCATGTACGTATTGTGATGAAAGATTGTAGTTTCCAAGGTGCACACTGTATGGAGTTCAACAAGTGATTGATTTCCCCTTGCACAAGGGGAATGACAGTTGGAAGATTATCGGTTTGTTTTTCCTCACCCTCTCTCTCCCCAGGTTATTTTCATGTTGTAAATGGAGGTATTGATTCAGGCTCCATTCTGTTTGTCCTCAGCTCAGTTTATCATCTGAGGAGAAAACAGGAATGGGAACTTTCACAAGTTTGACTTCATAGCATGGGTGAATGTGATCAATGGCTTCAGCATGACATCCAGTTTTAATAAGGATACTTGTTACACCTTTGTGATCTGACTGGAAATCTTTTTTTCCCTTTTTTAAATATATGTATTTTCTATTAATTGTATCACAGTCGAAGCCCATTTCCGCCACTAAACCAAAAAAAGATAACTTGAAATTTCGAGTTACTATATACTAGTGGACTTCTATATATTTTTTAAAAGATTAAAACTTTGAGTGTACTATTCAGATAATTATTTATTAAAAGCGAGACATTTTAAATGAGAGTAAGAAAGAAAAGTATGTCTTTGTGCCCCCTTTTCCCTGTTAATGCCCTATCGGCCCCCCTGGCTAAACTTTGCTAGATCCGCCCCTGCACAGTTACCAGCCGTCAGCTACGTAGAAAAAGATCCTCGAGTAGAAAGTAATATTAAATAAATTCTAACAACAGCTTATCAAGGTTAAACGTGCTGCTGTTATTCAGCCCCTGGTTTCCTCTTTCTGGCGTGAAGTGGGCAATAAACAAACAAGAGAGACAGAGTCGCGACAGAAAAGCCGATCAGCTGATCATTGATCAGTTTCATGATTGAAGTAGCAGCAGGAGAGGGAGAGAGAGGCAGTCGCTCCATATATCAGTTGTTAAACTTAACGTGGGAATGCTTTACAAACATTCAGAGATGAACTTAAGCACTTGCTGTACTTCTCTCTGGGATAACTTCCTCTGAAATGAAATGCCAAATTGGTAGGCTACAAATACATACAGCCGCTCTATCCCGTGACGCAGACTGCTCCGACGTGGTACGGTTATGAGCCGAGTTACGCCGTGTCGTAAGTTTTGTGAGGCGCTTTTTTGATATTTAATGGATCGGATTACATTTCTCGCCGATATCCGATCCATTAATTTACGTAACGACGGACCGATACCGATACGTAATATCGGATTGGTCCATCTCTTGTATATACTAGTCAAAGGATGTTTAATATGGAGTTACCAGGCAGGAGGAAAAGCAAAAATGAAACCAAGCAAACAAAAAAATCCACAGAGATGATTTATGGATGTTGTGAATTAGGATATGTAGATGGTTGGTTTGATAGAAAAAGACGCAAGTGACAGGATTAGATGGATGTAAAGCGACCACAGTGGCAAGAAGATGAAGAAATAGGACATGCATTCGTGTGTCTTTTTTCTTAAGGAAAACGCTAAACTAAAATTTTAACTGCAAAGAAAACATTAAAAATCTAAATATTCTGTATCATTTAGAAGCAATATAATGCTATGAAAAAGGGGCAGCATGGTGGATAATTGAAAAGTAATGTCACCTGAAAGCAAAAAAGTCATGGGTTTAAGTCCAGTCTGTAGTCTTTCTGTGTGGAGCTTCCATCTTCTTCCAATGTCTGTGAGGGTTCCCTTGATGCACTGGTTCCATGCAAAAATCGACTAAATCAACTAAAGGTGTGATTTTGGACACACACCCTCAAATTAATTGTGGGGGAGTTTGCCCAATCAGCCTACATGGGCTTTGGGGACTTGAAGAAGTATTCAACCATGTACCTAAAGGGAACCTGTGAGATTTCTGAGGTATCTGGACAATTTCTGCAAGCCATTCAGTCCCTTTAAAGCTGCAGAGAGAGCTTGGTCTGCATTTTTGGCAGTAAGTTGGACTCATTCTTGGTGGGTGTTGAACTTTGCCAGAGCTGTCCTTTGTCACCCATTCTGTTCATAATTTTTATGGACAGAATTTCTAGGCAGAGAGAAGTGGCAGGCGGCTTCCACTTTGGTGGTCAAAGGATCTTGTCTCCGCTTTTTGTAGATGATGTGGTTCTGGTGGCGGTTTTGGCCTCCAATTCACACTGGAGTGGTTAACAGGCAAGTGTGAGTCAGGGGGAAAGAGAATTAACATTTCCAAGTTTGAGGCCATATTTTTCAGCTGAAATAGAGTTTAAAGAATGTGTGGAGGAGGGAGTGGGAGATTGACAGACAAGTTGGTGTGGTGCCTGCAGTGATGTAGAAACTGTATCAATCCATTGGGGTGAAGAGAGAGCTGGGGTAAACGTGAAGCTGTCAATTTACTGGTCTGTATATGTTCCTTCCTTTACCTTTGATCATGAGCTTTGGTTAGTAAGCAAAGAAATTAGAGAGTGTGAAAGCAGTAGAAATGAGCTTCCTCTGAAGGGTGTCTGGACTCTCTTAGATACAGGGTTGATGTGTTTTGGGTATCTGACTAGAGTGCCTCCTGAGCATTGTGTTCTGCGTATGTCCTACCATGTAGAGCATAGGTGTCAAACTCTGGCCTGCGGGCCAAATTTGGCCTGCAGCCTACTTACATTTGGCCCGCGAAGCCATACCATATTATTATTAGAGCTGGCCTACTGGTATTATATAGCTAATATATATATTGTTTAGTATTAAGCTTTGCTTGTTCCATATTCAGTTTTTCAGCAAAACGTTTTTGAGTCCATAAGAAAAGATTCATTTTCATATCTGGAGGAATAAATATATTTCAATAAATATTAACGTTAGCCCGCGACTTTGTTCCAGTTTTGAATTTTGGCCCACTGTGTATTTGAGTTTGACACCCCTGATGTAGAGGCACCAAACAGAGCTAAAACATTCTGGAGAGATTATATTTCTTTGTGGTCTGGGAATGCCTTGGTGTTCCCCTGAATATGCTGGAGGAGATGGCTGAGGAAAGGGGGGATTGGACTTCTCTGCTTAGGCTGGTGGCTCATGAACCAACCCCAGATAAGCAGTAGAAAAAGTTTGGATGGGTGGATGGACGGCCTTCTTCAGGATGTGTAAAAAATGTCCTAAAACAGTGAACAGTACCAGACCTTGTATAAGCCGGGCAGAGTGAGTATCCAGCAAACTGTAATGTCATGCTTCAATAAAGCTGTTTTGGTCAGAGCAGCCAGCAGAGGACAAGAAATGAAATGCAGACATGGGGACATCATTTGTTGGATCAATGATGTATGCAAGATTTTGTGAAGTGCTCCCCTTTGAAATCCATGAAGCGCACAGTGAAAAGTCTAGTATAGTTTATAATTTGATTTTTATTCCAAATCGTATTATGAAAAAGAACAGATGGATATTCTAAAGCAAAAGAGATGGTACCAGCAGAAAGTGGGGCTTAATATTTGCCAAATTTATAGAGCTTTTTATTTATTGATGTTTATATTGAGTGAAATTGGCACAGACATTTATCTCTTTATGTAAGTTTACTCTTAGTCTTTGTATGCAGAAGCGTTTACATAGGCCCAATCTTGAGTTTAAAGTAATCTGGGAGCTCACTTGGGGTTTATTGGATTTACTCAGTTAAACTGAGAACCTGTACAAGTACAAATACAAAACCGTGGAGTACAACAGCTGATCAAGTAATAACACTGGCATTTGGATTAGTAATAGAATCATTACCCTTAGTATAGTAATACTATTATATTTAACTATGTGATAGGTCTTCTGCCTTAACAACACAATATTTATCACTAAAGCTGCAGTGGGATGCAGCTGCTTTCCAAGAGAATAAAAACAACGAGTTCATTAAATTATCTTAGTAAAGACTGTTAAAAGATCAGATTTGTTAAAAAAAAAAAGAACATCCTTGTGTGTAAATGAGAGATGAACAATTTTAATTTACATTCATTACATAAATATGCTAACATCAACAAAATGTATTATGTTATATTATATTATTTCTGCATATATTAATGCATTATATATTTACCTTGTGATATAAAACCTATATCTATTTTCAGCACAGTTCATATTCACAGATGTGACAGATATAGTGACAAAAGTTAAAAATAAAATAAAAAGGAAAAAGGAAATTGGAAATACATATATTATCATTTTTTCATATCTAAAAAAGATGCATGACTTTTATCGTTATTTTTACAACTAATTCAAGTAATATATATATATATATATATATATATATATATATATATATATATATATATATATATATATATATATATATAATGTATCATAATGTATAAATGTTATACCTGTAGAAATGCTATATAGCAGACATAGCTTTCTATTCATACTGAAGTCACATTCACATTTCTGGTTGAATACATAGGATAACAGCTGCATTTAACTGATAAGGCATTTAAGGAACAAACCTGATGGCAGCACTGACACCAAAGACTAGTAAAATAGATTGACTGTATAAATCCCATGTGGCGCTTTCCATATCTTAATAGACCAGAGAGAGGCCAATGATTTACAACACAACAAGCTATGGTGGTCGGTTTGTGTGTGTATGGATGGTGCATGTTTGTGTGTTTGGCAAGCTCAGGACTTTCCTGTGCAGAACGTCAAATTCCTTTTCCCAAGTTAAGAAAAACAGCTCTGGCATGGCACATCTGCTCAGACCCATAGGAGAATCTGGTGATAGGCAAAAAAGAAGCTATCTTCTGCCACTCTCCACCCACTCACATATTTCAAATTTTGAACTGTTGACAAACCACTCACTGTTTTTATCCTCTAATCCACAGATAAAGTGACAGAGAGTCCCACAGTAAGTGGCTAAGTTGTATGGTTTTGTTATGTGAAGGCACTAAATTTATAGATTAAAAAAAATAAAAATCTAATCATTTATTTATAATCACATATTTCTTACATTTTGTACACATCATACATACTTTTTTTTTTAATCTATGATGCCTATTGGTTTAAAACATCTGACAGGATATATATACATGAATACCAAATGACTTGACCAAGATGAAATCGTCTTGAAATGTTCTAGGCACTTTAAACAATAAAAACTACATATACCTTCACCTAGGCTGGTTACCTTGGCCACCAAAAAATCTGTAGAGGGTGTTGCGGATGACTTCCCATTTTTGCTAGACATGTACGCAGTCTCATTGTCTTATATGTCCCACATGCCAGAAAACATGCCTGCTCCCAAGTCAGATCAAGGTCTACTCGAGCCACTTCCTGTTAACTCTGTTCTATTCCACAATGACAGCCACATGAAGAGCAATATTATCGTCAGTATATCTTGGTTGTGTGTGACTGTGCTACACAATTTTCAGAAGCTTTCCTTCACATCTCCCACTGTTGTGCATGTACTGGTACAGCTTTTCTCCAGATGATACCAGATGAAATTCTGATAGTCCGGGGAACCAGTTTTACCTCCAAGTTGATACAACTCCTCCAAAACCAGCTGGGCATCTCAGCAACCATAATATCACCTAACCAACCACAGACTGATCGCCTGGCGGGAAGGTTCTACCAGACCCTCAAGAGCATGTTGCAGAAATAACATATCAAACACATACAAAGATTGGGGTGGCTGTCTTTTCTGCTGTTTGCATACAGAGAAGTTCCTGAGGCATCTTTTGACTTACTCTATGACTGGGTGGGATGCACCCAGTCATAGAGTAAGAAGTTTTGGAAGCTGCAGCGACTAAGGATAATAACGAGACTCTTAGTGAAATAGACGTTCCTGCTGATGACCCAGTAAGGCGCACAAGGGAATATGTGAAGGGTGCCACACATGGCAGCCAAACCACACCCATTCTAGAAACCTCCAATGATAACACAGAGATGAAGCTCCCTCAGCATTCACCGACCATAGACTCTTACCCCAGGATCTTTACGCTAGGATCTGATATACATACTCAACCAAGTCCCAAGTCAGTTGCAGTACCACACATCCAAACACGAACCACACCTACAGTAGCAAATCTAAAGGAACATTTCCCAGGCAAAGCAGAGCAAAGTGATACCTACACCCCTAAACAAGAGCCAACGGTCAATTATGCACAACAGCCTCTGGACAGTGGCTACACCGGCACCGCCTATATTACAACCCCAGACAACTTCAGTCACCCACATGAGATTACATACCAGGAAAGGGGCCCACTGTACACTCCACTAGAAATGGAGCAGAACATGTCAGACCTTGTTAGATTTATGGCTCGATGCGAACTGGTGTCTACAGGGCTCATTCACTTCAACGACTGTCCCGAATGCTATAGAGCCTGGAAAGCATCGTTTATGAATACCATCAGGGGCCTCAACCGCTCACCAAGTGAACAGCTTGACCTCCTTGTGAAATGGCTAGGTAGCTAAACATGCCAGCTGTTCAGCTGAGTCCTTACCTTAACCCAATTTCCCTCGGGATGAATAAAGTATGATCAATCAATCAATCAATACGATCTGTGTATGTGAACCAACCAGCAAACGGACTGAGAGCTATATGGGATAGGCTCAATGACTGCTATGTTGCACCAGAGGTCATCGAGGTGCACCATAGGCAGAGGACATTACAGGGGACTAAATGTCACTTCACTTATTGTAAGTAAATGCTGACATATATATATGTTTCAGCATTTACTTACATATATAAAAAAAAAAAAACCACCCAGCACACCCCTGTGGGCGGTTTATCCTTCAAGCTCGGGTCCTCTACCAGAGGCCTGGGAGCTTGAGGGTCCTGCGCAGTATCTTAGCTGTTCCCAGGACTGCGCTCTTCTGGACAGAGATCTCCGATGTTATTCCCGGGATCTGCTGGAGCCACTCGCCTAGCTTGGGAGTCACCGCACCTAGTGCTCCGATTACCACGGGGACCACCGTTACCTTCACCCTCCACATCCTCTCGAGCTCTTCTCTGAGCCCTTGGTATTTCTCCAGCTTCTCGTGTTCCTTCTTCCTGATATTGCTGTCATTCGGAACCGCTACATCGATCACTACGGCCGTCTTCTTCTGTTTGTCTACCACCACTATGTCCGGTTGGTTAGCCACCACCATTTTGTCCGTCTGTATCTGGAAGTCCCACAGGATCTTAGCTCGGTCATTCTCCACCACCCTTGGGGGCATCTCCCATTTTGACCCCGGGACTTCCAGGTTATACTCGGCACAGATGTTCCTGTACACTATGCCGGCCACTTGGTTATGGCGTTCCATGTATGCCTTGCCTGCTAGCATCTTGCACCCTGCTGTTATGTGCTGGATTGTCTCTGGGGCATCTTTACACAGCCTGCACCTGGGGTCTTGCCTGGTGTGATAGACCCCAGCCTCTATGGATCTTGTACTCAGAGCTTGTTCTTGTGCTGCCATGATTAGTGCCTCTGTGCTGTCTTTCAGTCCAGCTTTGTCCAGCCACTGGTAGGATTTCTGGATATCAGCCACCTCCTCTATCTGCCGGTGGTACATACCGTGCAGGGGCCTGTCCTTCCATGATGGTTCCTCGTCTCCCTCCTCTTTCTTGGGTTTCTGCTGCCTGAGGTATTCACTGAGCACTCGGTCAGTTGGGGCCATCTTCCCAATGTATTCTTGGATGTTCCTTGTCTCATCCTGGACTGTGGTGCTGACACTCACCAGTCCCCGGCCCCCTTCCTTCCGCTTAGCGTACAGCCCCAGGGTGCTGGACTTGGGGTGAAACCCTCCATGCATGGTAAGGAGCTTTCTTGTCTTTATGTCAGTGGCTTCTATCTCCTCCTTTGGCCAGCCTATTACCCCAGCAGGGTACCTGATCACGGGAAGGGCGTACGTGTTGATGGCCCGGATCTTGTTCTTACCATTCAGCTGACTCCTCAGGACTTGCCTGACCCTCTGCAGGTACTTGGTGGTTGCAGCCTTTCTAGCGGCCTCTTCATGGTTCCCATTTGCCTGCGGGATCCCCAGGTACTTGTAACTGTCCTCTATGTCTGCAATGTTGCCTTCTGGTAGTTCAATCCCCTCAGTTCTGACTACCTTCCCTCTCTTTGTTACCATCCGACTACACTTCTCCAGTCCGAACGACATTCCAATGTCATTGCTGTATAGCCTGGTAGTGTGGATCAGTGAATCGATGTCTCGTTCACTCTTGGCATACAGCTTGATGTCATCCATGTACAGGAGGTGGCTGACAACTGCTCCGTTCCGTAGTCGGTATCCGTAGCCAGTCTTGTTAATGATCTCACTGAGGGGGTTCAGGCCTATGCAGAACAGCAGTGGGGACAGAGCATCTCCTTGGTAGATCCCGCACTTGATGGTGACTTATGCTATGGGCTTGGAGTTGGCCTCTAGTGTTGTACGCCACATCCCCATTGAGTTCCTGATGAAGGCTCTTAGGGTCCCATTGATCTTGTACAATTCTAGGCATTCCAGTATCCAGCTGTGGGGCATTGAGTCATAGGCCTTCTTGTAATCAATCCAGGCAGTGCACAGGTTGGTCAGTCTGGTCTTGCAGTCTCGGCTGACTGTTCTGTCTACCAGTAGCTGGTGTTTTGCGCCTCTGGTATTCTTGCCAATTCCTTTCTGTGTCCCACTCATGTATTGACCCATGTGCCTGTTCATCTTAGCCGATATGATGCCTGACAGGAGCTTCCATGTAGTACTGAGGCAGGTTATTGGTCGGTAGTTGGAGGGGACCGGTCCCTTCTTGGGGTCCTTGGGGATCAGGACCGTCCGACCTTCGGTTAGCCATTCCGGGTGTCTCTCGTTAACTAGCAGCTGGTTCATTTGTGCTGCCAGACGCTCGTGGAGTACAGTCAGCTTCTTTAGCCAGGTAGGCGTGAACCATGTCGGGCCCTGGTGCTGTCCAACTCTTCACACTGGAGACCCTTTCTTGGATATCTGCCACTGTAATGGTTACTGGACCCTGTTCAGGGAGGTCGCTGTGGTCTGCCCTCAGATCCACTAGCCACTGAGCATTGCCGTTATGGGTTGCGTCCTTCTCCCATATGCTCTTCCCGTATTGCTCTGTCTCCAGCCTTGGTGGTGCTGTTCTCTTATTATTGTTCCCTTGCCACTGAGAGTACAGTACACCTTTGCTGGTTCTTTATATATATATATATATATACGTATATATATATATATATATATATATATATACACACATATATACATATACATATATATATACATATACATACATATACATACACACATATATACATATACATATATATATACATATACATACATATACATACATATACATATATATATATATATATATATATATATATACATACATATACATACATACATATACATATATATATATATATATATATATATATATATATATATATATATATATATATATATATATATATATATATATATATATATATATATGGAAAAAGTATTTAATATTGTCCAGCTATCGAGCAATAACCTGCAAGAGAATGAGTAAAAATGCTGCTTCGTATCACTCATGTGGGTGTTACCCAGGAGAATCTGTCCTGATTTTCTGAGACCTTTGATCTGGGATTACACAGGGGCTGCTGAGGAGAGAGCAAAGTGATTGGCCTGGGAGTGTTCATGGTGCAGCCTGGGGTGGTCCAGGCCTCTGAAGTCAATTCTGGTGCTGAAACTACTGCAAAGACTGAGAATGATTGAACTGAAGTGTGAAAATATTCACAAAACTGTTATATACACTTGGCATGATTTAATCATATGAAACTATTTTCCAAGTTTCCTTTGTTACTTTATTTTACTGATAGCATTTGATTAAAATCATTACAGCATGAGGTTACCAAAAAAGGATAACGATAAAAATTCATAAACATATATCTTGTTCACCGAAACAAAAAGTTGTGTTTTCCAAAAGGATTGGAGGAAAACACGCATTAAAATGGTAGAACTTATTCTTACACAGCCTCGGGCTTGACAGCTTACTGTAGTATAAAGAAGATGTCACCTCCCCTCAAACCAAAGGCTTTGTATAAAAAATTTCACAATATGTGTGTCACACAACTTGCCACAAGTCTTTTAGACTGAAGGGTGAGATGCCTCCTGGGATCATCTTACAATACTGCACTTGGCAACTTCAATTTTTTTCTATTCACAAAAATCCTACTTGATGCAACCCCCAACCCACACCACCCCAAAAAATAAATAAATAAAGTAGGTGTTTTTTAAAATCTATTTCTTTTCAGTTAAACTCAAAGTTCTTGATGACTTTGTTTTATCTATAAAGTAGAATCTATTCAAATTGATCACATTTCAAAAGTATCTGATAAACTGTCAAATTTCCAGCTGTGAAACAGATGCTTCTAATTTAACCGATTGTTGCGACTTTCATCCGTAGATAAAGCCGCAGCTGGCTGAGTTGGTTGTGTCCCTGTGACGCGCCTCCAATAATCCATAATGAGTCGTACTTGTACTTTGCGCATTTATTTTAAGAACAAAACAAAAACAAACATTTGCGCTTTCAATCAATTTACAACTAGCGCATGGATTAACTGGTGTGCCAAAAAATGACGGTCAACAGAAAAGTTTGTCCACAAACCACTCACCCAACACACCTGCTGCGAACACCGACCTCAGGTAAATAGACTGTGACCACACCCACACACCATCACCTGAGACGCAGGTAAAGCTATACACCTGTGCCACCAAAACAAAAAGGAAAAACATAAACATTGACTTTGGCTCTTACACCGATTGTTTATGAAATGCTGCAACCTACTCTTTATATCCAGTGATTGCTTTGAGTTTATTAGGTACATTGGAGCTGTTGGCTAAAGTTTCCCAACACTAAAACATAGAAAACAAAATGTTCAGACCCACTCACTTAAAACCAACTGGTAACATTCAAAACATGTATTTAAACAGAAACTGAAATATTTCATGAGGTGATTTTGATTATGATGGTAGCATTGTGTCTCAAACAAGGTAAAAATGAGCAATAAGAGGCTGGAAAAACAAATGTATGACCTTATAGTCTGAACAATGTGTCAAGCCGATATCAAGTTTTGGACTCAAAAGCAGAGGAATTACTTTATTTACCATGGGAAACTTGGGCAACAGGTAATCACGAGACATGAGCTTCACAAGGGAAAGATTCACTGAAAGAGAGGAGAACTGGGTTAATCTACTTGTTCTGTATTAGTGAGTATGGAGGATGTTTTGCTGAAGAATAAGAAAGGTTGAATGACTTACTTGTGAAACAGAGATAGCAAGGTGAGTGTCCAGTGGAGCAAGAGTTTGGAACCAAACCCAGTTTTGTCCTTTCCAGACACTTGAGAATGGTGATGAGTAGAAGCGCAGGCAGGTGAGTGTAAGATATTCATCAAAGAACCAGGCGAGAAACCACATAAGTAAACAGGTAAGATGCGGATACTTAGCCTAGGGTTTGGACAACAGGAGACAGAGATTCCAAAGTTAACACAAAGAAAGGCTGAACAACAAGGTTGCAGAATGAGCACTAATTTCCCATAAAAGGGTCATAGACAATCTGGTGGTGAATAAGGGCTCGAGCTGGTCCTTAAATGCTGGCACAAAAATTGGAGGTGATGACACACAGGTGTGTCGTCATCCTCCCTCCGCCCAGCAGGGTGGAACCTGGAATCATGAGCAGGAACACAAAAACATTAGTCACAACCTGACACTCAGCCTGGACTATGACACAATGAAAATATATATTTGACACAAAAAAGGTCAAATAATGCTTAATTTAATCCTGGTGGTAGTGTGAAATACAGGAGATAATCCTCTGATCCAGTAGATTAAGGTCAGGCTTTTAGGTGTTGGCATGTGCCAACACGGTTAAGTGTTTAAAGAGTGACACATTTTTCAAATTCACATAATGCTACATACAGTCAACATATTAACCTTTGTAAGACTTAAATCTATGATCCGTTTGTTTGTCAGAGAATTATATTCTGAACATGTAAATTTTCCACAATGTCAAGCATGTGGAAGCATGGTGCTAACAAGCATGGTGCTGATTTTTTCAGTTTTTATTAACTTATTCATTTATTTTTCAGAGTTTTATTTTATCTTGAAAAAAGGTTCATCACTAAATGTTTACTGTGTTTTGTACTGCAAGTCTTATGTTGGTACATCTAAGGTGGGTTGTTTCAGTTAACCCCTAACTGTGCCATAAACGGGTCACCACTCCTGGGAGGTGATTATTCTCTTGCCTGGTTAATGGTCCTTACTGACAGCACTTAATGAAAATTAATGGCCAGCTTTGGAACACTATGCACAAAAATAGGGCACAAACTATATTTCCTCTGCTTTAAAATCACTATATTCCGAAACTAAACACAGGGCCAATTTAGATAGCTACATTGAAACAGAAAGAAGGGATGTTAAGAGTTTACAGAGTCGCATCAGTGTGTTTGGAGACCATGCCAATAGAATTCAAAATTAAATCAAGCCAACCTGCAGTAACACAACAAATTTTCTTAATGAAAAGAACTCCATGAAGTATTTCTGTCTAATAATAACAAATTTCAAATGTTGGCCAAGCCTCTGATGAACTGCCTTGGCAATATTCTTGCTTCATCATCCACTCATTGGTTGGCCAAGCTGGCTGCAGATAGAGAGCTACATCCTCTAGAAGGGATCATCCTTAGTCCTAGGCCTGTGACAATCCCATTAATGAGAATTAATAGATGTATTGAAATGCTTTGATCCCCACTGTCAGGGTTCCTGGGTCGTTGACCCAGTGATTTCAGTTTGTTCATGTTCAGTTTAGTTCGCCACATTAATGTTCTCACTTCCTGTTTTTTCCCCGTGTCAGCTTGTCTCCCGTGTCATTAGTCAGATTATGTTCAGCCCTGTACTCACCTGTTTCCAATCATTGTCATCATTCAACCTGTGTATTTAAGTTCCTCGGTTTCACCAGTTCTTTGTCATGTCATTGATGTTATGTCGTCGTTCCCGTTAGTGCTCAGTTATTCAGCCAGCCACTCAGTCTTTCAGTCAGCTAGTCAGTTCTGCCGTTCCTGCGTTGTTCATTCACCCACTCCAATAAAGCCTCATCATTTCTGCACCGTGAGTCCTGCGTTTGTGTCATCTCTTCCACGCCTCCACACACAACCTCTGACACCCACAACATGGACTGGATCTGCAGCCTCTCAACTTGACTTGGTCTTAAAAGTATCTGTTACTGGATTTAAGAGTTCTTCTTCTTCTTCTTCTTCTTCTTCTTGTTCTTGTTCTTGTTCTTCTTGTTCTTCTTGTTCTTCTTGTTCTTGTTCTTGTTCTTGTTCTTGTTCTTGTTCTTGTTCTTCTTCTTCTTGTTCTTCTTCTTCTTGTTCTTCTTCTTCTTCTTCTTCTTGTTCTTCTTCTTCTTCTTCTTCTTGTTCTTCTTCTTCTTCTTCTTCTTCTTGATTTTCTAACACTGGAAAATAACTCAAAATGTTAGAAATATTCCAGTGTTAGAAAATCAGCACTGCTCAGTGTTAGCCATTGTTAATCTTCAAAACTGACTAGGTTACTTTTAAACATATAACACTGTCAAAAGTGTTAATTTAACACTCAACAGTGTTGTATTTAACACTCAGAGGTGTGGACCCATATAGACACTGTCCAGTGTTAATTTAACACTGGAGATTTTGCTGTGTACTATAGAAATTTTTTATCTGATCAGCTTCTACATTGTCAAAGGCTGAGGAAGTAGTAAACATGGTTTAGTGCTTAGATCTTCAAAGCACACAATCACAATGACGAAAAATACATTAGTTTCTAAGATGCATTTTTGCCTGAATAGTTGTTGTGTTTCCCTTTTATTAATGATTGATTTTGGTGTTGTGAATTTACAAGCACTGCATAAGTGGATTAGCCAATCACCCAAAAAAAAAGCACATTATTAAGCATCCCCTAAGGTTTTCCTGTTTTGCAAAGTGTGAAGCCTTGGTGAATGTGCAAATATGGTGAAAATGTGGTAACTTGCATTCAATTTAATATTTTACATTCAGCAACACAAAGCCTTTCAAACAAACACAAGTACTTGGGTATGCAGTATGTATGAACATATACTGTACATTATGAAAAGTGTTGTATCCACAAGGTGTTAAGGTATATTATTTGTATGTATGTGTACGTGCTTGTTGCATTCAAGCATATTCACATATACGGCATGTCTCCTGTAGAATTACAGTGTTTTTCTGAGATAGCCGATATTTCTATGTGTCTGTTTTGTTCTTGTGCTATTCCACAGAGGCCGAGCCAAGATATTAACAGTCAATACTTGCACGGAGCATCTAAACCAGTGCAATTTATAAGGCCTTGTTTTGCTGATACAGCCTAGCTGTCAAAATCATCAGTGTGTGCATACAAACACTGGTCCTTCTGGAGGCACGGAAATGCATACAGAGCAGACACCCCACACATCCCAAGAATGAGACGAGGAAAGAATTGAATCTCACTCTCTCTATTGCTCTCTGTCTCCCTTTTTTCTTTTTCTCTGGCTGTTTATCTTTCTCTGCCTCTCCAACCCCTCAATGCTTCATGCCATTCAAAGATTATCTTGTTTTCCTCTTCTTCCTCAGCAGCAAACCCCATCAAGCTGGGATTTGTGTGGTAAGCAGTCATCCATTTTTGCTGTTTTTTATAAATATTGTACAGTATTAAAATAACAGCTGATATTATGTTACATGTTGTATGACAGCATCAAATGTAGAGTAAAATAAAACAAAACAATCAAAAAAAGAACAAATTTATTTTTCAGGAAAATAAGAGCAAACAAATACATTCAATTGCTTGATGGGTGACAGTTTTATACTTGCAAGTTTCTTGCATCAGATGAAATCCATATTTCTGTTAATGTAGAACTTTAGTATGCACCTACTTTACCAGAAATATGTTTCCCTGGATAGCCACCATTCTTGTATTCTCAACTAACCATGTCTCTGTGGATTTCTGTACACATGATAGCTCTGCCACATTTATAGATCATTCATTTCAATTGGCCACAATGGATATGCCAAAACCCTACAGAGACAGATAAAAGAGAGGAGTGAGATTTTAAAGGTATCAAGGACTGATATGTCAAACTGATAAACCCCACAGTGGTTTCTCTGGTGGCCCTATCTAACATACCTGTTTGTATCAAGCTACGCTGTCAATAGCACTCAGTGATTTGATCTCTGCCTCTGGGTCCTGTGATAATTACACTGCTGGAACATCAATGAGGATTTATTGGGCTTCACTCCAGAGTGCACAAAAGAGCTTGCCCTTAATCTTTGTGGGGTAAGAGCCTTCGACTTGTTAGCAACGTGTGAAAAGCCCCATCGTTTCTTTATCCTTGACTAATCATTAGTGGAAATTAGCATGAACAAGGATGGAGTGTGGATGATGTGTTAAGAAAAAAAAAATTTGAGAAGTGCTCCCAAAGTGAATTCTCCAAAACAAATGAGCCATATGTGACCATGAGTGCAAAAGGAAAAGGGGTTCAATTGAGTATCAAGGTAAACATGTAATTATTAGTAAATACATAACAATAGTTAAAATCTAAAAGTTATTATCTCATAGTCTGTGATCTGTGCACATGTTTCTGATTGTGGAATAGACTTTCTTTCTTTACTTTCTTTCAAATATTTGCTAAAAGTAGGACCCAATTCCACCTATACCTATGAACTATTTGTTCACTTAACATTTGCCATGATTCGTGCATTAAGGTAACACACTCTGTGCCTCCATCATCTGGATACGAGCTTGCCAGACTGGAAGTTATCTGAACACTAGAGATGTCACTGTACTGTACCTGAAAGAACTAGGGCATGCTCTGGTCATGCCACACATAAAAAGGAGGGCTGATACTGCTACATTACAAGCCCCAATCTGAGCAGCAATGACCCTCCTGGAAGTGAGGAAAATTCCACCTGCTGACTCTCCAGTGCACAGCTGTAAGATCTACTCCACAGAGGTGTTATCTTTCCTCATGAATCACAGATAGGAAGGTAGCACTTGTTTGCTTGTCCTGTAACATGCCAGCATGCCCTGACAACCACCATGAGGCAAATCGGGTGATATAACTGCCTGTTGTGTCTGATTATCTTTAGTTGTTTTTAATAATTTCTGGTTTCTGTACAGTCATAGTGAGAGCTTGGTTAACACTGCCAACAGTAAGCCAGACTGGGGAGAAGGAACTGGTCCAATGGTTAGTCTCATAATCTCATAATTTATGAACAGAATTTGTAGGTGCAGCCAGAGTGTGGATGGTAGAAGGATTGTGGGGCCATAGAGGTCTGGAACATAGATTAGCATGAACATAGTGGGGCAATTTACAACTAAGTGTGAATCACGTGGAATGAGAATTAGTCCCACTATTGTCTGAGGCCATTGTTATAAGCTAGAAAAGGGTGGCATGCCCACTCCAGGTCAAGGAGGAGTTGCTGCTCCAATTGCAGACGTTTTAGTATATCTGTGTCTTGTTCATGAGTGAGGGGAGAATGAAGTGGTAGAGTGACACTGACCGGACTGGTGTGGCATTTCCAGCAATGTGGACACACTGCCAATTTGCTGTGGTGAAGAGAGAGCTGACCCTGAAGGTGCTGATTAATAGGTTGATCTATGTTCCAGAGCTCATTTATGGTCACAAGGATATGATAGTGACTGAAAATAAAATGGAATTGTGAAAAATATCAGAAATTAACTTTGTCTGAAGGGTGTCTGGGCTTCTTCTTAGAGATGGTGGGATGTCGAGGAGCTCAGCTCCTGTAACACCATAAAACTCTTAGAAGAACTTTGAGTAGGTCCTATGGTGCCACAGCAACTCCACAAATGTGCTTTTTGTTTTGTTTTCACAACATTGCACAGTTTCCTGTGAAATAAAATATTTTTTACAATACTTTTATATACTTTCTAATATTAACTAAATATAAAATGCAAGATTGTAGTGGTAGCTGGGCTCCATGTGACAATGCTTTTTCACTGTAGCCACTCTCTTTAAAGGCACCTTCATAGTCTGCTACCACAGTGATCATTGTCAGATTGTAGGACATCAATTTAAGGCTTGTCAGTAAAGGAACTTTATGTCGCTGCATGTCCTTGCAGTGATGCTGTGATTATATGAACTGGAGAGAAAGAGGAATGAGAACTAAAGCAGAAAATACCAAACACTCCACCAGCTGTATTTTCTTTTTAATTTGTTTTATTTGTGTTTTGTTGTGTGGAAACACATCTTCCATCGAACAGTGCTCATATGGAAGCATATATGACTCTTTTTTTTTTTTTTTTAGGAAAGATATTATTCCTTGGATGTACTGTAATGTGTGAATTTAACGGCTAGATTAATCATATAATTCTGAGATGTTAGGCCATAATGCGAGGGTACAATGCTGTGATGGGCTCCGGGGGGGGACTACTGTACCTTATAGTCTTACTATTGGTTCAATGATTTCCTTTAATGATTTCCTCTCCTCCTCCTCCTGGGACATGCCTTTGTGGCGAGCCATTACACTGGAAAACAACAGTGTATCGCTGAAAGAATAATTCATACAAATATATGTCTGAATAAATAGTCTTGTTGAGATATGGGCTAATTTTGTGAAAAAAAATATTCTGGTTATGTTTCCTTGTTAAACTATGGGCACACTTGCAGTAAATGAAATGTGAATCAAGAAACATGCCAATATTATCTTAGTGGAATTAGTATTTGACATGCCTTAGAACATAACACACCCACACACACAATGAGGCAGTGTTGAAGTCAGACTGTATTATGGACACATTTGCTATACATAACATTTTGATTCTAAAATGGGAAAATGCTCTTTTAAATGTGCAAACAGACATTTGTTGGTCATTACCTTTAAACGTAACACAATATTACTGATGCCTTAAAGCTTGTTTTAAAGGATTTTGCAGGTTTAACGTGAAGATGAGGTTTTGACATCACCTAGGGTATGTATGAATTTAAGTTAATGATTTGTTTAAAGTATGCTAAGCTGTTTTATGCACCTTGTCTTTGTGTGTCTATGGTGTTTATCCCCGTGTTATCCAAATCTAGGTCATAAAAGCCAGTATGCTGTGCCCTTGGCCTAAGCCTATGATCTCAGAGGTCTGAGCAAGGTGACTCCCACAGTGTGTAATTAAACAGCAAACTGCCTCACTAAACATGGTGCTGCCCTACTGAGCACCTCCTCGCTCTGGCATCTGTGCCTGACACCAGACCGGCTTCCTTCGGCCATTTTTCATGGCCTTCCTCAGACTGTCAAAGAACTCAACAAACAAAACAAGGGAGAAGTGCTACTACATGCTGCATCAGCCTGACATGTTACAAGTTAGGAACGCTGGACAACACAGAGAAAAGCTTTCTTTTTCATTTTTGTTGCTTCCAGCCATAGTAACACATTTCAAAATACCTCATTATAATGTGCTTGCCAGACCTCTAAGGTGCCAGTTATTAGATGCCAGCAAAGAGCAGACTTTGAAGACAAGGTATATGTATTCCTTAAGAAAAAAATGAAATTGGAAAGGACATGATGTATTCTTAATTCTTTTAGTTCTTTTGCATTCCATAAAACTCAGCTACCGACTCGTTTCAGATAGCTTTATATTTTTCAAGAAAGAAAGAATTTGTTTAGCCCACAAATTTGAGTGCTACTATGTCTTCAGATCTTGTTGGGTAGACTACTTTGTCTGGCTCTACTTTTCCAAGTAGAGCTACAGTTATTATCATCTGAAAAAAAAAGAGAAGACAAGAAAAAAATCTTTCAGGGACAATTAAATGGTGAATGTTTAAGTAGTGGGAATTTGATTTTTTTTTTCCTGTTTCTATCATCATTGTTAACCATTTCCCTCACTGTATAGACGTAGGAAACAGCATGTGTGAATATTGTGGTAAAGCTTTTTGTTGACGTCCTATAAAGGTAAAAAAGCAGCAAAGCCATTTGGAAAAATCTTACATATTCTGCATTCCCTGATGGTTAAGTAACCTCTGCAGAAATCTTATTTGAAGTCAAGCCAAAAATCAGAGGTTTTCCACGTGTAACATGCTACGAGCACACAGTGCAAATTTGAATACAACAAAAAGGCCACGCTGTGTGAGTTCAAAATCAAATACTCTCTCACTGAGCTACAAGTAATGAAACCTTATATTTGTGTGGGTTTGAAAATGATTCTGTGCATTGGTGTTTAACCACAGTCACCCGTATGAAATAGCCTGAGACCATCTGCGATTTATGATTTGCTCCCAGCCTCTGGCAAGCCAGGCTGAATAATTTACATTGTGCTGAGACCTACGTGCCCAGAATGTCTGATGCCAAAAATAGAAGAATGAGGGGAGAGAGCGGGATAAGGGGACGGAGTCAGACGATCTACCACTACTGTTGGAATGTGGCACAAAGTGGGTGTGTCAAGGGAACGGGTAGCATGGTGAGTAATTGGCCAAACAGGCTGAGTCACATGTAAGCGCTCTTGTGAAGCTTACTAATCTGTGTTCTACTACAGTGTCACCATGACACGATAAACACCATGTGCGGGAAACACTGTCTACTTCATCTTCACCAAAGAGATGCTCGCACTGAGTCTGTAATCCACAAGTCAACAATAAAGTTGGTGGAAAAGATGAAAAGATTTTTTTTCCGTCAACTGTCAAGTACTATTCATTCAGCTCAGATGAAAGTCAAATGGGAAGCATCAGACAATAAAAATGACTCTACAGTGCACAAGTCCTAGAATAACAAATGTAGATGAAAGAGAGGCATGAAAAAAAGTGTTTTGGACTATTCAGGAAATCCATAGAGGTATTTGTGTGTGTACATGTTTTGGAAAAAAAAAAGCCAGTTTTTCCCCAATGTGTCTCCTGGCTGTAACCTTCAATGGCTTTGCTCTCTGTCACAGGTGAATGCACTTTAAAAAAGGTGCAGTCCTCAAAACCTGCAAGATGAGGAGAAACCAAAAAAACATAATGATCTTTTTCTGTTACAGTTATCCACAGAGTTCAAAAGGTCAAAAGTAAAAAAAGATTCATTAACATTGATGGAATTACAGAAAATAATGAGATACAATATAATAATGGCTTAATGATATGGCCTCTACAGAAACAGGAGCACTATTTATCACTAGCATAAAATGTGTCCTTGAGGATGCTTTTCTTGTGTCTTTGAACACAAAAGTAAGCAGGCAAACAGTGATCCTATTCTGCGATAATCTTCAACTTGTGCCAATCAGCCAGCCTAATCACACTGGGGATTTAATGAAAGTGGAGGACCACAGGCAGCACAAAGTTAAACTGAAGCAGATAAGAAACTCCAGTGGCCTGTAATTGGACCTCATTGATCCGCTGGGTTTATTGATCCTTATCATCTCACATTATGTAAATTTTTCCTCCTCTCAGAGCATTAAAAGACACCCTTGTGTCTTTGCTTTTGACCCCACATAGTTGTAAAAAGGTTGTCGGTATAGAGGAAATCATGGCTACAAAATTCACAACATATGGTGTACTTGCAAAAGTAAACTTGGGTAATTTGTGTACATTTATCTTCTCTGCACAATTGAATTTATATTGAATTTTGTATTTATTTTTCTTATCTTTCTAATTCTTTCTTTTCTCATATTTTCTTTTATTACTGGAGACTCTCTTTGCCTACCCATGTTCTACCCATGTGAGCTTATGTCCACAGAGACCCCATGGGCAGTTGACAGATGGCAAGGCATTGCCATACACAGATGCCCACCTCTTATCTCTCACATCTTTGCCAAGACAAAACACATGAAGTAGGCATGGAATCAAACATTTGAGGGAACAAAATCTGGAGAGAAACACTGAAACAGTGCAAAGCTGTAGTGTGTCTAATCAGCAAAATGTCATACCGTCATTGTTGTCACGTCTGGTACAGCACCGTGCAATTATTTTTTGTGTGTGAAAGTACTGTTAAGGTAAATTGATTTAAAAGTGTAAATAATCTGAATTTTTTAAATCAATAAACATGTGAATGCTTATGCAGACACATCCTTTTCAGTTATGATCAGGTATGCTTTACATTTTTGGACTAGTCAGAGTTCATCCTTTGCAATTTAAAAGTCTTAGAAGAACATGGAACACAACAGCAGCCGGCATAGTTTTTTTTTTCTTTTTACTTGCGAAGCTATATTTGCATTTTTGAAAAATGTGAATGTGAACATTTACTAAAAACTGATATTAATGACCTAATTTTACAAAGAAAAATGCAGAAGCTAATAACCAAAAAGTCATTATGATTTCAACAGTCATAATTGAAAATGAAATCACATTTTTCGTAACAAGTTACTTACACAGCCCAAAAATATTAATAGTAATAGAACAAAAAAATGTAATGTTCATTTTCATGTTCACTGGTAATGAATGTTCATTTTGTACAGATATTAAAGGCAAATGAATTTGTATTTATATAGCACTTTTCTACTCTTACTGAGCACTCAAAACACTTTTACACTACAAGTCGCATTCACCTATTCACACTCACCTTCATAAAGCACTTTTTTCTGTGCAGTTTAAGCATTTTTTTTCTATCACACACGCACACACACACACACAATGGCTGCATTAAGGGCAATTTGAGGCTCAATATCTTGCCTGGGGACTCTTTATCATGTGGACATGGGATCAAACCACCAGCATCCCAATTAGTAGCACCATATGAATGCCTATATGTGGTGGATAAAATGTACATGCATTTCAAAAAGACAGAGCCATGAATTGGAAAATGGTTGGCCAGGATATATAGAGGATTTTGTATATAGTCAGTAGGCTGGAACATGCTCCACCATTGATGCAGTCTAATAACCATAAGAAGATAAGAACATTAGCACAACATGCAAACGCTATCTATCCTTGTGCAGGCAATACAAATAGAAGCCTTTTATCCTGCTTGTTTACATGCTTCAAACACTTTACATACGTCTGGTATCATGTATGTTCAAGCCCAAACATGTCAGCTCCAACCTGAACTGCAGTGTGTGAAACACAGCACTCCAGATTGGAAGCCAGCTTGGGGTAAAGGTTAATGGAGGCAACCTGCAAAACAGAGATTTTCAACATCTGCTGTGGCAACCTTGGCAATGTAACATTCTTTGTACTAAAAACATTTTTTTTAATATGGGGCTACAATAAAAACTTTTATTTTCAAAAGGCTCAGTGTTCACCATATAAGCTGTCCCTGGATATTTGTTTGAGGATTCACATTCATAGGTGAACCTGAGAAACTCAGTGTCAGGTTGAAAATTGCCTTGAGGCAGGCTAAGACGATTCTGCCAGGCTTAAGATCAGAGGAAATGGAAAAAGAAAAGAACACTAGAGAACAAGTCCCAGTCTAATGTGAACATGGGAAGGACAGGACGGCGCTGTCTCTCACCCTGGAGAGAGCCTGAAAATATCTTCTGTTGTCAGAATCACTTACAAAGAACACAGTGCACAAGTTAGGGCCACACATTTTACCCGTACAGGTAGGTCACCAAACCATCCACAGTCATTTAATCCATCTTATATTCAAATCCCTGCAAAATAGCTTTCTTTTAAATATTTAGTATTGAATTATTGTAGAATTATATAAGTACCATGTCAGTCAAACCAAGTATATACAGATAAGCATGTACACATATTTCTGTATTATTTTGTTTTCCAACAGATTAACTTATAGGCTTACAGACAGCTTTCAGGCAATAAAGATTACCTCTGCATCTGGCATTCATTCATTTACAAGACAAGTCATTTCCTGTGTCAAATATCACTAGAATGTGTACAGTATACAATCGCATTAAACTGAATATTTCACACCAGAACACTGAGATCCTGCTGTATTTTTATAATGTTATGTGGATAATGCTAATCTCAAAAGAGGGTGATAAATGCATTTCTTTAGAATGTGAAGGATAATAGTGAGGGAGCTCAAAAAGCAGTGCTATTGAAATCACCTTGACACTTAACAACCTGAAAAATTGTTCAGTGTGAATGTTGCTGGGCAACAAACATAGTTAGAGCCATGGTTGAATGTTTTGGTAAATTTTATCTTTAAAGCTACATTTTGGTCTATACAATTTCCCATGGCAGTGAACAGTTACACTTGGCTGTATATTGTCAAAACAAATAAAAAGTATTTTACATGAAAACAAAGCATAAGATATAGTTTCTGTCCAAGCAGCTAATTCATGTTTCTTCTTCTGTTTTTGCATCTTTTTTACTTGTCAAATACTATATATCCAATAGGCACATAAATAAACAAGTGATTCATTGGCAGAGTAAAAAGGTAAACTTAAACTTAACAGTTATAGTTCTTTAGAAGAGAAATCACAGCTGTAGCCTATGGGCTGGCACAGCCTGTATCTCCATAACTTCACAGGGTATTAATTGTTTCAGCACCGTCAGCAGAATGGCCTCTGCTTGTTGAACTGAATCCAGAAGTAAAGTCATCAGCCAAATTGCATGGGCGCAGATACAGCGGCCGAACCACAGTGCAAGATGCTTAATTTTAAGATGGTAATGGAGGTTGTCTGGAAATGTTAAGCGATATCCTGAAAACAGGTGTAGAGCATAGCAATAAATCTGAATTTGGCGCAATAAATCTCAATTTCACTAATTAATTCCAGCCATGATAGTTGGAATAAACTGGTAAAAGTAAGATTTGACTATTTCTTTCCAAATCTTTATGACAGTGCCCTTTTGTCTAAACACAATTAAATCTGCATGACGTCTTCATCTCTGTATATTGTATTCTGTATATATGTTACTTGTTTATTGTGTTTTGCTTACCTTTTTTAGCACTGATGTGGGACAGTACTACAATTTCTTTGTACAACACATGACTGTGCAATGTCAATAAAGAGTTAAACTTAATTTTGTCTTGCATTACAAATTGGAAAAGTGGATCCTTTTCAAATATGTAACTGACACATGAAACACTGTGGGTAGGGATCATGACATATTTCAAATTCACAGAAAAGGGTTACAGCAAAGAAACAGGAACAGAGGTGCCACTGGAATTTACAGTTTGTCACAGACACTCTTAACACATCACCACTGACTTCTAAAAGCAGTGTTGTGTTTTAGAACAAATAAAGATGGTCTGAATTAAAGTTCAAAACATACACTCTAAAGACAAAAGTAGAAAGCCATGCAGTCTAACATTTGTAAACATTCTAAAGAGCTTGCAGTGTTCCAGTCAGTTTGCAAAATTCCTCCTAGAGGTTCAACCATTAACTGGTATTAGTTGTATTATTTCTGGTAAGTGGTATTATTGTAGTGAAAATATTAGTATTTAGTATTTAGCAACTTGGTCACAAATGCTAAATGTTTTCTATGGTCAAGCAATTCCTGTAGGCTGTAGGTGCAATGTATAGGTGGCCAAGAACGTTTGTCAAAATCTTGATATTAAAAATGTATGGTATTTTTAAAAATGTAAAATCTCCCCAAAAATATGTTAGTGCGCCATGGGTTAATATGTGGAAATTTATATGAAAACATGTTATTCATTCAAGTAAAAATGAATCTATAATGCAGTGTGCAAAAGAAAATTAGGGTCAGAATACTTACTAAAGCAGTTGATGTCAGTATAAGAATGGAGCTATGTCTGAAGAAAGGGCAACCATAAATTAGTAACCCAGAGCAGATGCAATGGACATTAAAAATTCAGCTGGTCATTTCTTTCTTAAACACACAAAGGCTTTAAAAGGCCACCGGGGTCATGCAGAGGGAGAAGATGTGAGTTAAATACCACTGCATTTTCAATGCAAATTATTGAAAATGCAGTGGTATTTAAGAATTCTGGTATTTTGGGGTGACACGTTTTCTGTAACATATTAAGCAAAAATAAAACAATAATAATATTAATAATTTTGCATGTAAACTGAGATAAAGGAGTTTAGTCCTGAAAGTTCTGGAAAGGGGTCAGTCAGCCACAAAATAACAATTTTTAAATTCAGCACCATGGACAGCATCATTCAGCAGTTTGCATAGATCCTCTGTATGGGAATGTATTAGAGCTGCCTTTGCAACGTGCCCATTCTCTCATAGTTATGCACATATGTATAGGATACTTGTGTTTCTTAGCTTCGTATCACAAACTTAATAAGCACCCTAGAAATAATCTCAAGCATAATTCAAACAACTAAAGCAAAGTGCTAACCAACAACCATTTCTGAATAGTCCAAAACTCACATACATGAAACACGAATACTAAAGTTCATTCCATTTAGTTATTATCTAGCAGTGCAAACTATAGTGTAAACTGGCTTTCATAAGTAATAATAGTAAAAAAAAAATCATACCACCAAAGCATGATCGTGACGACATTGGACGAGCTCCTGAATCGTTCTCTCACCAGAAGAGGGCATTCCGATTCTGCCTGACAAAGTTGCTTTGACATGTAGACGTGATTAACAACAGCGTCATGCTGCATTTCAAACCGAGCAACAACGAGAATCAAAGGTTTACAAAAAGGTGGATATTTGAAGATTTGACTATCTGGTGATACCCGCTGACAGCGTTTACAACGACTTGGGGATATCCTCGCCTTACTTTCCTGCGCGCTATGCGCGGATCGTACTGAGCATCTCTGAGAACAGAGACGCAGAGGTTTATTAGGAATCTGGGGGCTGGCTGAGTCTACTGGAACATTATACTCATTTTTTTTGCACACCGTCACTATAATTGTGAAGTTTTTTTGTTTGTTTTTTTTTTACCTGGATATTCGCAAAATCTGCATGTGTAAGACTGACATGACTTACTCGGATGTGGCTTCGCTATTATCTGCACCTAATGCAGTACTCTTTCTGGCTGTTACTTGAAAAAGAGAGAGTGATCCTTTGCAGCGAAGGGATGGATAAGGAATTTTGAACCCGGATTTTTATCCCTTTATTTCGGAGTTGGAAGTAAATGACATTCGCCCCGGCTGATTTGCACGGTTAGAGATGCAGAACTAAACCGGATAGTGCACCCAGGTCCGGGAGAGTAAAGGGCAGGTGCGCTTTGGAATCGGCGGCTGCGCGGAGAGACAGGGCTAGTGGATTAGAACGATACCTGACTGTGGAGAGCGCGTCATGCGGACTCGGATGTCGCGCACTAGAAGCCGTTAAAACCTGTAGGCTGGAGCTAACAGATAAGCGGATATGGGTAAGTTTGTTTATGCCTCAATCCTTTCGATAGCGTAAGTTAATGTGAAATACACTCATTTTTCTCCTTCCTCTTAATACAGACCACAATTATCTTCTTCTTTTATTCCGGAATAAACCTGCTCTGAATCTGATGTTTAAAAACGCATGCCTTTTCAAATGCAGCGTGTTAACATCCAATAAGCGTTATGGTGCCGTTCATTAAGTGGTTCGTGAAGCTTGTGGAATGTGGTTGAAACCCGTGCTGTTGCCTGTTAGTCGCAGAGCTGCAGTGTGCTTTTCCTCCATTTCCTGACGGTGTGGCTTATTACAGACTAATAATAGTTAATTCGTATTTTTCAACACTGTACGATAACAGATTCGGTGCAGTAATCAGAACAAAGTAATTAAACATGTTTGCCCAAGTGATGACTGTCCATTGTTTTCCTTACTAGTTAGAGTGGCTGGCTCATTGACATGGACCGGAATGCTAATCACGCTAAATGTTGGAAGACAGTCAACTTTATAAAGCGTGGTCCTGCATAATCATTTTTGTCTGATCTGTATGCATGGAGCCCATTGTCCAGTCGCAGTCACTGTTCCCCAAAACTCTTCTAATCAGAATCCATCCGGTCTTGCTGACTTTTCCTTGCAAACCATTCAGATAACCGGTATTGTGAACCTGCCATGAAGAGGGAATCTCCAAATTGGGCATATGGCTGTATGTCTATGTATCAGTAGCCTACTATGTATTTGAGTGTGTGTGTGTGTGTGTGTGTGTGTGTGTGTGTGTGTGTGTGTGTGTGTGTGTGTGTGTGTGTGTGTGAGTGAGAGAGAGAGAGAGAGAGAGAGAGGGAGAGAGAGAGAGAGAGAGAGAGAGTTGTCTCCCCCTCTTCACTAAGGCACAGTCATATATGTTTCTGCATCTTGTTCTCACTTCTGATTAGAATTTACCATTTTCCCTGTTCTTTTTCCCCTTACGCCTGTGCACAGTTACAAGCTCATAAACCATACCCACCACCCACTCTTTCCTATTCCATTTGTCCATTTCTTGGAATTTAACAGTTAGATTTTTGCATTCTTTTCCACCCCACTACAATTCCTCAAATGCCATTAGTGCATTTCCTCCGTCTGATGTTATTATCGGAAGCAGGCAAAGTCCATATTCTTAACTAACATACAGATGAAAAAGATTACTGGTGAGGCTGTTCCATTAATTGTGAGACCACATGATATATCAACCCACAGTAGGGTACTGCACCACATCGATATATTCTACAAGAGCACACAAAGGCTGCAGGAGCTCAGAGGCATTGTGCATTAGATGTACTGATGTACTAATTGAATAAATCTGTTTTATTTCCTTTTTTGTTAATTTAATAATGAATTTCAGAAATTCAGAAATTCTTGTACAAAGTGTCAACCACATAGCATGCTTTTGCCCACTATTATTTGATGATTGCATGGCGCTGTAGTCTCACTCATCCACCAGTCTAGCTGACTGGGATGCTCTTCATTAACAGCATGCAATGTACTTATGTTTCATGGACCATCTCATTAGAGATCTACTTTTGGAAAGGGAACAGTGGGGTAGGGACAGCTAAAAGCCACCGCTTGAGATGGAATTGCATGGGTTTAAGATAGGTTAAGGAGCTCTAGATAACCTTTTGCATATGGTTATCTAGAGTTCCATTAACAAAAAGAAAAAAAAAGAAAAAAAGACAGCTGTCCTTATAAACAAGAAATACAATTGTTTAGCTGTTAGTTTGTGTAATATTTTAGTCTATGATTTCAAGTTCCAAGTAGTAATCTAGTGTAGCAACAGATGCCATTTGTTGGACCTATGCACTTCAGGTGAACCAGGTAAACAGAGAGGCTAAACAGGCCCTTGAGGGCAGCAGTTCTTTAAAAAGGAAAAAGGAAAAAATTCAATGCCAGAATGGACTTTTGATCTGACATCTAGTATCAATATCAATACCTGTTTATGGTAGGCATTGGTTGACTACAGCTTGAGATAGTTCTTGTGCTTAGAACTGTAGACAATTGTCACACAAAGTCAGCCATGATTGTTTTGTTTCACAAGCCAAATTTGAAACAGAAATGAAAAGAAAGTTACAGACCCCATGTGGTTCAGTCTGATTGTTTATGAAGATGGCACTTAAAACAGCTGCTGCACATCGTTTCAACTGGAAAAGAGAGAAAAAAATGTTTTGATGTGAGAATGGAAGTCTACAGAGCTAAGTTCTCCAAGGTACATCAAACAGAGAACAAAGAACTATTATAGATGATATTAAGGAAGCTAAATTAGTGCAAAAAGGTATATTTTCTACTGCTGGATTAGGTTAATAGTAACAAATAACAAGCATGTTAAGGAACCTTACTGGAGTAATGGGTTGAAAATATGATGTGTGGAGCTTGGTTTTTTTGGGGTTTTTTTTTTCCTTCTTTGGTTGTCAATTAAGCTATACAAGCTATGTTAAGATGACATAAAAGATGATAGAAAGCACAGTGTTATATGAGGCTAGAGGCAAATTTGTATTGAACTTAATACAGAAATTGTATTACTAGTTTTTGCTGCCCTCAAAATATCACTGCAACCACAAGAATTTTGGTTACATGCCGTTACTTGCAGCAATCTGTTGTGTTGTTACAGTAACCATAATGAAAAGCACTTTAGGGAGTTCGGAGAGGAATTTGATATGGCCAGAGACTTATTCCACTGCACTGCAGTGAGTAGAGTGCACTGATTACTTATTCTCTGACTACCTTCATGGAACTATTGCCACCAAGGGAAATCAGGAATCAGACAAGGGGCAAAAACAAAACATTGTTTCTCTCTCTCTCTTTCTCCTTCTCTCTCTCTCTCTTTTGGTCTATTTGTCTCAGTATATACGCATATCTATGTGTGCTTGTTTGCACACGGTATTCTTGACGATACTCCCCCCAGTGCTTTTCTACTTGGTTTCTAACAAACACAAGGCAGGCTTACAAGGACACAATGTTTTCCAACAACTGTTAAAATGAGTCCAACTTGGCAGGCCTTGCTATCATCTCAAAGATAATTGGAGACTAATAGGATGGCTTAGGCTGATTTGGGGACGTCCTTCCTTATGTTTTAGGCTACTCCCCAGTCTCTGTGCACAGTCAAAACTTAGTCTGGTTGCAGTTTTGTCAATGACAGGCAGCAAATAGCAATGAACCACTTGTGTGCACTCAAAGTGCACCAGTTAGTGAGTCCATTTGCCAAGTTATTAAGCTACATTTGGTTTTATTTTAGGTCAGCAGTAAAGTGCACTTACTCTCTCTATGTGTTAGGGTTGAGAGGCAGAAATAGCTATCTTCTCGTGCTGAGGACAGCAGGGCTGTCTGCTACATAAGTAAGCATTACACACATGCCTTTGGACAAACTTTAACTGCGACATATCCATCTCCATTAGATTTTGAGATAAAACTGCCCAGAGTGATGGAGAAAAATGACAAGCGCAGATCTATACATTATAAAGAACAATAAACTCTGTCCAAGAACAATGTTCATCATAAATGGTGACTCTCAACACAAGCAAGAAAAAAAAAGAAAAGAAAACATGGCTAGGAAGTGAAAATGGAAATCAAGCAGGGAAGTGAGAAGAGCTGAGAGGATGATTTTGACCACATACATAAAATGGATGGCACATTATAAATACATTCTTATGGTGCTGAGGGTTCAAGGGCATGTGAAACCAGCATATTTTAAACACAATGGAATATAAAGGAGAAATTGTTCATCTTGATGCAGCAGAAGAACAGTAATATTGAGGGGAACATCAGGTTAGATGTAAAAGAAACACCAATCCTTTGAGTGACACCTGAACGGGTGACTTGTGCTCCTTTGTGAATATGATTAGATGAGTAGTGGGGAAGGAGATGACTTACAGAGGCATTAGAGCATAGAGCTCTCATTAAACCACATACAGTGTCAGTAAGGGGAAAAGGGTGTTGTGTGAGGCAGCTTTAGTCTTTAAGAGATGACTCTTCTAATAAAGTAAACATATTATGCACACGAGAGAAGAAAACAGTGGGGGTTGCTTCTTTATGCTTAAATGCAAAATTTAGAAAACATAGATTCAATAACCTCCGAGTCTAAAGTGTTGTCTATTAAAATACCTTTGAATGCACATGAAACATCACACATGAGTATTCTTGTACATCAGTACTTGTCTATTTACTTTACCAGTCTTTTTTTCTGTTTGCCTCTGAGGCATGACAGTAATGACAAGTGAAAGTTGCATTCACAAATGTTGAAGCGAAAACCAAATCGTCTGCATTTAGAAATACTGCATATTGTGATCATCGTCTTTCTCTCTCTGCAATATTTATGTTTAAATATCACAATAGTAAGATCCAAGATGAAGAAACATGATTGATGTATGTGCTAGTATAATCAATAGCCAGCACAAATTATCTGCAGTGTTCTATGGTTCCCTCCATCTGTAAGAAATGATGAAAGATTCTTCTGAAAACAAACAATAAGTGTGTCTCTATCCATCACACTCTTAGACACAGACAAATACACATACCATACCCATATGGGATCGGCAGATGCTTGGCAAAGAGCAAAATAGCTATGTTAGATACCATATGCTACATGATGCCTCTCAGCCACTTTATGTCAGGCACTCATTTATGACAAATCCAGTTATGATTACAAAAAAAACCCCTACAAAATTTAAATCACCAACACACCAAAGCTATCCCCAAAGTCTTCCATGTTTTAACATATCTCTGCCATATAGACATATTCTACATTTTAAAACCACGGACAACTTCCGTTTTGACATAATAACCTCTTTCATTGTGATAATTGTTATCAAGTCCACACTTGATGATCTTGCCTTGAGTAACACAAAGAAGTGAATTCCCTCATACTACCTCCCCAAAGAGAAAATCAATGTATCTTAACAACAGATCATTATTGGCTCTGTAAAGGGGAATGTTTGTACTGGAAAGAACTCGGTCACATCACAGAACAAGGAGTGATATCACAGGGACTTAATCCTTTTTTTCACTTTTGAACTAGTTTTTAAAACAAAAAATGTAACCCCAAAACCAAGAATTCTGTGCATTCACAACACCCGACTCTTTAAAAACTAACAATTCTATGCATCATTCACATGCGGGCCATGACATTCTCCACCCATACATTTGGATTTCAGGTGGTTGTTTTCTACACCCGAGGTGAGCTGTGTGTTCCCATGGAGTTTATTCAGATTTTTATATTTGGACCTGTGGAAAGCAGAAGTGATGATTCACACAAAATCTGTACTGCACTGTTTGGTTAAAAATGAAATGTCTGGAGTTTAAATTGAAATGCCTCCAGGATTGCATACACAACCATAAGCTCTTGAATGTTAATTTGTTCTTTGCGGGCTCCCTTTCATGACTTATCTGTTCCTGCATTTAGTACAATGACTGCTTATAGGACAATGGAATATAAATGCAGATAAAGATATGATTGTGTAAAGTTTCTTCTCTCAACATTGATTTTCAGTGGGTATTCACTGTAAACTTGCAGAGGCAATGACATCAAAACTAACTGATGTCAACTTTGCTATATAAGTAAATAACATTTCTTTATATCACTTATTGATGATGGAATCCCTAACAAAAGTAGATTTTAAGGCAGTGCATTCTTAAATTATTCTTTGGTTGAAAGGTTACATTTTTTCCTTTTCTCTTCTCTATGTGTTTTTCAGATTTTAATCTCATAGTAAAAGCTAAGATAATAATCCTGAAAATAGATTGCTATTCCCTTATAGCTCATAAATTATGGTGCTTTGTTAGGAAGGTGCTGCTGTTCTAAAACCATGATATTGCAAAGATATGCATCCTCTATTCAGTTGTCTAGGAACACGATGATGCAAGGTGGGGGTCCATTAAAATAATTGTTGATTTGAGATTGTGTACCACGGTGATATTGTTGTATCATAAAATCCAGATTTGCACATCCACATTCAGCCCTGAATCTCCTATTGTACCACACCCAAAAGGTGTATTCTACTGGATTATAATTTGCTGATTGGAAAGGCCATTGAAATCCATTTAACTCACTGTCAGCCATTGAAGTGAAATGACTTTTGGTCATGACATGGTCCACACTATTAAGCTGCAAGTAGTCAGTAGATGATAGAAAATTGCAGCCATAAACGAATGTACACGGTCAGCAACAATACACAGGCAAGCTGTGGCATTTACGTGATAAATAACTGGTAGTAATGGGCCCAAAATGTGCTACGAAAATATTTCCTACATCATTGGAGAAGGTTAAAGGGTTGAGTCGAATATCCACTAATCCAAAAGTCAGTGGTCGGGTTCCTCCAGTCTGCATATTGTAATGTCCGTAGGCAAAATTCGTAAACCCCAAACTTGCACATTTTTTATCAGCTATGCACATATTTGGTAGGAAAATTACAATGCATATCAAGTAATCAAGTGTTGCCGATTAGTAGCATGTGGCAGCAATTTACCCTCTTGAAATCTATGGAAGCAGTAAGAGCGTACTTTTCCCCACTGCATGTAGTCTGCACAGCATTTAGGCTTTTAAAGAAATAACATTTAGTGTAATTGTTCATCTGAGGTTGTTTTTGCATAATTGTAAATCAGATGAGTGACTAAGAAAATGGATCCTTCATCCTTAACAGCACTTATGCTTTGTCCTGACTTTCTTGTTTGGTGAAGTTGGTTTTAAGCTTTTCAAATATGTTTGCTGTACTGTGAGGGACTTTTCCTTCAGATGCATCCACAACAATTCCTGTGTTTATTATGGAGGTCAAAAAGTTCAGTTTTTGTATTAGTATACTGACTTCATAAGTAAAAATAGTCATCCAAATGTATAAGTGCATGTACAGCACTCGATGTTTACCTGAGGACACTTCATCAGAAGTTGCTGCTAAAACTGCTAAGATTGTGGCCCCTGTTTGTGGGTAAAAAGCCTTGTCTGGGTGTGAATAAATCCATTTTCTGTTCACTCATACAAAAAAAAAATGTATTTGTTTATAAAATTAATTAAAAAATATGGCTTAAATGTTTTTGAATTTGTATTAAATCTTTTCTTTATAACCCCCCCCCCCCCCTTCTTTTTTTCTTTTTTCTTTTCCATTTTGTTTTATCCCTCTCCCTTCCCTCACTATAGGCTCTGCTCTGCGGCGCCGCTGGCTAGTGGTCCAACTCCTGATGCAGGTGTGGCTGGCAGCAAATCCATCTCTAAGTGAGCGCCAGTGCCCCAAGAGTTGTCGCTGTGATGGAAAAATTGTTTACTGTGAGTCAAGCGCCTTTCGTGATGTCCCCAAGAACCTCTCAGGAGGCTGTGAGGGCCTTTCTTTACGATACAACAGCCTCGCCAGTCTTCGTGCAGGCCAGTTTGTAGGACTCAACCACCTCATCTGGCTCTATTTGGACCATAATTACATTGCATCTGTGGATGCAATGGCCTTCCAGGGGGTCCGCAGACTTAAAGAACTGATCCTGAGTTCCAATAAGATCACATCACTCCACAACACCACATTCCACCCTGTCCCTAATTTGCGTAATTTGGACCTTTCGTATAATAAACTGCAAGCCTTGCAACCTGGACAATTCCAGGGCCTACGGAAGCTTCTCAGCCTTCACATACGCTCAAACTCTCTTAAAATTATTCCAATGCGTCTGTTCCAAGATTGCAGAAATCTCGAGTTCCTAGATTTGGGCTACAACCGTCTGCGCAGTATCACTCGAAATGCATTTTCTGGCCTGGTCAAACTCACTGAGCTGCATCTGGAGCATAACCAGTTCTCAAAGATCAATTTTTCTCACTTTCCTCGCCTCTACAATCTGCGGGCTCTTTACCTGCAGTGGAATCGGATTCGCTCTATGAACCAGGGCCTGACCTGGACCTGGGTCTCCATCCAGAAACTGGATCTGTCGGGGAATGAGCTGACAGAAGTAGATGCTGCAGTTTACCAATGCTTACCCAATCTGCAAACACTCAACTTGGATTCCAACAAGCTGACCAATGTTTCCCAGGAGGTAGTTGATGCCTGGATCTCTTTGACTATGATTAGCTTAGCTGGGAATGTATGGGATTGTGGCCCTGCCATCTGCCCATTGGTGGCCTGGTTGAGAAACTTTAGAGGGGCAAAGGAAACCACCATGATTTGCGCCTCCCCGAAGAAAGCCCAGGGTGAAAAAGTGATGGATGCAGTTGAAGCTTTTGGTGTTTGTAAATCAAACCAAGCAACACCACTTACAGTGAGTATTCCTCCAAACCCATCTAGTGTCCCTGCCCAAACTGAGCATCGCCCAGCTATCCTTGCTTCACCCACTGATTCTGGAAAGAGAGGTGAGGGATCTCTTAGGGGTCCTACATCTTCAGCAGTTACTCCACCTGTAGCACTACCCCCAGAGCAAGACTTGGAGCCTGTGTCTTTCCACAAGATTGTGGCTGGAAGTGTTGCCCTTTTTCTTTCTGTTGCGATGATCCTGTTAGTAATATATGTATCATGGAAGCGCTATCCTAGCAGTGTCAAGCAACTGCAGGAGCATTCGGCAGCAGCTCGCAAACGTCGCAAGAAAACTAGAGAGACGGAGCGCACACTGAGCTCTCCCCTGCAGGAGTACTATGTGGACTACAAGCCCACCAATTCTGAGGCCATGGATGTGCTTGTCAATGGGACCGGACCCTGCACCTATACCATTTCAGGCTCTCGAGAATGCGAGGTATGACCCACACCACCGCCACTACTCCTAAAATAAAACTCAGTCCACAATGATGCGACCAGAGGTAATTATTTGCATTGCTTTAATAAAAATTAGTCTTGTACTTGATTACTTAACCTTACCCAGTAGGTTTGGTAAATACTGTATTCCCATGGAATATTACTGAATGAAAAGAGATGGCTTCAGCATCACTGTGTGTATAAGAAGATATCTCTTGCTTTCACATGGTTGTTTGTGTATTTGCTTAAGCCATAATCTCTGCTGAGGTGCAAATGTTTGTTTTGCCACAGAATGGTACAGAAATACAGATAAATGAGACTGATTACATACCCTGTTCCTCGTAATCTTGAGATTAAGCTACGCTGTTTGTGGTTAGACATTTGTACGTATTTAGATAGTTGTTTGCTTGCATATCACAGACTTTCTGCTTTGTGTGTTTGCTCTACCATTATTCGGTTTTTGATGAGAAGCATTGTGAATAGAGAATAGCTGAATGGTGGGAAGATTCACTTATGGACACCGGGTGTGAATGCTAATAGAGACTCTTGTCACTGAAGAGAGCTTTCCTTGAGTTGGTGACTTCACATTTTTGTATGACTTGAGAAGTTGGTAGAAAATACTTAATCTTATTGTCCCCAAAGAGAACTTCTGTTTTCCACCTTCCTTTCTTATTGAGTTGTTGAAGTTACTCACTTGTTTACTCCCTTGCTTAATTGATTAGTCATGCATAAACCATATGCATACTTCACACTTCAGTTAACACAGGCAATGAAAAAAAAATGACACATGCAAACACACACACAAACAAACACACACACACAAAAAAAACAGCCTTTGATAGTTCCAACAGGAGTGAGAATCCTTTGAATTTTCTTTTACACAGGCAAGTGAATTTCTTAAAAACAGTATTTACAGACTATAATAGTATGGGAATGCTGGTCGTCTCCTTTTGCTTGTAGCTTCAACACTCTTGAGTACCTAACACATGGTATCATTCTTGGTTAAACTTTTTTTTATTTCTCTTCAGAAGCAAAGCTTCCTTTGAAATATGCAGTATTTTTAAAGACTGTTTAACCAGGGCATTTTTAACATATGGTTAAGGATGGGTGTCAGGGTGATCTTGTGCAGGAGATAGCTTAATTCTTTACGCTGTGACATTATTAGCCCTTTTTTTCTTTTTCTTGGCACTTCCATTGAAATATATTTTTACTCAGTGGGTTGCAGGTTGTGTCTGATTTAATAACTCTATACAGAGTTTTCAACTTTGAGTAAATGGACTTGAACATCCACATTCTTTTCATTTATTTTACTGATTATCTGGCTTCCCTGGATGCAGGTCACTTGGTAACATGTAATTCTTGCAAGTAGTTCTCGGTGGTTTGATTACAAGAAGAGCAGCTGCCATGTTGTTGCTGTCCCTGACCTCCCCTTGACACATTTCATTCTATAATCCTGATTTATATTGACTTTGACCTGATTATTTTTTTAATTTATTATATCTTATTACATTTATTTATTTGAATTGCATTATTTTGCGGTTTCAACCCAAACTGAAATACTCAGTTTAAAGAGTTAACATTTATTATAGAGTTGTTTTGGATCTCATGTAGTTTGGTTTTATTGTTGCTGCTTTGTGTAATTTAAATAGTAGTTACTTAAAAAAATATTAACTATATGTCAAAATTGTTCAATAAAAATTGATTTAGAACATGCAGATAAATATCTCATTCAAGCTGGGTATGTGAAGAGGTAGCATATGTAACAGTATAGACTCCTTGTTGTGATCATTTCCAGTGTTTACTGGTGCATTTATTTAATTATATTCCATTCAAACCTTAGTCAGTGCCTATTGCTGCGGCATTCTAGACTCTCCTAATTAACTTGCCACACCTATAGGGAATAGTTACTGTCAAATTATACCATTTTGGCCTCAGGCTTTTTCAGCTTTTTTAGCTGCAGCTATATTCCTTAAAATATTTTGAACTGTTTGTTTAAACAATTTTAAGCTATACTTAAAATGCCTTCCCTTCAGCCTTATCTATTTGGGCTATCTTAGAACATTGTTAAGTGGAGACAGAAACTATCAGTCAGCCATCCACAAAGTCCTAAGTTCATCTCAGAGTGTGCTCCAATCTTGTTTCTACATTTCGTTGCCTTTGCATAGACATAAATCACTTGCCAGAACACAGCAGCACAGCTGCACTCTGCCCACCTTGCAGCCTCAATTCCTCTTTTCTGGCTTGAGGATATAGCAGTTCATGTCTGTTCATCCTTCCTGTGTGGGGGCATTCCTTATTCCTCCTGTTTTATTCTTAACATTTCTGTTATATAGTTGATTCTATTCCATCACTATATAGTAACCAAGGACCTCTTCACATGATTGTCCTTTATCATTTTCCAGGTCCACTTGACACGAATTGGAGCTTAGGAGCTTTTTAGTGAATTGCCTGAAGATGGTGCAACAGCAATTTTCCAACATACTTTGAGCACCTCCATTCTAGCTGCACTCTGAGAATGTATATAAAAATGGATAATGTCTTAACATAAAAAAAATCAATATGAAAGTGCCTTAAAGTGCTAATAAGAGGTTCGATATCATATTACTCTATTAGAGTTCCATGCTATCATTCTATGTACTTCTCACTTGATTGATCATTTAAGTAAAAATTCCCAGATGAGTATGGTATTCATTAACGCAGTGTGTTTATTTTGTAAAACAGAATAGAGGATGAAGCACAGTATGGTTTAGGGCACAGGTGTCGAACTCCATGCAAGCTTTTTTTCAGTGCTGTGGTATTTGCCCACAAACAATACCTTTCAGCTAGCTAAAACAGAATATTATGCTATCAGCGAGCAACATGGCTAATGCCTTTCACACAGCTTTGTCTCAACTCCAAAGAGCCACAGAAGTAAAAGCTCATAATAATAATTGAAACAATCTTTGAAAAAATGACTTACCAAGTATGGCAAACAACTCAAATATGTAGAGCAAAATGTTCTGAAACGGCTTCACTTCAGCTTCGATTGGAGCCGTGCTGGGGGCGGAGTCTGTGAATTTACTCTGTTGGTGTCATAGCCCCTGTAGGAGTTCAGAGTTAAGAGGTCAAGAGTTAATGTTTCCATTGTAACACCTCCAGATTTGACAGAGAAAAACTCATTTTTAACACTCGATTTTAACTACTATCATTTTACACCTCAGAGTTACATTAAAAGAATGTGACTCTGCTTAGAGTAAAATTAACTCTACTTTTGCAAGAAGACTATTAACACCAAAACATTTAACACTTTTGAATTTGCTGTGTAGGGTGATATCTAAAACCTGCAGGACACCGGCCCTCGAGGCCTGGAGTTCGACACCCCTGGTTTAGGGCGTGATTGCGAAGTCACTACTGTTTGAGTATAGTATTATATAGTATCATGCATAGTATTCCAGGGTTCTCCATCAGATTCACTGGTAGCTTATCATATTTAGTAGTCATCATGAGTATGGCATCTCCAAACCAATAGGTTTACAGACCATACGTGACGGATTACGTCCATGGCAGCACTAACCTTGGCAGTGGCTCACTCTTCTTTTAGTGTCTAACATGATTGCCTTTTAACTTCGATCAAGATCTGGCCAGTTTTTTCTGCATTCCTGACCCATCGAAAATCACAAATAAACAACATATATGTACATTTTTTGCACGGTACACAAAGTTGTTCTTAGATACAGATTTTGATTATACCACCAGCACACCTCATGCGTTACCTTTCTTAGCAATTTCTGAAACTAATTCCTGCTAGCAGGAGTGCTACATGCCCTTTTGACTCACCCTCCTCATCCCTTCTTCTGATACTTCTAGTGACCTTTTCCAAACTACAGTCACCCACTTACTATAATGTCACCCTGGCTGATTGTCACTGCATTACTATTCTGTTTTGCCCAGACATATTTGACAATTAAAAAAAATACAAATTAAAAAAATTATATGATATCTACTTCTTTACTTTATCTACTATGATATTTACTTCTTTTGAAAATATTTAAAATCTATTTATTAATAATTATTATCAGTTGTTTTAAACAATCGGTTAAGTAAAAGAAAATTAATAATCTGACATCCATTTAGTCATTAAGAACACATAATTCATAATTCATACAACAACTGTGATAAAGTACAAAAAAATCCAACCAAACAACCAAACAACCAAACAAAAAAAATATAGTCCAGACCTGAGGAATAGTGAAGCACAACCATATCCATCATTCAATCATTTTTTAGCTGCTTTTCAATTTAGGGTTACAGGGGGCTGGAGCCTATACCAGCTGTCATTGGCCTAAACTTGGAGTACACCCTGGACAAGTCCTCAGCCTCTTACAGGGCAACTATCTAACATCTGTAGCCAATTATATAGGATTAACTGAGAGTTAAATCAATAGTAGACACATGTTAATTATATGCACTGGATTCTCGAACTTTATAATAATCACTGTAATATGGTTATAATATTTTTATAGCTGGTTTCCTGTGGAATATTTGAGTCTTAAAGAGCATACTAAAAAGCTGCAAAATTAAATGTTTTTTTTCTTTAGAATATGTCAACATTTCAGAGGTTAAAGTCCTAATAGATCCTGCACTGAAATGGAAGAAGTACCTTCCCTGTTTTCTTTCCCTCTCTTGTCAGTCCGAGGTCATGGTGTCAGATTGTTAATTGCTCAGAAAAAAATCAACACAAACACTGGGAGGCTAGCCAAGGGCAAGTGAGCTATCTGTGATTCAGTGGGGAGGCTGAACTTCTCAATGCTAGTGTCTTCAGTCTACAATTAGCCATGTGGGAGACTTCAAACATGCACTGCGCGTGAGAGAACATCTCTCTCATCCACTAATCCTGTCTGTTTCACACTCTGGTTCCATGCTGCTGCTTTCTCCGCTGCTGTTTGATCCATGCTTAATGAGGGTGTTAGATCACCAATATAGCAATTACATTACCTGGAAAAGAGGCAAGCCACTTTTCTTTTCCTCACAATTTTTACAAAGCAACCCAAGTGCATCATTAATGCTAAGCTTCCTGATACATTGCCTTTGTTATCTTTTCTTCTTTTTGTGAAACTCATCAAAAAATCTTTTACAATTTGGATCTGATGTACTTGCTCTGTGCCCTCTTGCACGGCAATTATTATTATTTTCCTCCTACTGGTCTGTTCACTTTCAAAGCCATTTATCATAGCAGAGCTCATTTGTTTTACAGTAGTCTCTTGCATGTTTTACCAGCTCCTCTGCTATTGACGCCACCATCCCCCACACCATCACCTCACGCCGCTGTGGTTGAAAAATGGCCTGCTTTATAAAGTCCAGCCAATTTACTTAGAAGAGAACAAGTAATATCACATCCCAAAATTACCAATGTTTATTTTCAGTTACATCAATTTAAAAAATTGTTTCTAAAGTTTGTAACTATTATCCAATACATGCACATACTGTTTCTTAGCCCAAAACATGCAATGTCGATAACTATTCATATTAAAGAAACAGTTCAGTTGCTACAGAAATGCAGCAATTAACATAATATTATAAATTGTATTTATAATATTGTAAAACGCTTTGAAAACACTTTTTCTCCCTTTTTCCATATTTACCCGTTTGAACCATTTCATGCTGTAGTTTCTAAGACCTCTACATTAACAAGATCAATCAATCATTAGCTTGACTCTATACAGTTAAACTCCTATCTACTAACCATCACACTGGTATGTATTATAGTATGACATAACCTTACAGCCAATTTGATCACTTTGCTATAGGGTATATTTCTTCTCAATCAGATTCTGGTGATTTCTGTGGCTTTGCATAGCATATTAAACATAATGATATTAGTAGCTGATTTTGTCCATCAGGCCTAATGAGTATTTTTAGATTCTTCTGTGTGTTTCGTAAACATAGGGCAAGCTGTTTCACTATTATCAGAGTACGTGAATCTTCATTCAGCACTCAGATACAGTATAGGACTGAAAGAAGTGAGATATTGTAGTTACACTTATTTTGGGATTTCACTATACAAACAACTTGTAAAAAACAAAAAACAAGCAAAAAAAAAGTATCTAAAATTCAAATCAATAGTATCATTTTCAGTTAGGTTGAACTGCCCCAAAACCCCAAACCACTTTGCCTGTTAGCAATTCAATTCAAAAATTTTTTTCTGTTTTTTTTTTTTTTGTAAATCAGTTAGGGTCAGGTAATATGAAAATGAAGATGACTCATCCATGGATCTGCATGTAAGTAGACCACTAAGTACCAGCAGTGGAACATCTGTTCAGGCTCAAAATGCTTTAAAATGAAGAAATAAAAAGCATCCAAGCCAACTCTGTGATAGGCATATTTAATTACTTTCTTTTCTTTTCTTTCCTTTTCTTCTTCAAAACACTGTACATTCAAACAAGCACTTCTGCAGAGGTTATGCAGGCTAGTTCGCTCTTGGTGGAAAAAGATGTCCTATTTAATGAATTGACAATAAGTCAAATATAATTAGGCCGTCATCGTAGCATAACGTTGCTGTCAGATGAAAATATTTTAGCTTTCCAAAGTCAGTTATATAGTTTGTGTTAATAGGTTTCTTGGGACCTGGTGTCAAGAATATTACTTGGAATTAAAACTGCATCTTTCAAGAAACAAAAGTCTCAATTCCATACTTCTTGAAAGAGTTGTTATATGCTATTACAGTTCATCCCAATTAACTAATTGCTATAATAAAAAGAGAGGGTAGAAATTTTATCTTTTTAGTGTGGTGTGGGTTGAGAGCATGTTGCAGTAAGAGTATAAAAAAAATCACACAGGTCTGTGCATCCATTAAATGTCAGTGTCTTTCTGGGTATTTTTGTTGTACTTCTTAGTAAATATTTGTATTGTTGTGTAGTGCTTTTATACCTACCTATGAGCAATGCAATGAAACATAAGCTCATTAGTCAGTTTGAATGGATGTGGTAAGAATATTCATCCCAATAGTTTCAACCAGCAACCAAGGATGGGGTAAAGCTATTGTAACCAAACATCTTGTCTCTCCACTGCTTTCTCTAGTGATGACAGTATTAAAGTCCAGCAAGTTCAACAGGCAAAAAGAACAGGCAGGCTCTCTGAGTTGAAGTGGAGTAAGACAGGTGGGCAAGTGAACCTGGCAGAGAAGAACATTCAGCATGATGGAGCAATCGACAGGCAGACAGGAGAAGCAGTTAGAAAGCCAGAGAAATCAGGCAGTCATCCAGACCTGACAGCTAGATTGGCAGGCGCGTGTCCACAAAGACACACAGGCCTTTGTCCACCGACAGCTGTCCATCCTCTGATCAGTGATGGCTCTAAACTTTTCTTTCTTTTTTTGAAGATAATAAAGTAAGTCCAGTACAAGACCCAACCTAACCCCATGTGACAATGTCAAACTTTCAATGCACTTAGGAAAGTGGCCATGTTCTTATTATATTAAAGGGCACTTTGGAACAGAATTTGCATTGCAAAGTTGGATTTTTTTATATTTTTTGTTTAACTGAGATTGAAATGATTTTATGTTCTTTCTGACTATGCAGGCCTTCTCCCATAGTGTAGAGACATACATGGTTAACTGGCTATTCTAAAGTGACCATACATGGATGGATGGATGACCACGTGTGAATGTAAGCGTGAATGATTGTCTCTCTCTGTGTTGGCTCAGATTGACTTGAAACCTGTCCAGGATGTACCCTGCCTTTTGCCCTGAGGCAGCTGGGACAGACTCCAGCACCCCCACTCACAACCCTAAATTAGATAAGCAGTTTGGAAAAATTGGGTGCAATTAGAGAGACGTAGAGAGATGGTGTAAATAATGCTAAAGTGACTACAATTATTAGGACAATATTCTCACCAAAAGACTAACTAAACATTGTTTATATAGGATTCAAATGATTGCTTAATGATGATCACCCCCCCCCCCCCCAAATAAATAAATGAATAAATAAATAAATCAAAATAAACAAACAAACAAATAAATACATAAAAAAATTGAACACTTGAACATTTAACTTTTTGTCATTTTTAAATTCAGTTCACTCAAATCATGTTACATGCATAATTTAAATCAAAGGGCATGTGCACATGTAAGTGCAATTCCATTTCTACCTGTTGCACCACACCATCAAAAATGTAACAAGGTAGCAAAAGCAATCAGACATCAAATTCCTGATGCTTCTGTGATGTACTGCTGCTTTTTTTATGCTGTACATTACATAAAAAAATGTACATGAAGGGGTGTGGGTGGCTGAAATATAGTGATGTGGAAATCTAATGAAATTTCTTCTCCCTTTCAAGTCTGATCCTTCTCCAGTATGTAGGTGGTTGAGAAGGCTGCCTGCATGTGTTGCATCCACTCATGTCGACATACAAAAGTAACCTTCATCTATGCTATTCTCTGAAGTTTCATTCTGTTGTGTCTCCTATTTCCTTTTAAAAACCTTTTCTCTGCTGTGTCAAGCACATATTATTTTTAGTTAATTACCTGTCTCTGTCATCCTCCAGCATCCCACACTGTGGTCTTACTGCTTAATCCTGAATCAAGTAGTCTTCTACTGCATGAAAATGTCCACCTCTCATGAGTGAGCACTTCTGTTCTTGAACAGCTTCACTTTTGTATTCTTACCCCAAATTTCTAAGCAGTAAAGAAAATCATGTAAACACAAAAAGAGTGTCATCCAGTACCAGTTTTAGCAATTTAGGAGCCCCAGATGAAATCAGGAGTTTTTATCCAAATTTTTCAATAGTGCACATGCTAATATGTATTTCTCTTTCCCAGTGTAGGCTACTGACTCCCACCTACTGATATGTAATTCTTTGCACTGCTTTGCCTCTTGTCTTTAATAGGGAGATTTAATAGGTCCCAATTCAAATCAAGGCATTTATGAAAAACAAATGACAACGAGAGAACATTGCTCCCATTACACAAAGTCCATCCAAAAGCTTCGTTACAGTACAGCATGGTCAACATATGAAATGTCATGTAGTTTGAGGTCATGTTCAGCAGTAAACAGCAGGACTGTAAAATATAATGGTCCCTCTTATCGATCACATTAGCACGGTAATAAAAGCACCTTATTGACAAAACCAACAATGAATATGTTAAAGATTGATTGTGCCATGAAGCTGCTAACGCTACTTAGGAACCATCGCCCCAGCCTGTATTCAAATATCAATTCAAATGTTATAATGATCACAGGTAAAGATGATGGTGATGTTGATGATGATGATGATGATTAGAAAAATCCACCTAGGCTATGTGTCTGTAGTAGATAATGGCATCCGCGAGATCACTTGGAAGAATTGAACATGATTTATCGAGGTAGAGAAATTAACATATTTAGGCTGGTGTTGGTGATGATGAAGACTGAGGCTTGTAATGATGTCAGTATTATAATTGACAGCGTGGGAAAGCGGTAGTCATGTAAACAACAGAAAAGCAGCTGAACACCCAGGAAAGCAAGCAGATGAGTGATTCTCTTCCTTATTGAACTTATGCATAGTATATACAGTATATAAATCTAAATCCAACTATCTGTCTGATCAGCTTCTCGCTTGTGACATAATCAACTTTTAGCAGTGCTATTTTCGGAGGAGGGAACCATTACAAAAGTAGTTGTGTACTTGACCAATACTAATGAAATTTTACATTCCCACATTTTTTCTAGTGATGAAATACCTGCAAATTAGACAGTTAAGCAATTTTTTTTTTTTTTTTGCTCACTCTTTTTAATCAAGGCAGGTGGAAGATTTTTTTTCAATTTCCTCATAATAAGGGCCAGCACAGGGCAGTAATCAACATCAGGCTAACCAGATTTGCGTCAACAAATTGATGTTTTGGACCTATGACCGCTATAGCTGATGAAGGTAGAATAATCTGCAGAGTGCACATGAGTGTTTGACTAAGATTAAAGTAGTGAGTGTCAATCTGGTTATCCATTCAACCATGAATTAAATCAGCTGCAGAAAGGATAAAGGTACATACAGAGCAGTGCAGGGAATCATGACAAATACGAAGAAGGTACAATAACACACACTCCCAGGGTACTGAGGGCCGTACTCTATTTCTCAGACTTTTTTTTCTTTTCCAGTGGAACATTTTACACTGTCACCTAGATTTATCAAGTCAGCTGCAAAGAAAGGTGTGCTACTGAAAGGGCACAGAAAAGCAATGGAAATTACAAGTCGAGCCAAAGACAGGACTAGACAAAAAGAGAGAAGAGAGAGAAATCGGTAGGTGGACTAGGAGTGATGTAGGATTTAAGGACATAGGAAAATTGATAGTTGGAAGGGGGAGCAGGGCACACACACACACTAACTCAGCTCTCTCTGACCTGAGAGGCACAGCGTGTTTGATTTAGTGCCAATCACAGTTTTTAATGTCTGTGCAGCGTATCATAATTTATTAGGATTATCATAAACTTGTGCTGGGAGAAGGAGTGGGGTACTTGTGCCTCCCTCTAAGAATGAATTACTTGCTGCAAGCTGGAGCGTCAATCAGGCCAGAAATGGCAAAACCAGCTTTTTTCCCTACTTTGTTTTACTCAAGCCTCTCCATGCAGCCCTTCAGAGACAAGACCCACAATAAATATTCATCCCATCATATTCCATCCTAGAAGGAGCCAAGGATGTGATGTGAAGGAAAGCTAAAGGCAGATTTTAATTACATTCTGGCTTGGAGAGGGTTTCTCTGTCATCAACATCAAGGAGTTTGGAATTTAGGGGTAACATCAAGAGATGTATTGCTGCGAACACACGTACACTGAGAGACACACACACACACCCGTCACACCTATGATTTTCACATTGACTTTGGATAGTGAACTTTGTGCTTACTTTTAGCACTTTGTACATTAGTTCAATATCATGAGTAGCAGGTGTTAAATTAATTCAATGTGCCAAATAGGTGAATGGAAGAAGAAAAAAGATGGGCACAACATGCGAAAGTTCTCTTAGGACCAGTAGCCATGTAAAGACTTCTATCTATTTGTGAGTCTGCTTTTTGTCCACTTCAAATAGAGCATGTGAACTCAACGCATATCTCCAAAGGGGTGATAAAACAACACATAATCTATAATATACTGTATTATGCAGTATAGCTAAATCTCTTAAGAACAGAAGGAAATGTGTTTGTATGTGTGTTTATCTTGGGAGAAATTAATGAACCTTTGTATGTTCTGCATGCAACAAGAACATGTGCTAATTAAAAAAAAGAGGACACATGAAGCAGGAGCTCCATATCTCCTTGTGGAACTGGCCTTGTGAAGTTTAAGGCCAGTTCAAAAGAAGGGAATGTCATTGGTATTGGGTGGCACTAGGCTACAAAGGCTCACTATAATCTGTGTGCAAGAACATGCATCTGTGTGAAACATAGATTGGGAAATCCTGGGTTAACTATATATGTGCAAGCTTGGTCACATGAAAAAGTTCGCAACAACTGACTAGTAATACCTTAACAGAAATTAACAGAATTATCATATCACAACTCTATCTTAACACACGGGAGAATCTTATGGATTTTAATCAAGAATTTAATTGAATTAATCTTTAAGAAACTGTTTTAGTTTTTTATTCTCTGAGCTGCATCCAATTATTTAAAAATTAATTGTTCATATGACTGGTCATATGACTGGTCAGTTACTGGTCAAGATCATATGACTCTTCTTCCACAGAAAGAATGATCCCTATGAGTGCCACCTACTGCAGATATGTTATTAGATGATGATTAAAGGGTGATTAAAGAGAACCTCCAAAGATATTAAATCTCTAAAGAGTGTAAAAATATAAATACATATAAAATATACAAATAGTATTATTAGATATGTTATTCATACAACATTAATATTAATACAAATATTAAAAATGTGGTATAGTTGCAAATTACAGGACACATCCTTTTGGGCCCACTTCCACAAGCCAGTGGTCAGTGACCTCCTCGCAAACACAAATCACTTGGGAAAAATGTGCATTCACCAAATGGTTGCTAGAGATTGCTTGCAGTTACAAGGTGAAATTTATCACAAGCTCTTATACAGTCATACACAAAACACTTCCTTGCAGTTACTTTGGTCACTAACAGATTGCCAGTGTTGCCTACAGTTTGCATAGAGGATGGTGATGTTTATGCAAACACACACCAAATGCTCCCTGAACAGTAGTGAAAGTGTGAAAAGAGCAATAAAAACCACTATTTGCTGCAGTTGTGAGGCACGACTTTTATTTTGAAGGCAAATACTATATATTTTCGATTTCTTCCATGTAAACTATAGTTGAATGTGGCAATCCCCTAGTGGCCAAAGCAATCACAAGGAGGAGGTTTTTGGTGCAGTACCCTCTTTCCAATTTCACCTAGCAACTTTCAACCTCCAGCAGCCACTTGCCAATCAGTCAGGGAGGACATTTTTTTTCTTAGCAACCTTTAGTCCCTAGGTGTGTGTGTCTGGGGGCTTAATTAAGATATGTTGTCTCGTCTGAAATTTAAGGTAACCAAATGTGGCTTCCAACACATTTTATGTAGATATGCAAGTAAAATTAATGAGAGATTATTTCTGTCCTTTTTTTATGTGCTTAGTGTAATGTACCACATATCCAGGGTATTTTTAAGCCCCATGGTGGTCTTTACTGACAGTGAAAACACACATTCCCTTGAATGAATGGGAAATCTGTGGAACAATACAAGGCCTTGCTTTTGGGAGTTGGTTTGGGGCCTGAGCTGGCATGAAGCTCGGTGGGAGTATGAGAGGGAGGCAGACTGGAAGCCTAATTAATCCAGCCTTCCTTAATTAGTCCCTCTCCCATCCATGACGCACTTACCAATCTTCTGATGCTTCCTTTCCTCCTTTGCTTTTCTTTTTTTCCTCATAAGCTGTCTATTCTTTTTGCAGCATCTACATTTCTCTGTCACTTTCTCCTGCTGTCTCTTGGTCTGTCTGTTTTACCATATTTTTAGGCTTCATCGAATGGCAGTATGTTCCGAGGTGATAAGCAAACACATGGTGCTGCAGAGTGCAGCTTAGGCAAAGCTATGGTTGTCTCTGCTGTTGCCTGTGTCGCCACTAGAGGACCATACAAATTGACAGCTGTATGCAGCAGAGATTGCCTGCACACCTTTATGTACTGATGTACTGTATGTAGTGCCTCACAATGCAGGTGGTCACTGGATGACTGGGACAATGGCCCAAACGATGCACCTCCTGCTTGCAGATCACAACCCTAATCTGCAAACACTGGCACAGAGAAGCACTGGATGCATCCCTCCAGCTTGGTTGGAAAATTGAATATGGCAGTAACTGTAACCAAAGAGGCTGACTTTAATGACGCTGGGCAACGAAAACCAGCCCACTCGCTCTGTGCCCAGAATAATGAGGCAGTTATTCCACTAGTGGCAATGACCATTCAAAATGACTGTGCTGTGAATACTGATCAAGACTAACTGTTGACATTCTCATGCACTATGCTGGTTTTATAATGAGCTGTATAATTATGTTATCTGTTTTTGTTTTTACCAACAAAACAAAATTCATACATTGATGTATCTAATTAACCTAAAACAACTTTAAACTATTTATTTTGGTCATTTTGATTTACCATATTCTTCATTAACAAAGCGCCAGTAATCGATTAACTGGATTTTTTTGATTTGATAAAACTGGAAATGTTCCTGTTTTTAAGCAATTGACTAGAGTTTTTTTTGTCTTATTCTTCTTGGCTTTATTATTTGTTACGTTCCCCTGAGGGGTCTAGGCGGGGAGGGGGAAGTAACAAAAGTGACCGGGTCAGAAAAAGGAGTCAGGGAGGCAAAACAGTTAAATAAAACAGTTTTATTGAAGTAATTCAACTAAAGGAGACGGACAAGCCGTTATCACCATAAAAGAAAACAAAACTCAGGCGTCGGTCAGTAAGGCAAAAAGTCAGAAGGAAAGCGCAGCTCACTAGCTGGAAACCACAATACACAGCTCACTAGCTGGGAACCACAATACACAGCTCACTAGCTGGGAACCACAATACACAGCTCACTAGCTGGGAACCACAATACACAGCTCACTAGCTGGGAACCACAATACACAGCTCACTAGCTGGGAACCACAATACACAGCTCACTAGCTGGAAACACCACAAGACACAGCTCACTAGCTGGGAACCACAATACACAGCTCACTAGCTGGGAACCACAATACACAGCTCACTAGCTGGGAACACCACAAGACACTCAGCTCACTAGCTGGGCCCACACAAAATGGCACTCTGGCCCAGAGCTCACCCTGCTCTGGGCTTAAATACCCTTAATTGCTGATGGGAGTCAGCTGTACAGGAGGGAAAGGTGGCACCTCAGGCAGGAGGTAGTGGGACACGCCCACACAGGCACCCTCAGGAGAGAGAGAGGCCCTGCTAGGGCCGTAACACCCCCTCCCATAAATGCAAACCCATGGTTTGTCAAATTACCATAACCAAAAATGAGTCCATAACCGTTTCATGACGAATTTTGCAGGCTTTCCACCTACCAAACCGCGTAGCAACGGTTAGGCATGGCCTGCGGGAGCTGCCAATCCCATCTCAGTGGGTTCACCACATTACCAGAGAGTGGCCCCAGACCCTCAAAACAGTGTCCCATGGGATAGCCGGGGCTTCGAACCATCGCGTGTGGAGAACCCAGCAGGCAGCTAGCAGGCTTCACTGAAACACAAACATGATTGTTAGCAAGGGGTGCAGGTCTGAAGGGTGGTTTTGAACATGGGTCAACCAGCGGCAGCTCAGGGTTAGTTGGCCTCATACACTGATTACGGGGTGCTACCGAGCAACTGTGCTCCAGGTTTAGCCTATCAGTAGGCCTGGCAGGCTTGTCAGTTTGAGAGCCACGACTGACTTTACTCAAAACAGGCCCCTCTCGTGTTGAGTGGGCTTTCTGTTTGAGTGCCAGTCTGACACAATTGGCAACCACATGGCCAGGCTTGTGACAGAAAAAACACAGTTTGGGCCTAGGTCTTAACACCATAACTGCGTTTTCCTTCTTAGCTGGCCCACTCTCACCTGTCCAGGATGCGCTATAGTGCAGAGGGATATCCTGTCCCACAGCACTTGCTTTGTGAGTCAGCCTAAACTCATCTGCCAGGGTGGCAGCTTGCTGTAGAGTTGTAACCCTCTGTTCACTTAAATAAAGGGCCACAGACTCAGGAACAGAGTTTTTAAAATCCTCCACCAGCATAAGCTCACGTATGGACCCCACATCCTTAACCTGGCTTGCTGCACACCACCTATCAAAGAGCCTCGCCTTCTCCCTGGCAAAGTCAAGATAGGACTGTCCCTGCGCCAACTCCAACCGTCGAAAATGCTGCCTGTAGGCCTCAGGTACCAGTTCATAGGCTTTGAGGACGGCACTTTTGATCTTTCCATAAACCAGGCCGTCCTGCCTAGACAGACCAGAACACGCTTCTTGAGCCTTACCTGTAGGGATGGGTATTGATAAGATTTTAACGATTCCGATTCCATTTTCGATTCTGTTTAACGATTCGATTCCTTATCGATTCTCTTATCGATTCTTTTTTTTTTAAAAAGGAGAACACTAAGTTCGATTAGCTTAGAACTTTGTTTTATATCTTCTCTTTGAACAAGATAGAAATTTAGGAGTAACATGGCCTTACAAACCCAACAGTGAGATCTTAAGAGATCCACAGCCTACGGCTCTTCAATGGGGTGTCACAGGGTCCCCAGGAAAAAAAATGTATATGTAAAATAATAAAATTAATATTCTCCTGTAGCAATAACAAAGTTTAACATAAATTATTCTGTAGCAATTACACAAGAATATCCAGTAATGTCCTGCCTACAATTAAACACATTCACTTACCAAAGTGAAATCGGGGGCATCTGCTGTGGCAAATGGGTGCAAGCCTTTGACCACAAACTTAGACACTGCTGGGTGACATTCGTCTATCCTGGCCTGAAAGGAGACGCTACCGGTAGACTGCAGCGAGAACTGCCAGCATCTGAGCCAGCCAGACTCTGTCTCTCTCATCATGGTTATCTAAATGCAACGCACAGTAATAGCAGGTTTTGTAATAAGGTAAATCGCGCTAACATAATATGCAATGCTAATTGATTAGTTACCTGCAGTATTAACGGGAGAGGACGTGGAAACGCTACCGCTGCTGCTGGGTTGAGCTTCGCTAGTCCGGAGCGGATCAAAAACACGACATTCGTTGAAAGCAATCGCGTGTTTTTTGAGCAAATGCTTTTGCATATTCGTAGTGTTTCCTCCCTTTGATGAAATCTCTACTTTGCAAGTATTGCACGTTGCCCTGTTGTCATCCTTTCTCATAAAGTGTAACCAAACTTTTGAGCGTTTGCGCCGCTCAGGCGCCGTGTTTCCTACTGGGTAAAAGACGCTACTCAACGTGATGACGTCATTCGGGGCGACTGGAATCGATAAGGGAATCGTTTTTAAAAGTGGCAAACGATTCCAAGGAATTGAAACAGTGGGAACCAGTTCTCAACAAGAACCGGTTTTCGATACCCATCCCTACTTACCTGTCAACCGACACAGCAACATCACCCCCCACACATCTTGAGGCCACTGCAGTGCAGGTGCCAGGCGTTCAAAAACACTGAAAAAGCTGTGAACACTGGATTCACAGAAGTCTGGAACCAGGTGAATGTTATTGCTCACAAACAAGCCTCTAGACACCTGTACACTAGCAGCTGTGTCAACCATTTTGGGGATGGTGAAGGGTTAGAAACACACCACCTAATTAGGACCACTGCCACACCCGTCTGCCAACTCACGCAGACTACCCAATAATTAACCGATTAATGGAAAACTACACAACTTACTTTAACTGACCAACTTACCTCTTGCAGTATACACTAAACAAACACAACTTACCCAGTTCCTAAGCACAACAAACTTTACCTATCTTCTGGAGCGTGCCGGGCTCGAGGCAACTTGAAAGGCGAAACTTCAGCGACTGGAGCCCTGAATTGCCTACCCCCAACTGGGAACTAATCCCCTCCCAGGATTACTCCGAAAATAAAAAAGGCAAAACAACAAAAGAGTGCCCGAAGGAAGAACTTAAAACAAAGCTCAGCTGGACACTCACCTAACTAAACTGGGAAGTTGAATCTCCAAAGGTAAAAACAGCAAGATAATCAAAGACCAATTCCAACTCAAAACTCCCTTTTCAACAATCCCGGACGAGCCCCCCACTTGTTACGTTCCCCTGAGGGGTCTAGGCGGGGAGGGGGAAGTAACAAAAGTGACCGGGTCAGAAAAAGGAGTCAGGGAGGCAAAACAGTTAAATAAAACAGTTTTATTGAAGTAATTCAACTAAAGGAGACGGACAAGCCGTTATCACCATAAAAGAAAACAAAACTCAGGCGTCGGTCAGTAAGGCAAAAAGTCAAAAGGAAAGCGCAGCTCACTAGCTGGAAACCACAATACACAGCTCACTAGCTGGGAACCACAATACACAGCTCACTAGCTGGGAACCACAATACACAGCTCACTAGCTGGGAACCACAATACACAGCTCACTAGCTGGGAACCACAATACACAGCTCACTAGCTGGGAACCACAATACACAGCTCACTAGCTGGGAACCACAATACACAGCTCACTAGCTGGAAACACCACAAGACACAGCTCACTAGCTGGGAACCACAATACACAGCTCACTAGCTGGAAACACCACAAGACACTCAGCTCACTAGCTGGAAACACCACAAGACACTCAGCTCACTAGCTGGGCCCACACAAAATGGCACTCTGGCCCAGAGCTCACCCTGCTCTGGGCTTAAATACCCTTAATTGCTGATGGGAGTCAGCTGTACAGGAGGGAAAGGTGGCACCTCAGGCAGGAGGTAGTGGGACACGCCCACACAGGCACCCTCAGGAGAGAGAGAGGCCCTGCTAGGGCCGTAACATTATTATTATTATTATTAGTTGTATTATTATTACTATTGGTGTTGTTGTTGTTGTTGTTGTTATTCTTAGTACAATTTCTCTTATCATTCATTTTTGCCTTCCAATTGTACACCACCTGTCCACATTTAAGAATTAAACACTGGAGACTATAGTTATTGAAGAATATACAACTGGCAAGAGGCAAATATTTTACACAGGAGTTTGTGGAAACTAAACGCAATCTTAAAACTGTGCTCAATATATTCAATTTAAAACAGGTTTAACAAATTATCATATCCATATCTATGCTACTATTGAGCTCTTTCTGCTGGATGAGTGGGAAAAAAAATCTGTTTGCTGAAATGATTAGAACCAGATATGGTATGCAGTAGCTATAAAGAGACATCAGTCCCTTCAACTGTCTCTCAGTTTTGCTTCACAACTTACTATACACTGTACTCTACTCCTAAAAGCAATTCAAGTTCAAGTTAATGAGGTTTTTGTTAATAGTGCACATGTGTCATAGTCAGTTCCGTTCCCACATTTCCATCAGGTTCAAAAGAAAACACATGAAAAAACGATTGATTTAAAGGTGAAAATTACCTGAAACAGAACTACCTCACTAACAGTGGACCATAAGGTGATACATATCTTAAGGGATTTTCATCAAATTCCCTTTTTTCACAAGTAAAGATGGACTATTTGTGTATCAAGGTCATCTTGCATCCCTGCGGCACTTCCACCACTTGCCAGTTTTTACTTTCTCACTCTCTCCATGTCTTTAATCGTTATTCCCCCAAACCATCCCTCTTTCTCGTCATTCTCAAAGGAGTATACACACAAATGTGCATTTATATCTATATCTATATCTATCTATCTATCTATCTATCTATCTATCTATCTATCTATATATATATATATATATATATATATATATATATATATATATATATATATATATATATACACTCAACAAAAATATAAACGCAACACCTTTGTTACTGCTCCCATTCCCCATGGGATGGACGTAGAGACCTAAAATTCATTCCAGATACACAATATAACCATCCCTCCCAAACAGTGGTCACAAATCAGTCCAAATGTGTGGTAGTGGGCACATCTGCTATATTGAGATAATCCATCCCACCTCACAGGTGTGCCACATCAGGATGCTGATCTGACATCATGAGTAGTGCACAAGTGTACCTCAGACTGCCCACAACAAAAGGCCACCCTGGAATGTGCAGTTTTTTGCGCTATTGGGGGTCTGGGGACCCAGAACCGGTCAGTATCTGGTGTGACCACCATTTGCCTCATGCAGTGCAACACATCGTCGCATGGAGTCTGTCAGATTGTCAATTGTGGCCTGTGGAATGTTGGTCCACTCCACTTCAATGGCTGTGCGAGGTTGTTGGATATTCGTGGGAACTGGTACACGCTGTCGTATACGCCGGTCAAGCACATCCCGAACATGCTCAATGGGTGACATGTCCGGTGAGTATGCTGGCCATGCAAGAACTGGGACATTCTCAGCTGCCATCTGCCCTGAACAATGTGAACCATGATTCATCCGTGAAGCGCACACCTCTCCAACGTGCCAGACGCCATCGAATGTGAGCATTTGCCCACACAAGTCTGTTACGGCGACGAGCTGGAGTCAGGTCAAGACCCCGATGAGGACGACGGGCATGCAGTTGAGCATCCCTGAGACGGTTTCTGACAGTTTGTGCAGAAATTGTTTGGTTGTGCAAACCAATTGTTCCAGCAGCTGTCTGGGTGGCTGGTCTCAGACGATCTTGGAGGTGAACCTGCTGGATGTGGAGGTCCTGGGCTGGTGTGGTTACACGAGGTCTGCGGTTGTGAGGCCGGTTGGATGTGCTGCCATATTCTCTGAAACGCCTGTGGAGACGGCTTATGGTTGAGAAATGAACATTCAATGCACGGGCGACAGATCTGGTTGACATTCCTGCTGTCAGCATGCCAATTGCACGCTCCCTCATTGCTTGTGGCATCTGTGGCATTTTGCTGTGAGACAAAACTGCACATTCCAGGGTGGCCTTTTGTTGTGGGCAGTCTGAGGTACACCTGTGCACTACTCATGATGTCAGATCAGCATCCTGATGTGGCACACCTGTGAGGTGGGATGGATTATCTCAATATAGCAGATGTGCCCACTACCACACATTTGGACTGATTTGTGACCACTGTTTGGGAGGGATGGTTATATTGTGTATCTGGAATGAATTTTAGGTCTCTACGTCCATCCCATGGGGAATGGGAGCAGTAACAAAGGTGTTGCGTTTATATTTTTGTTGAGTGTATATATATATATATATATATATATATATATACACATCAACTGAGAGGAAGACAGAATAGGGAAACGTCAAATTGCACTAATTTATTGCAACATGCAGTAGAATTTTCCCCAGACTTTTAAAAGGACATTCCAAAGCTTTTCTTTGGATGTTGGCTGTCTTTTTTCTGTTCTTTGTCAAAGTGAGCGCACACTTTTTAAAAAATATTGAGGTGCAGGCTCTAGGGAGGCCAATTGATGAGTGATGGCCATGGTATTGCATGGCAGGGCAAAATCCGATGGTTCTTTTCTACATTCAAAATTGAAATACACCCCCAAACCAATCCTTCACTGTGTTTTATAAATGGCTGTAGACCTGTAAACATCTCTCATGAACACCTTAAACTAACAAAGAACCAAATTTATTTTAAAAAAGTTTTGACAGGCATAAATATATTGCCAAATTATCTTTATCTCTTTTTGTAGAGATTATCTATCTATCTATCTATCTATCTATCTATCTATCTATCTATCTATATATATATATATATATATATATATATATATATATATATATAAAAACACCCAGCATGCCCCTGCGGGCGGTTTATCCTTCAAGCTCGGGTCCTCTACCAGAGGCCTGGGAGCTTGAGGGTCCTGCGCGGTATCTTAGCTGTTCCCAGGACTGCGCTCTTCTGGACAGAGATCTCCGATGTTGTTCCTGGGATCTGCTGGAGCCACTCGTCTAGCTTGGGAGTCACCGCACCTAGTGCTCCGATTACCACGGGGACCACCGTTACCGTCATATATATATATATATATATATATATATATATATATATATATATATATATGCAGACTATGAAATGGTTGATGTAAAGATGTCTTTTGAATGTCTTTTGAATTCTAGATGCTAAAAGTCCCCTTTACTTTCATGCCCTCCTCATAATAACGCTTAAAATGTCAAACCTTAGTCACCATATTAGATGAGGCTTTGGCTGACATTTTGCTATGAACTTCCTTTTCAGATTAGATTTAAAATCCTGCAGCTTATTTTGGATGACACAATCTTTCTTTAAATTTAAAGTGGAAACAAAAAGGTTTATTACTGATATGAACATTTTCAACAATGTAGTTTAACATGTCTAATTTAGAAATATTATGCTGTATACCGGGTGTAGTTTCGTCAGTGGATAGGGTGATCCCTCTTTAGGAAAAATGTGGAAAACACAGTTGTTATTAGCTTTTGGTGGTTTGTGTAACAGCTTGGTGAGCCTCTCGCTCCTTATCCTCGTCTCTTATCCCAGGTTACTCCAAGGCTGTGTGGGCCTGAGATCTTGGAGCTTTCAAGGCTCTGTGCTCTAACTGGTGTATGTAGTGAGTCACCACTACACTGCAGTCTGCAGGCTTAACCATTACACTCCTTGAGCAGTGAGCATAAATCTGTTTATTCTGAGTCTGCTCCAGTTTACAGTTTTTTTTCTCCCACATTTCTTGTTCACATTGGCTTTGTATCTTCTCTTTGAGGAATATTTTTGGTGTGTTTTTTCTTATGTTATTTCATTTTATTTTTAAGTGGTTTAGTGTGGCCCATTTTTTCTGTGTGGGTTTTTGGTTCTATCCGTGTCTTTCTATAGCCTTCTCTTTCCAGAGGCCTGCTCGGCATCATTTGCATGGCCTACTTTCCATATGAGGTTTGGTTAATACCCACAAGTAGACACTTGAACACTAAACAGTTCCCTTGCTGCAGTTAACAGTGGACTTTCCAGAATGAACTGATATACTTAAGGCCTGATCTGTGTAATACATGTTATGCAGGACCACACCTGCCTTCAGAAACTTGACCAAGGAAGTGTACACCTCTGCTGGGTTAAAAGAATTAACAAAGTCTAAAAGAGAGACACCCAAATGTAGTAATTACACTTGTTTCTTTTAAAGGAATACGCCGATGTACTGTAATTAGGACACTTCGATCTTTAGTAATCCACTACTGTCACTAGACAGTAAGTTTAACAAGAGAAAATATAAGTTACTTTACCAAATCTTTGGTTTTATAGATCCAGCCAGTGCTTTAGAAACATTCTAAATGAACCATGTAAGTTTAATATGTGACACAAGTACATCTATTTTGATTTCCAGTTATGCCAATATAAGCACCTAAATAGTTTATTACTTGATGTTCGTTTTAAGAAGTTATTTTGAATTTTAGTTCTTCAAAATATATCAAATCTGTTTCCTTTCATTGTTCTGTAAAGTTACTTATTTTTTTAGTTTAGTTTATGTTATACCTTACACACACAGAGGTCAAGATTATGGTTAGAGTTACAGACACATTTTTTCTTTTCATTTTTGATTTTGACAGACTGAAATAGTTGAAGATTTAAATTAACAATCTAGATGGGATGTGACTTAATGTGGTCTGATACAGTGTGATATGAGAAACTGAAGAATACAGTCTGTCAGTGTATTTTTTCTTCATGTAACAATCACATCAGATGGACCAAAACATAATATCCCAGACGTGTTCTTTTAGTTTTTAGGTCATAAGACCATGGAGGCCTGTCAGTGGTATCAATTCCTTCATCCTCCAGGAACTCCTTTCATATTTTCACCTTATAAGCCATTGTCGTGCTTCAGGAGTAACCCAACTTTCATTAAAAAGATGTTATTTTATTTTTTTAAGCAGTATATATCCCTCTTCAGTGGCTTGAAATTTAATTTCACTTGAGGCTGTTTTTTATTTAGTGTTTCTTTGTATGGTGCTTTTATTTTTCTTGTTCAGGCTTTTAAACTGATTATAAGCCAAATACTATTCTCAGTATACTGTAATGGTACACTAGTGGCCTGTACTGTTAACTGGATTTGAGCTTATCCAGCTAACTTCAGGGTTAATCCTGTTATGAAGGCGTTCACCTCTTACCTGGATACATAGCCATGACAACTTATATTGCAGACTTAACGTTCTCTTAAGCGGATAATGCTCAAATTAGAGATTAGCAGCTATGAAATAACCACCCATTGACCAGTTTGATGAACCAATGCTGTTTTCTCCAGAAAATAGTGACACCACTCCTGGAAGATTATTTGGACCTCTGAGCACAGAGAGCAGGGGGGTAAAGTATTTAAATGTAACCATTAAAAATGAAGTACAGTTTTTTAATAGTTTGCCTTTCCTTGATGAACATCAGGCATAAATATAGATATTTAGACGCAACTTCTCATGCGACTCTTCATTAAAGGACAGGTAAAAGAATAAAAACTAAAACTTATTTTTACCCAAATCATAAGCTGCATGTTTTGTTATGGCTTTGTGTAGGTTTTAATTTTTTAAGTTTATTCTTTTAGGAATTCTGTTTCCTGATTTTTTCTCTGTATTTTGTGGTTCGTTTAGAGATTTCCTTTTGTCCATCATACTGTTCAATTTATTAGTTTCTCGTGTTTTTTTTTTTTTTAATTTTCTTGCTCCATCTAGTATTCAGTGGTGCCAGCTTTTATTAGGTTAGTGTAGTATTAGGCAGTGGCGGTCCTAGCCTGTTTGGCGCCCTGGGCGAACACTCCCTCTGTCTGTTACTGTTGCTATTTTTACCATTTCTTCTTGGAGCAGCTGTAACCCACATAATTTCCTTAGGGATTAATAAAGTATTCTGATTCTGATTGTTTCAGGATGACCTGCCATTATCCAATGACACATCTGCTTACTTGTATCTTTTGCTCGTTTCTCCTCCTCTTCTTTTCTCTTGAGACTGAGGACCTGATGGCTTTGAACTTTTCTTGTCCATCTTCCATTGATTTTAATTTTGCACTCCAGTATGAACACAAATCCCCCAACTCGAAGGTCACCACAGCATGATCTAACACACCTACACCTTAGTTCACAGATTCACTTTGTCTAAGGTGCTTTTCTGAGATTTCACACAACCCAGGATTCAAATCATGAATACATAATGGGCTTGGATTTACAACATTATAAATGAAATGTGCTCTATTTGGAAGCAGTAGGGCCCACCTCCCCTTTCGATGGGTTTTGTGTGAGACTTTAAATCATCAAACTGTAAATTTTAAATTGATATTGATCCCTTTACCCCGAGTCCTAAACTGTATATTTTTTTTCTTACTCGTGTCTCTATATTCTGTACTGTATGTAGATAGAAAACCGATCGGTGCCTGTACCATTCACAATATGCGCTGGCATGACGTCGGGGCAGCATGAGTAGGAGCAATTTTTTTTTTTCGCCGATGCCCGTCATGCCGCCCCCCACCACGATGCCGCCCCGGGCAACCGCCCGTGTTGCCCGTATCTAAAACCGCTACTGGTATTAGGTATTAGGCTAGTTTAGTTACTATTTAGTTTAACTGAGTTATCAGTTATCAATTTCGGTCATTTATTTATTCATTTATTGTTTATGTGTGTGAGAGTATCGATAATCTTGTGTTTCCTTAATTTATTGCTTGAATTTCATCCTTGTGTGCTCTATTAAGAATTCATTTGTCTTTGCCTAGTTTTAACAATTATAATCCATCAAATTTTGATTTTTGTAAGTCTTGATTTTTGTAAGTTTGTTAACTTACACAGTAAGCCTTTTCACTAACTTTCCTTCCCTGCAAAACATTAGGAGAAACTTTATTCATACTGTATATAGTAGCACTGTTGACCTTAAGTGCTTAAACCACATTCACATTTACACCCTGGTTTGAATATTATACCAGTGAACAGTGCTTTTTCCTTCTTTTTCTAAAGACTCATACCTCCGATCTGTCTACAGCAGCTGTGTTGTTACACAATGTGTGCTGTGTTTTTCCACTTCATATTTTCCTTAAACGGTTTATTTTTATTTATTTATTTATTGAAATATCAAACATTCTGTCACCAATATAATCCATATTTATGATTTTTTTGGATCCTGCCAACACCATTCCTTTCATGTGATGGCTAGATTGATAAATGCTATGTTAACTGACTGACTTGATAGCCACTTTGGTGTCACTGCCTATACATTGACGATGTTATGTTAAGTTAAGGCAGGTAGCAGAAAGATACCCTGGCTATATTGAACAAGCGTCTGGGTAAGCACTATCAGTTATATACATCCCCCGTTGACCTAAATGCTATTCCTTATTTTCTTTCGAGACACTACAGTAATTCTCTTTAAATGGTTTGTTACACAGAAGGAAAAAAATCCATAGAAACATCAACATTCACACATTTGCATACATTTCTTCTGTCTTTGGAATGGAATTTAAAAAAAAGGGTTGGGGGGATCTAAGAAAGCTAATCTCCCACTTCATTTGCAAGGCTTTCTGGGACACCACAACCCCAGGAGCAAGCTGTTTGTGCACTATAAACAACTTCTGAGTTTGTGTCGGCTTTCTTTGAGCAAAAAGAAGGTACGTGAAGGTTTGTCTTCCTAAGATGGGAGCAACAAATAAAAGATGTGAAATGGATAAGAGAGAGAGGGGGAGAGCTGGGTTCATATATAATGGCTGACTGGCAGAGAATGAGACTTGGCTGTTTTTCATTTCACCTGTCGTTGTAAAAGAAGTGCCTGTCACAATGAGGGCAATGTTACCAGGGCAGTGGATGTTTCCATGACAACTGGGAGATTTTTACCCCTTGTTCTGATTAATGTTGAGTTGTTGCCTTGGATAAAACCTTTATGCAAGCACTTGCTCCCCCTACACAGCAATAAGTGAGAGGGACACTTGTTCTGTCCATGCCATAAATGAAAGGGATACTCGTTCTGTCCTTGCAGCAATAGCAGCATTGTATCTTTCATCTCTAACTCTCAGTCGCTGTGAGATTCTGCACCTTTTATTTTTTCGCTATGCTTGTTCCGCATAAAACAATGGGAGTGAGGGTAATCTTATAGTCTGTTATACTTCTAATAGCTAACATCTTTGTTGAACATCTTGGCCAAAGTTTTCAGTCTTACATTCTTAGACACTTCCAATTTTGCCAGGTCTTTTTGCTAAGTGCTGAAAAAAGGGGGCACTGGAAATCTTATTTGGTCCAACAGAACAAATTTTGCACAGGTTAAGAACTCAATGTTGTCTACAAAGATAAGAACAAGCCATCATGTTTATGACATTTACTCCACTATCCACAAAGTCCCAAGGATCAAATGTATCATAGGTGTGATTCTGGATAAGGTGAGACTGCATGCTCCCACAGCCGTAACTGAGTTCATCTGAGTGATTTAATAAATGTTGCAAAAAAGAAATCACAGCCTAAACCCATCTGCTCAAAGTTATCGTTACTTGGGGCACATATAACAGCTCACCCAAGCCACAAAATGTTTCTGTGTCTATCGATGCAGTCTGTTGGTGAGCGTTTGTGATGTTCAACTCTGACCTTTATCTCACCATCTAAATACTATAAGGAGGAATATGTAACGCAGTTCAGTTTCACGCCCCAGAGGGCTCTCCCCTTCCTTAGAAAGTAGCCTATAATGTAACTGTACGTCTAGGTTTTTAAATTATGAAGAGCAGTTTTGGGTGTGTTACAAAATAATTTACAAAGTTTATTCACATTACATTTTTCAATAATGTAATAATGTAATGGTTTCCTCTAAGAAATTCAGTAATTACAGTTACAATAATGACATTAATTAGGTTGCAAAGGCTCTTTAGTTATCGAAGTGGATAGAAAGAAAAAAAAAATCAAGTAAACAGGCCTTCTTCCTGTGCACTTGCGATACAGTCAGTTGATTTTAATTTGTATGTAAAGGAGAGACAGATCTGCAGAGAAACAGATATGGCTTTAATTTTCACAGCACAAAAAGATGAGTGTGATGGTAAAGTGCAAACTGCGTCCATAACAGAAACAACTGGATTATGCTGCTCACACAACTTTGGCTCTTTGGAAGTATCTGCACAGCATGATACACACAGCTAGCCAAAAACTCAGCGTGTTGATAAAGCTGATGGTGATGCTGACCCCACCCCAGCAGCCAGACCCTGAAGCTGTGACGATCACTGAAAAATCACTTTGGGCTGCTTTTGTTGTGTCAGCTTTGTGTTCATATGTAAACACTTAAATAGAGATTGCATACATGTTCTCATTAGGATAGAGATTTGTGTTTTTGTGTAGCCTAAAATTGACACTGTTAAGTTGTAAGTATGAGACAATACATTTCAGGTCATTTCATGGACAAGTATTATAACAACATGTGTTAGGAACTATTATATGTGTGTGTAGAATAGGAGAATATGCCACTTTGAGTGGGGTCAGAATTTATGAGATTTATGACAAGTTTCTATCACAAACTGTCTGGCAGTGATTGCAAAGATTCATTTTGGATCTCCAATAAACAGAACACAGGTTATTGTGTGGCAGGTATTGTTGAGATGCTGTTAGGTAGTATACAATCAGACCTGATACAAAAGAAGAAAGGAGTTCTAGGAAAATCAGTGGCCACTTTTCTATTGTCTCACAGTTGGAAAATTATGAGGGCAATCTGCTCCATGCAGGGAAAGACAGTCCCCTGTAGGCTTACAGATTTTGAGGCACTGCATTTATGCTATGTTCCACCATCTCTCATTTTAGAAACTGCAGGTGGGCTTTTTTCTTGAGCACAGATTCAAACTCTCCATTCTCCCCCCAACACTCTTTCTCAAAGTATGAACAGACCTGCAGCACCGCCAGTTGTTTTCATCTGTAATATCGGCGGTCCATATCACCTTCGTTGAAGCAAATTATGTGCTACATAGATATATTGTGTTTTGTTGAAGATGAAGATTTTTCTTGAATATCACACATGTGCACAATTTACAACAGATTTACAACGACAGATGAACTCAATGATGAATCACATCCTATAACTGTAACTCATCAGAATTTTTGGTTCTTGGTGCAGTCATTGTTCAGATGTTTGCAACTTGTAGATAACTGAGACCAAGCAGTGATATGCGACACACTCATTTACACATGAGCCATTTATTATTATTATTATTAATCACATGTGATTCACATCTTGACAGCAGAAATTCATCAATATTCTTATAAAGGATGATTTTATAATTATACAAATTGTTTCTAAAAACGTTTCCAATTAACCAGATTTATTTGTTTCAAGACTTCAATACTCTGATATTTGTGAAAACTCAAAAACAAGGTAATAAATGTACTTGTAATTAATGTATTCTCTGCCAAGAAAGTTTTCTAAGTCTTTCTAAGGCAACCAAGGGTAAGCTGAAGTAAGGCCAAAGCATTACCCATTTGAAAAGAAAAATATTTTAGCCTTTTATTTCTCCTTGCTGTTGAAACTTTGTTGATCAGTTTCTGTTTCTATCTATTTATCACAGTTAAAGGAATTCCTTTTTTTTTTAAATTACAAACGTCCTATGCTATTTTTTTTCTTACTAACTATTATTGTTAAGCCAGCCGCACAGGAAGAACCTGTGTCTGAGATTGCTGTTCTGATCAGCTTTTAGAAGAAATGCTAAGAAACATGTGTTTGGACTGTGAGAGAAAACTGACACAGGCATAGGGAGAAAACTACACACTGGACTGCCAAGTCGTGATTTTATGACATGTTCTTTTTTTTTAAATGATTGTTATGGATAGACGCCCAGAAGGTCATTTTACAGTAAGTGTAGTAAGTCAAGTATACCAGGCACTTGGCTGTCATAAGAAATGGACAGAAACACTGGGTATATTGCCCCATCTCCCACATGAACTGATGCGCTCGTTTCAATCAGTCTTGAGCTGAGTTGTCACATTGAGGGGTCAGAGTTGAAACAAAACTCTTAATGACTACCAGCAGAGACAGCATTAGACCGTGGTCTTTCAGTTCAGCATGATGCAAATACACTGGAAGTGTGCATCGATTTTCTCATCATGTCAGGACCATTCAGCAGTTCCAAATCCGTTCCCAGTCTCTCCCAATTAGCTTTCGGCCCAGAGAACACTGTCGATCCCCATCTGCCCATCTGCCTGTCAGTGGCTTCATTCCACTAAAGGAGAGAAATAGGAAGGGGAAGAAGAGAGGGAAACGAGGGAAAGAGCAGACAGGCAATGGATAATTCTGTGTTTGGCGGCTACACGTGAGAAGGCTTGGCAAATCTGTCTAAAGCCACAGCCAGTAGGGGTGGTTTGGAAACGGAAGGACTCCCTGAGAGAGATACTGTTGTTTGGATGATAGAGTGAGGCACAATGCCCACTCACTCTCTGCAACCATTTATCAATGAAAACACAGGACTCGTTCTCTGTATCGCCTCTGTCAAAAAGGGATTCAAATTTCTCTTTTTGATGAGTTTTATACATCTCCATTCCTATCTGTCTTACTATTTTCCTTTGGGATGGGCCTATTACTGAACATCTTGCCCTAAGGTTACAGAATCTCGTCCAGATAATGGTCTAAGACTTCAGATGAGTCTTTCATTCTCCCAACAGGCCTTGGCGCTTAAAGTTGGCAGCTTCAGATGGACGTTCTGTATGATTGCTGCCTCATCACTCTCTTCTGGTTTCCTCTGCTTGGAATATAGTTCCTCTCTGAACTGAAATGACTGATTAGATATATCCTTACAGTCATCTTGCATTACAATATTTGTTTGTATTTTCAGCTGCCAAAACCTGGCAACATGCCACAATTATCAATTTGGGAGCTGAAATGAGAAATCTGTGCAGTATAAAAGAGATTTAAAAACATAGTCCTGTTTATAAAATTTTATTTGACATCCAGTTTTCTCTGCATGGGGGTCTTTTGCCTTGTCTACCTCCTACTGCCGAATAGTGTGTAATTGTATTTGTATGGAATAGCTGTTGTATTCCATTGCCCATGAGTGGTTTCATCTTTGGAGTTGGCTCCACGCTCATGACGAAGCTTTGTCCACACACATATAAATTAGAGTCCACGCTGTTGTTGCAGCATGGACTCTAACTCTCTTTACTCATTGGTATTCCTCATCTCTCTTTGTCCTGATGGGTGGTGTAATTATGGAAGCCACAGGGAGGCAGCTGGGTTTTAGACTTTGTAGAAAGGCTGCTGGGAGCTGCCCACTGGTGGGAAGGAAAAGAAATGCATGCTGCCATTTGGTAACCTCATCAACCCGAGCAAAAGAGCTGATAAAATGAACAAACTTTCAAGGAAAAAATGCATGTATAGGCACTGATGTTGAGACATGTCTGGACGCTATTATCCATGCACACAATGTATAGTGAAAAACAGTCATATAAATGCATCCTCACACAGTGGGGCATGTAGACACACACTGTGGAAATGTAGCTGTCCACCTCTGCACACAAATAGATAAAGTCACCATTGGTCCAGGCTGCAGCCCGATAAATTTCCCCCTACATCCCTTTATGGCTTGTGTTTTTTTTCTTTTTTTCTTTTTTTTGGATGGCTTGGGTGTTATCGGGGGCAGCAGTAGTTGAATTCACATATCCTGGTCCTGGTACAGCTGGGCCTTTGCCTACAGTGCATTAGTTTTTTCATGAAATGTCCCACCATTCTTGGGCCTGATGGAACACCACTATGGGCTTACCCACGGTGATCTAATCCAGCTGGGCACAGACATCTACTGATATACTAGCGAGAGGGCAGAGAGATTGAAGGAGCTGAACATAAGAGATGTGGAGTAAGAGCGAGGAATTGAACTGGAATGAAAAGGATATACTCTCTGAGGAGAAACAGCGTGAGAGGATCTTCCATTAGAGAGCCCATATTTGGCTTGTGTATGTGTATATCTCAACCATCTTGCTGGTAGATAAACAACGCCTTGCATGACTGCAGGCATACTGGTGGGTCAGTATGATGTGTTTGAGGGGGTAGAATGAGAGAATCAACATCAATAACAACTACAGTACACAGCAACAACAGTGGAAACAGTGGCAGCTGTAGTGTTGTGGAGAGACCCACTGGCCCTGGAGGAGCAGAGGCTCCATTCAGGAGCGTTGTTATGACTCACTGTTGGGCTATAATGACCACAGATGGCCATTAGCAAGGTGTGAGGTAAACAGTGTAGGCCCTGTGTCCCTAGTGCTATAGAAAGGTACACTACTCAGATATGACAGGCACAAAGTTGATGTATCTAATAAGCGCTTGTATGAAAAGGATCCCCTCCCACCCGCTTTTCACCTGCAATTCTAAAATCTTTTTAGGATTGCAAAAAAAACAAACAAACAACAACAACAAAAAAACTTACTCACAAATCTGAGGTTAATTTGTGAGTTAACATTTTGTGATGCTGCTACTAACATATTAGGTTGTTCAGCTGACTTTTCCTCTTCTAAACACAACAACATTTGTAGTTTTCAATCTATAAATTGATGGGAAGACATATTGGTGCATGGCAACTTGCAATGTGGTGGCATTTGTCTTTCTCTCTCTCTCTCTCGCTCTTTCAGACATTTTTAATAGCCCTTACTCCCAATTCACATTCACCTTACTCTCCCTACTGTTTTTACAAAAAAAATGTTTCTTATGCAAAGATTGTGCTGATATGCCATTTAGCTGATGTTGTTTCTATGGTTTTCGAACCAATTCCTGAGGTCAGATGGCCAAGGATACGAGTGGGCGTTAAGGCATCTGGGCAAGGAACTCAAAACTGGATTATAGATGGCAGGCCTTAACACCCACTCACATCCTGGGCCATCTGACCTCAGGAATTCGCATGATAAGGTGGGGCCAGGTTTCACAATGAGCTCACCCGAAATTCTGGCTGATTGGGACCCACACCCAGTTTCACACCTTGGCTCAGGCGATTAGAGGATCATCAGGGGGTCCTTTTGTCCCTCTGTGGGGGGTCACTCCCACTAGGTTTATATCTGGGACTCTCCACCATTTGACCTTAGAACTGAAGAAGCTTCTTGGATGAGAGGTGAAACGTCTTCAAGCAACTTAAAGAAGTAAAGAAGCTTTTCTTTGCAAGCTCCTTTGACGACAATAAAATAAATATTTTCTTTATTCAGCAACAGGGTCAACTTATTACGGTATTTTCCTCACTACAAGGTGCACTTAAAATCCTTTAATTTTCTCAAAAGTTGACAGTGCACCTTATGTATGAATTGTGGTTGTGCTTACTGAACCGATTTTATATGGTACACGACGCTCAAAAAGCTGTCAAAATATTTTAGTACAACTTTTGTAAGCGACGAAGCCACACCGCTTGATTGATTGTCGGAGCATTATGGCTACCGTAGTCAGGAGCCTCATGGGCTTAGATTAATCTGGGTCCAAAACTCTGTTCTTCAGGTCCCAAAGTCAAACGAACACTGCGGCATCACTGAGAGTTCCTTTGTCTAAATTTTTTCATCTTTAATAAAATGATCAGGGTTACTGCTTTACCTGGTGTGATAATTAAGTTTAACATCCAGGCATCCATGAAAACAGAATTTATTAAATTTAAGTTAAGTTCGCTAGTTTCCACCTAAACATGATATACCATGTTCTGACTGAGAGATTTTGGAAAAAATTAAAATGTACAGCTCAGCTATCACTTCCGACATAAATGAAGACAGAAAACTAAACAGCAGTGGCGTTTGTAGGGTTACTGAAGTTGGACTAGCTAGTAACCCTACAAACGCCACTGCTGTTTAGTTTTCTGTCTTCATTTATGTCGGAAGTGATTGCAGAGCTGTACGTTTTAATTTTTCCCTGTGGCGGTTAAGCTGCCAGATTTTTCGCTTCAGGACCCTTCTTCATGGTTCGTGGCATGGCATTTCAGCCGACGACGCAAAATACCATCTAATGGTGTTCTCGCTGGATCCGTTGTCTACCTGCCGTGTGAACACCCTTCTCTGGGATACCCCCACCCAAGGGAAGTACACCGCTCTCAAGGCAGTGCTGCTGCAGTGCTACTCCCTCTCTGATGCAGAGCAGGCTGAGAAACTCCTCGCTCTCTCAGGACTGGGTGATGGTACCGCTCTTGAGCTCATGGAGAGCATGCTGTCCTTGCTAGGAATGGATGATGGCGGATTCCTCTTCACTTACGTCTTCCTCCAACAGTTGCCTGTGCGAGCTGGCATCGCCAACTCCCTGCTGCTTGCCGCAAAGGATTACCACTCACTCACAGAAAAAACGGATCACATTCTCCTGGCTACCAGTTTTTCGGCATCCAGGCGAGTTCCTGTTTCACCGACGGCATCTCCCGCGCCCCCACCGATTCACCCGGTGGTCTCTGACTCATCGATGGTGGCTGGGATCGCAGGATGGTGGCACCGCGAAAAAGGGCTGTGTTTTTGCCATCGCCGTGCCACCTTTGCAGTTTTGAGGCCCAGGGAAACAAGCCAGCCAGTGCTCTGTAGCGGCCGCGACAACTGGAAGGAAAGATAAGGAAAGGATAATCTTCATTGAGGACTCACATGTTTTCTGGTTGACTCCAGCTCCCAGAGGAGCCTCGGAAACTCTGATGACGTCTTTGCATACCTCCATAATAGTATATTATTTAATCTTAAAATAAATTGGAGATTTCCCACGTACCACCAGAGAGAGCCCAAGTACCACTAGTGGTACGCATACCACAGTTTGATAAAGACTGTACTATGTGATTGCTAGCGACACAGCTATGTTAGCATAGACATAAACACAGTGAAGCTGAAGGATGAACGCAAATTTTTTTCCACTCGATAAAAATTAACGTGAGGTTTCCCGATGGTTAGGGGCAAATGCAATCGCATGGCAGGATGCTATAAATGGACCAAACTTCAGTCAGGATAACAACTGAAATAATCCATCTACAATACGAAGTTATTGATTGATATACTGCAATAACAGGGGAATAGAGCAGCTGCAAGAGAATTCAACATTAATGAATCAGTGGTATAGAGGAAGCAAGAAGAATGAGTTGAGTAAAATTTGACTTACTGTTTTGTTTCGCTTAATGCGCCTTATAATCCGGTGTGCCTTATGGTCCGAAATATACGGTACTTTCATCAACAGGGGCACTAAGCATAACTGAATTGTGATCTCATAAAAAATTATTTACAGTACTGTGCAAAAATTTTAGGTTGCTACTTTGTCACTACCAGCCTGTTGAACAAGCAAATCATTTCTTCCTGTTTCTTCATTTTAATATATGAAAAATGCCAAGATTTGCACCAAATAATGTTTACCTATATAATTTGGCATATCTCAGCATTGTTTACAATGTTCCTTTAAAACACTGAGGACACTGAACAAGTAGAGGACAGAAGAAGTCCTACGTTTAATATATCAAAATTGCATTTGTAAGAAATAGGAAAATAAGTTCTGACACAGGACTTGAGAGATGCATCTCATGACCCTTCAGTTGATCAATCTACTGTTCACCAAAGCCTCTTCAGAAATGGTCCCAGTGGTAGGGAAGGAAGAAAGGAAGGAAGGAAGAAAGGAAGGAAGGAAGGGGAGGAAAATGGGAAGAAAGTGCTGAAGTAAGCTACAATTACTTAAGCTGTGGACTGAAAATTAGTGCCAACGGGTCTTATGGAATGATAAATTAAAATAAAAAAATTTGTTCATCAGAATGTAAAAAGAAGGTCAGGGGAGGGACGTGTAACAAAAGTGGCTATAGCCAGTGGAGGTTCAGTCAAGATTTGGGACTGCATTTAGCTAGTGGTGTTGGAGATCTTTTCAAAATGTATAAAATAATGAATGCAGAAAAGTACTGTCATATTTTGATCCAATATGTAATATCAAGAGGAAAATGTCTGATTGGCAACAGCTTCATTTTTCAGCATAACAATGATTGCAAACACAGTGCCAGTGTAGTAAAAGAATACCCTTGGGCTAGTAAAAGCATACCTTGTCTTGAGCTAGAGCTCACTGTTCTGCTCCCCATTGATGTAGAGACCCACCTGCTGTGATTTCTCTAACCAGAACTTGAGCTTGAACTCACCTGCTGTGAGTTCTGGCCAGATTGGTCCTTTCTCTTTGTAGTGAACCTCTAAACCAGAGCAAGGACAGTCATCAGCAACTGCAATCCAAGGCAGTCTAAGTGCTTGGGCTAGTTAGATAGCATGAAATATGCATGAAATAAAAGCCAGGACATTGACAACTAGTAAATCGCATTGCTGGCAGTGCTGTCTTAGATAAAAAGATGAAAATAAGCATATGCTAAAGTGAGTCAACAGATAATATCCCTTGGCATCCCATCCAGTTAAAGTAATGTGTAGAAAACACTGGTGTGTGTAGGTGTGTGCATTGTTCTATAGTTAAGTAAATGAAATAAGTAGATACTTGAAAGTAGATAATACTATAAGCAGATATAGGCAAATAAAAATGTAGAAAGAATAGAATTATTACATAATCAGAAGTGTGAACTTTAACACAGAAAGAACACTTGTTTTACTGTATCTGACATTTTTGTATATTTATCATGTCCCCACATTGTGGGATTAAGTCTAAAAAAGCTAAACCTTGTTTGCACCTTGTGAAGGATGAACTATTTTCATCTGTTGCATCTTCATCCTTTTTTCCTGAAACTTCTTCAAATAAAACAATTGCAGTGTAAGATTCTTTCCAACTTTCAGAAATTGTGTGTCCTGCCTGTTCTTGCTAGTCAAAACAACAGAGTCTGATCCCTGAGAGGCAGCTATGGGGTCTGGGTGTCCTTTGTGGTCTTTTATGGTACAGCAGGCTGGTGATGGAGGAGCTTAGCTTGACCCAGCAGGTATCCATCTCTAACTCCTCTTTGAGGGAGCTGGCTGCCAGTGTGGAAGCCTGTGTCAGGGCTGGGAAAAAATGAACCACATAAAAAACAACACAAGCTGACTGTAAAAGAGCATAAGAGGAGACTCGCAGGCATAGAATGGTGGAGGCTGGCTGAGGCAAGGCGCCAACAGGCCTTAGACGCTCTGATTCAGCATCTCCCATCATTCACGCTGCCATGAGCCACAGCAGGGGTATTATGGGATTCTTCAGGATTTTTTTTTCTTTGTCATCATTGACTCTTTCTGAGACTGACAGCTATCTACATTGATTGACACTAAGGGAACTAGGAGCCTGCTGAGAGAGGGGGGTGCCAGGCTAATTGACTGTCTTCCATCTGGTTGATGGCTGGCTTTGGAAGAAACGACAGGGCAGAAGCCCACCACTGTTTTTCTCTACTGAGCCTGGAAATAATGAATACTGCTGGAATGTTTTGGCAGAGAATGTGTGAACTCGGATAGTCAATTCTCACTTTGTTTTTTCCATAAACATGTGGATGCTGTGAGTCGCCATCACCACCACATTGGGTGTAGGGAGTTTTTGTTGCAGTTATAAATACTGTCTCCAAGCTCCAAAGGCAGAAGTAAGAATTAGATGGAGCTGAAGGGTTCTACTAAATAAAGCATTTCAGTTGATGAATTATTGAACAAATAGAGATGTATACCTGCAGCAAAACAGCAAGGCCTGATGGTCTTTTTTTGAACACAGTAGGAGACTCAGCCATGTATTAAATTACATGTTCCAATTTTTTTCTTCTGTCTGCATCATTAGACTTGGAGTTTTTTTCATAATGGTGATTAGTAAATTATCAACTCTGCACTGAAGTGAAGGAAGAAGTGTTAATACCCCCCCCCCCACCCCCACCCCCCACCCCACCCACACACACACACACACAAAGGGGCTTTAGTAAAAAGTCTATTTTAGTTGTTCACTGGTATAAATAACATTGCAAAGTATGATTTATTTTACATCCACTAAACACATTCTAACTTTAATTAGCAGAGACCAAGAGGAACAGATTGCACTTCTATAGGTTTGCTTCATTCTCTTCTTATACACAGACCCTGGTGGTTGCTTTTTTGTAGGTGAGAAAAATAGATAAATAAATAAAAGTTACATTGAAATAAAACATTTCAGAAAAAGTAATAAATGTTCTCATCAGTTGTAGCCTTGGGACTGCCATGTTTTTATTCTTAAATAGATGTTTTGAAAACTCACTGAATCAGAGGATAATTCAATATCTATTGAAACACAATTTCAATATGTATTTAAATATCGACATGAGTAATGCTGATAAACAATATCTGATCCAAACCCAATATCCATTTCAATTTGCGGTAGATACACAATGTCTGTGCTGAGGTCATCCCATTGATTTAATGTAAGCTGCCTGAATGGAAAAAAATGGCACTCATTGAACCCTTACACTGAGGTTGGATTTAAAATTGATTTTTGCAAGAAGAAGCACTCATTTGAATGTGTCTATACAGTCAAATTATGGAAACTTTAAAGCATATTAACACATTTGATTTAACTGTGGCTGTGACTATTAAGGCAACAGCTTGATGAACCATAATCAGGTGAGCCAGGAAAACCTTTGCAACACTTGGAGTTTGAATAGACCAACCAATTTTCTACATCAGTAGATATATGTGGGTGTTACCTGCATGAATATATAAGGATATGGTTTTCTTGCGACATACTGATATTAGACAGACAGACAGACATACAGACAGGAGGGTATGCAGGCAGGCTTATAAAAAAGAGTGTATAGTGTGTGTGTGGTGTAGCTCAGGAGGCTCTGGCCCAGGACTATACATTGACAAGCTGTCCACATCTCACTGTAATTTACAGACCTTACCCCAGAGAGCAGGTCTGAGTTATAACATTTCTCTCTACCCTCTCGTTCTCCTTTCTTACAGCTTTTCCTTTTCTCTGTTCATTTTCTACCGTTTTCAGCTTACTTTTTCAAGTCTGATTTTGTTTTCCCCTCATCATACGATTGTGATTTTTTTTTTAAACTTTCATTGTAAGCTGCTTATAAAGCTACTGGATGACATGAAACATAGAACTATTAGGGTGACTATTAACATTTAATCACTGTAATGCAATTTTGACTGAATAGTTTCAAATCTGCTGATACTCTGCTGATACGGGTGAGTTAAAGAAAAAAAAAATCATAAAAGCAGTGTGCAGTATTTGGGTATCACAACAAAGTCTTATTTTCTAGGCTTCCCCACTAGAGAAGTCATTCTGTAGTGCTTCCAGATATAGGTTGACAAAATATTATACTTGTTCTTCACAAAGAAAAAAATGGGTGTGTTCTTAAAAATAACTCAAATAAAAAGTTGATTAGTTTTTTTGGATCTTTAATATTTATAGGTTTTGGATGGGGGTAGAATTTTTTAAATAGCATCTGGTAATCTTGCGGCGGTATGATCTGACTCACAGTGGAATACAGGTCAAAGAATTTACTTCTCATAAAACGTGTCTCAGTAACTGGTAGTAGACAGTCGACTAGTCATTGGGCAATGATTTCTCTCAAACTTCTTCTTCTCTTTCCTGTTATTGTTAATATATTTAAAAAAAGAAGCATATTTAGTACCATACAGTTTTTTTTTCCTATTTCCAATTTTCTTCACAACTAAATCTGTCCTCACAGACTTCAGACTGTACCTACCTAATCAACCCAAGTCCTCGATTGGGTATCCCACAAGACCTGTTTGAAGCAGGTTTCTGTATCAGTGAGAAACAATTATAGCACTTAAAACTCAACTTCCCTGTGGACAATCACAAAGGAGTTTATCAGTATTCAAATTTTTTTAGGAAATTACAGTACAATTTTGTTTCCGCTTACAAAACAGATGTCTGACCAGCTTTCCAACAAACAAGATGTAATTCAAAGTAAGTCAGGTAAGAAGTCAATTCCACAGAGATTCCACATACTTCATCACTCTCGACATTTTCATCTGACACTGAAAAATTAAGACTGGCCACTTTAGATGCTAATTTAACTGCTTAGCACATGATTTCCCTTTCTCAGTAAAGCTTTACTTCTACCATAAAGCTGTCATGCTGGCTCCACATCCCACTCCCTTACAACCCAAGGTACAGAGGTACACAGCAGTCCTCTTTCCCCCACAGAGAGAAACGGCAACCTTCATTATGTTTTCTTTTAATCCGTTAATCCACGCTTTAATACAGAAGTAAACAAATAAAAGCATCTAAGTAAATGAACAGTTAGAGTCACTCTGTAATAGCTCGTAAATCTTTCAGAGTTTGTAATGAGCTCCTTTCTCCTCTGGGCTCAGCAGCAAGAAATCAGCACTTCACACACGAGTGAGAGCAGCATGCAAGAAGACTCCCCCTCTAAATATGTACCATTGAGAGACTTTGGGGGGGGGGAGGGGGGTTAGATTGTTTGTTTGTGGAAGTTGTGTTAATCTGTACAAGCATCTTGCGCTCTATTTTGATGAACAATAACCACCTTATAAAAGTACATGAAGATACTGTAGGCATACTGTATGTAGCACAACGGTTTATTAATTAATTATAGATGGCATACCATCTTTAATAGGGTTTGTAGACCTGATACAAATGTGAAGGTAATCCCACAACTAAAGCAGATAAGTACGCTTGTGTGAGCAGTTTCTGCAGGGAATTGCATTTCAATTTAAGCATTAGATACCAGTAAGATGAGATGACCATCATTTTTCCTGTATCTAGGCAACAAGAGAACCACATAGCATTTCCCTTTCTCTCCTTCCATCTCTTTCACTAACTCTTGTTCTCTTTCGCTTCAGGGAACATTCAGTATTACTTTTAAAATTAAAGGCTTGCAAAAAAAAAAATTCCCTTCTTTTTGGTAGCTAAATGCGCACCAATTTATTCAGGATCCACCTTTAAATAGAAAATTATGCGCAGGTGGATTCCGACCACTGATATCCACTGTGTTTTATGGCTCTCCTTGAGGAATGATGAAATGTTTACCAGTGGGTGAGGAGCAAACAGGGCAAGAGAGGGAGGGTTGTGTGATGTGTGGGAGGACTGCTTCACTCCTACAAAAAGAAGGGATGGCGAGGGAGGAGAAGAAGGACGGGGTATAGGAGGAGTTTGGTGTCATCAGGGTACAGCCCTCACCAAAATAAATCAAATATGGGTCCATAGTGAGTAAAACAGTGTGATTGTACTTTATGACACATGTATAGTTGTTTCCACTTTGTTTTTATTGTGTGTCATCAGGATGTTTTTATGGTTCTTCTTTTTTTCTGTTTTGTTTTGTTTAGTATGTTTTCTGCCCACCAGTCATCAATTTGCAATAATTTCTGGACATCAGACTTACATAACCTTCATTTATTCTGCAATGTCTGCACTGGGCACTGCTGCTTTAAGATTGAGTTGCCACAGAAACAGAGCTACATTTCTACTGAAGAGGGGAAATATGACAGCTTCAGGAAGTAATTGGTTTTACAGGCACAAGAGAGTATTAATTGTTTTTAGTATTGTATTTAATCTTTCTGTCGCCTAATACACAGTAAGTAGCTACCAGTTATTTGCAATTAATGTCTTCAGTGTAACATGTAACATGCAATTCTATGTAATGAAATCTTATGCGTTCTACTTCAAATGCACTTAAAAAAAAGAAAATTCATACATGTTTTGTCATTTCCAAACTTTCTTGAAATCAAGTTATTACTATATCCATTTCCACTGTGTTCCATGGAGTTACTTTGCCCTTTTACTCAGTTTTTGCAAAGAGTAACATGATAGATGTATGGAGCAGAGAAATATGCTGAATGACTAGATCATGGCAATAAGGTACTACACATATGCTTCAGCAGAACCCCATTTTTTTATGAGAAATCTCCTGCAAGACTGTATGCATCTTACATGCACATGGTTTCACTTCCCAACTTCCAAAAAGCAGTAAGGCAGGAGAGGAAGTTGGCAACAGGAGGAGGTGAGACACTGACTCTGGTTGATAGTTACACATGATGGATGTGACTCACAAGTGAGGATTCATGCTGACACTCCGCAGTGACAAAGCCTGCCTTATAGCAGGTGACAGACTACTACCTGCAGCCCAGCCTCTCTGCGGATTAAGCTTGATATCCTCTCTGGTTTAACAATTACTTGTACCACTTGCATTCCTTGCAGGGATACTATTGAGAGGTGCTACCATGTAGAAGTAAAGTGGGGAGCTCAAAAATGTCTTATATCCTTCCAGGGTGAGCCCATGGCTTGTGTTGCAGGAATAGGGAGCTTGATTGACAGAACTGTAGAATGTAGAATTACTAGGCCAGCTGTTAATTAGAACGATGCTACTATATCTGAAACCTGTATATGTACAGATGAGGGACATTGTGGTTGTTTTAGTTTATTTTATCCTCATGTTTACAGAGCATTTTAATGAACAATAAATCAATAAATGATAAGTTGATGGTTCATTTATTTTTATTTTGATTAAATGAAAAACTAATTAATGTGTACTTAATTAATTAATGTGGGTTTGTTTGCTTATTTTTAAACAATTTAAGTTTAGAGTTTTAAGTATTATGGTTATTGTAATGTTGCAAATGATGTTTAAAAAAACTTTTAAGGTATTTATAAGTAGGCAGGCAGCAGCCTCAGCATCATCGATAAGTTGTGCATAAAGATAAGATAAGATAACTCTTTATTGTCATTGCACAGTCATACATCCTACGTCGGCACTACATATAACACAACACGACACGATATGACACGTCACAACGCAACAAACAACACAACACAGTATATTAACTTAGTATAAAAAAGAAGAAGAAGTAAAGTGCATTTAACTACACACACATTAGTGTGGCTTGCGGGCACTGGAGCTGATCGCACCAACTCAGAACAGTGCTTGCAATTCCACTTTAATAAAATAAGTTGATGATTTTACCTAGTAACAACTATTATCAATCATGGTTGTTATAAAGCATTACCATTAGTTCTGTCAAGGATGAGAGTTAATATTAACCTCACATATGAATGATGTCTTGTAAAGAGATGCAGAAAACATGTAGCGAAAGAATGACAACCACGGGAGAAAAGAAAAAAAAATACACACACACAAATGAAAGTCACGTTTTGTATCGGGTGGTTTAAGTGTTTTAGGCAGTTTCCTGTCAAATTCTGTCTGTTGTAGAATCCTTGTTTTTCCTGAGAGAGCATCCTTTAAAAAATGTAACCCTGTGGGGAAAAACAAATAAATATATATATATGAATAGAGTAAAATAAAAATGTCACCACTATCAAAATCCTGCTGTCTACTTTTAGATTCTCTCTCTTTGTCTCTCTCTCTCTTCCCGTCACTTAGACTTTCTCCCTCTTTGTCTTTAGGAACTGAATAAGAAAGATAAGCTAAGACTCCCATTTAAGTACCTCTCCATCCATTAAGATAGAGATTATAGCTCCAAAGCTAATTGTTTTTCTTTCTTTCTCCCTTTCTTTCTTTCCTGTTCGTTTTATGGAGAACATTCATGAAGCCAACAGGGGGCCCTTTCTTTTCAATTTTCTTTGTAGTAAATTCTCTCATTTTTACCCCTTGTCCTAATATGAAGGCAAATTAAAATTGATTAAATTTCAACATGTTCATTAGGCTATGAAGGTGAACTCTATGTGAAAGGATGTGGTGCTTTAAAGGGTCTTGTCTTCCTCTGTGCAATCTTGACAAATAGAGATAGGCTGCCAGAATGTAATGCAGAATGGCTGTCGAAGGGCTAGCATATGCTTTGTATTTGCTCAGACATTTTTAACTTAATTCTTTGTTTACTTAATGCACTACATTACACTTTTGTATATGTAAACTATGTGTTTTTATTCTGTATTTTCATGTATGTATGTATCTGTTTATTTTAGATGACAAATTGCACTTCATTTTTGGACACATTTTAATTGTGTATGTGTGATAAAAGGCAGTTATTTTAGCTGCTGTTGGGAATTAAGGTACAGCCAAGACAATTTTAGTATCTGTTAGTATCTCTGACTTCAAACAGTCACTGAGGAAAAAACTAAACACCAGACTGGGAAAACATTTTTTTTCTAGAAAACATGAATCCAGAGAGTGTACTCCTCTCTGGCTTAACTTTTGTAAATATGCATATAGGCCAACAGAGTATAATCCCAAGAGAAGTCACCCATTATATTTTTCATTCTTATTTTAATTAATTGGGATTAGAGGTCATTTGTTGAAATGGAAATTGATGGCATGGAGGAAGCTACCTAGTTACACTTCACTTATTTGCATTCATATGTGTGATAAAGATAACTATAATATAAATGGTTGAGAAAAGGGATAGCCACCACGCTCATCACTAAAGTCATCATGAAAGCTTTATAGAAAATGTCTCAAATGAATTAATTTTTTGTTTCATTTAATAAAAGTAGCTCCCCTTAAAGGAGTTCTTAACACCCATCTATAAACAAAATCTGTTAATGAAAATTTCAGCTGTCTATATATAAGCATGCCGTTGCTTGTTTAAATTTTTCATAAACTAGCGTAGATGTAAACTAAGCCACTGATTTGACAGATAAGGGGTACCAGTGATGAATGTATATTGAATTAATCATTTATTTAAGTATGTTGGAATCACAGCATCTATATAATGCATCTAACAAGCCCATTAATTCCCTTTGGCAAGCTTTTCACCTTGTTTTGTACTGAGGGGGAGACAATGACAAAGAGAGCAATAGAGAGACAGAAGTGGGCACACAGAAAAGACAACATAGTTCATCAGGTCTTGGCCTTCTGTAAAGTGAATGCTGGGGGAGTTGTGTGTGAGTGCATAAGTGTGAAAGTTTAGTTAATGTGTGTATGGGGTTGAAGGGTGATGGGAAAAATCAAGGACAGCCGCCTGCGCCTTCCCTGACTCTGTTAGGCCAGACTGGCATTTTAATAAGGGTTGCTGAATACCACTGCTTCATCCTCCAGGGTAGCTGAACACACACATTCACAGATCCTCAGCCACATGCGTACAAAGTATACGGAGGGAGGTGGAGGCACAAATCATTCGTAGGTGTGTATTAATGTTAGTGTACACAGAACGATGTTGGGTTTATAAAAACCCATGTCTACATTTTATAGAGATATAAAGCTACACTACTGGACGTGTTCTAGATATTAAATTACTTCAAAAGTAAATCTATAAATGGTAAATTAAGTAGCTGGCAGACATAGCCAGCAGTGAAATCCTTCCCTGCATTGTAATGCCATTACTGTCCACACAAGAGCTGCAAGGGTGGGCAGTGTGAATACAAGAGAGCTTTCACATTCTCACATGTCAAGCACAGAACCCACTGATAATGTGGATTGGGAAAGAACAGTGAGATTGCAGATGCAGTGTGCACAGCACGGGGCTTATATTAGTCAGGCATCGAGTGTAGCAAGATGTGTCGCCTCCAGAGGTGGCACTTCAGGCAAAGGAGACTCATCTGTGGAAAGTAATGGAGAAAGATGAATGCTGCCTCGTATTGACCAATGCAGATGGAAGTAGAGTCATACATAATGTTCACACGTACTGTGGCTGCTTCTGCTATCGATTTCGAGTGTTGGAAGTAGTAGGGATGAGGGCTTGCTGTGATGCCCTCTTTGGATTGCTGCTGTCACACTCTACTCACTGACACATCCTGTGTCAAAATGCCTGTTAAACATGTCTGCGTGGAAGCTAGGCGAAGCTCAGAATGGTTCAGCGTTTTTTCTTTTTGTTGTTGTGTTTTTTCCTGCTGACACTGCCTTGACAAAAAACAATGAAATATAGTAAATACCATCAGATACTCCTTGAAAATGCAAAACATGTCCTTTTTTTGGGTTTGTTTTCACACGATTGAAAACAAGAGTGACGTGTCAGCATGATGACTTAAAAATGCAGCTTTCAAGTTGCTCTAAACTAATATGTTGACCTTTTAAGCTGACAAGTGTGTAATGTGATTGCATGGAGGCAGCTCTGTTTCTATTTTCTTGAGATTCTTTTTCACACAGCAGGAAGAGCAGCTTGTGAGAGGGATCAGAGTGGTTGTGATACCACTCGCCCTTTTAAGCAAGAAAGAGATAAAACAGAGCATCATCCTGATTGAAGATAAATCCACTCAGATTAGCTTTTCTGTGCTCTTTATGTTGGCTTTTTTATACTTCTGTTTTTTCTTCTTACTTTTTGATTTGCCTATCCAACTAAAAGTCTCTAATAAAACACGGACATATTTGCATAATAATACATTCAATACATTTTTAACTAAATTTCAGCACAAAAGAATGCATTGTTTTAATCTGTATGGTGTAGTTGTGAATTGTAATGCATGCGTGCAAGCAGAAAGATGTATGTAAAATTATCATATGCATTTTTTATTCAGTTGAGTTATTGTTATCCCCTTAAGTCAGAAATAAATGTTATTAGATTTTCTTTCCATGCCTCAACATATCTTTTTTAATTCTTCCACCAGTGTGCTTTTTGCTCTATATTGCTTTCATTTGATCCCTATGCATAACCCCTACGCATAGGTTCTGCCTCGTTCCTTTACATTATTGGAATTGTCCAATGAGCATTGACAGCGGGAGTTTAATGAATTAAAGTGGACATAGCTGACTCAGTTCAATCGATAACTGGTCCCCAATGGAGCCTGCTGCTCTGAGAGCTAGAAACAGCAGAGAAGGGGAGATAGAAAGACAGAGCTACAGTGACAAATTGAACAAGAGAGAAAAATGAAATGGAGAAGAAAAGAGCATACAAAGGAGAAATAGAGGAGGGACTAACCCTCCAGGGAGAGATGATGTGAAGGGAGGGAACCACAGATGGGAGCTGAATACAAAAATGGACGGAGGCGATGAATGAGATCCAGCAGATGAAAGGGTTAAGTGTTTTGCAGCTCTTCAACCTAATGGCTCCTGAGGCTTCTCCTCAAAAAGGCTAGTTTGTATCTTGTCTCCTAAGATCCTGGGAGATACACACTTGATACCTGATTTTTTTCTTCTTCTTCTTCTTTCCATCCCAACACTGGCTTGTTTGTACTTTACAGTCTAGCATACAAACTGGGACTTCATAGCATGTGGCCTCATTCAGTCCAGGACACACAGAAACAACATTCATCTTGCCTTCATTACAGTACTGAAATCATAATTGTTGGGCCTTTTGAGCAATTAACACTGGTGTGCTTTGTTCAACAAGCAGTTTGGCAGTTAGTGCTAAAAAAGTGTTGTTTTGTCTTATTTTGCATAACAATGCCATTAAAATAATTGCTTAAACTGTTCACCATCTTTCAATGCTAAACAATCACTTTGCCCACGGCTCACACGAGTTTATGTCATGAATTGTAAACACCCACCATTTAACTGATTTTAGTTGTTTAATGACATACTGTTGCATATGACTAATTTAGGGCATCGTGTTACTTAATGGGTTTCCATGCAGAATGATAGCAGTTTTTTAAGCAACACAAATGCAAACAGAACCCATGAAGAAACAGATCTAACAGATTAAGGTTTCTGTTATATCTAAGATCATGTTTTTCACAGTTACTTTTTGAATTTAGCTTTGTGCTATGTTGTACATGGGATGGTTTTGCCTCTCATGTCACACTTGTTAATAACTGTTTGATGGATGGCATCCAACTTTGATTTCTGTTTCGTTTAGATCGAGCAGATACCTTATAATCTCCCACCTTACTTGTCACACACTGTACCTTGCTCATGCCACTCAGTACTATTTTTTTTTTTCTTACTGGTTTTTCTGCTTGAAAGTAATATTCTCTAGTGTTAAATAATTTTCTGGGTTTACACTTTCATCTTGGATTATTTTTATACTGTTTATATGTCTGCTGGGGACAGTCCATTATTGTCTTACACTGCACAGTGATTCTTACCTTGAGCAGCTATGGCTCAGGCTATGTTAGTGAACTTGGGAGGTTGATGGTTTGCTCTCCATATTTGAACGAGATACAGAGGCCTGAGGAGCCCCGGAAGCACCCTTTGGAGTGTTACTGTGTGAATGTTGGGTTAAACAATGCTTGGACATAGAAAGCATTTGTGTGAATGGGTGAGTGTGGAGTGAAGTAAGAAAGTGGTCAAACAAAGTAGAAAAATGTTATATAAGTACCAGTCCTTGTATCTTGTGAGAAAAACTGGATTTTCTTGCGATTTGTTAGATAAGAATCATAGGGCCTAGCTGGTCCAAACAGCGAGAACCACTGAACTTTAAAAATTTGCTCAGCTTCAGCTTCTTGTCGTGTTTTTCAAGTCAATTTGATTAAATTTAGTTTAATTAATTAATTAATTTAATTTATAGCGCCAATTCACAAAAACAGGTGCCTCAAGGCGTTTTATATTGTACAGTAGATCGCACAATAATACACACAGAGAAAAACACAACAATCAAATGACCCCCTATGAGCAAGCACTTTGGCGACAGTGGGAAGAAAAAAACTCCCTTTTAACAGGAAGAAACCTCCAACAGAAAAAGGCTGAGGGAGGGGCGGCCATCTGTTGCGACCGGTTGGGGTGAGAGAAGGAAGACAGGATAAAGACATGCTGTGGAAGAGAGACAGATAATAACAAGTATGATTCAGTGCAGAGAGGTCTATTAACACATAGCTGAAAGGTGATTGAAGAAGAAATATTCAGTGTATCATGGGAATCCCCCAGCAACATACACCTACTGTGTTAACTAAGGGAGAATTCAGGGTCACCTGATCCAGCCCCAACTACAACCTTTAGAGGAAACTATAAGCAAAGAGGAAAGCCTAATCTTAAAAGTAGAGATAGTGTCTGTCTCCCGAATCCAAACTGGAAGCTGGTTCCACAAAAGAGGGGCCTGAAAACTGAAGACTCTCCCTCCCATTCTACTTTTAAATACTCTAGAAACAACAAGTAAGCCTGCAGAGTGAGAGTGAAGTGCTCTAATAGGGTGATATGGTACTACAAGGTCATTAAGATAAGATGGGGCCTGATTATTTAAGACCTTGTATGTGAGGAGCAGGATTTTGAATTCATGTCACGGTCCTGGGTCAGTGACCCAGTGTTTTGAGTTTCTTGTGCCTCTGAGTTTTCAAATCAAATCAAATCACTTTTATTGTCACATCACATGTGCAGGTACATTGGTACAGCACATGTGAGTGAAATTCTTGTGTGCGAGCTTCACAAGCAACAGAGTTGTGCAAAATACAATAATGTAAACAAGCAAAATACAAGAATGGCTACATCTGAAACTAATAAATATATGTACAATATATAATAGTATATGCATTTCTGGATGTGTATACTAAATATTTTTCTACGTGTGTGTGTGTGTGTGTGTACACACATATTTTACAAATTAAATAGAGTAAACAATAAATAGAATATATAAAAATATACAGAGTTGAGACATGTGCAAAACAGTGGCATTACTGTACAGTATGGAGTGCATAATGTTGAAGTTCCAGTAGTGAAGCTGAGGTGTCTATGACGTGTTCATCAGTCTGATGGCCTGATGGAAGAAGCTGTCTCTCAGTCTGCTGGTACGGGACCGGATGCTGCAGAACCTCCTTCCTGATGGAAGTAGTCTGAACAGTTTATGGCTGGGGTGACTGGAGTCCTTGATGATCCTCCCCGCTTTCCTCAGGCACCGCTTCCTGTAGATGTCTTGGAGGGAGGGAAGCTCACCTCCAATTTCTGTATTATGTTCTTAGTTCTCGTTGTTGTCCTAGCTTGTTCTTTAGTGTAGTGTCTTAGTTTGGTGTTCTTGTATTCTGTTTAGTTCTCTGAGTATTTAGTAGCTGCCCTCTGTGTTTCTTAGTTGCTGTCTCCCCTAGTCTAGTTTGCATCTTTGCTAACTCCTGTTTTACTTTGAAGGTCTGTGTCTCATGTGCAGTGTTGGGACTAACGCGTTATTAAGTAACGCGTTACAGTAACTACGTTATTATTGTGGTAACGAGCACGGTAACTAGTTATTATGCCAAAATCAGGAACGCGTTACTCGTTACTGGGATTTAGATAGGCTCGTTACTCGTTACTTCGTGTGGTGGCTATCGCGGAGCTTCCACAGATTCAGTAACATTAGCAAGTGGTGGAGGCCAGCAGGTGGATGAGGGAAAAGGGACGCAGAAGGAAAAGAGACCCGAGGCGGCCGCCGGTCCAAGTGTGAACTGAACTTCAGGTAAGAAGTTATGACCTGCAGTCTCTCTGGGTCAGATATAAACCGAGTTTAGGTGGAGTTTATTTTCGTTATTCTGACTTTTTCCGTACTGCGTGCTAGCTAGCATGACGGAGTTTCTATACAGCTGGGTGGTGCTATGAAGTTAATGATGTTGCACTTTATTTTGTTCATAAGTTATTAGAGTTGCCAACCGTCCCGTCTGGTATTCAGAGAAAATATTATGTGTTTCTTATTGAGGTGAAAAGGAACAGTTTGTCCCGTAATTCAGCTACAATGAAAAAGGCACAAAGCTGGAGTTATTCTGTGTCTTTGCTGCACAGCTGCCTCTTCTCTCATCCTCTCACCCTCCCTCTCCCGTTTCTACTTCAATCATGAAAACTGATCAATGATCAGCTGATCAGCTCTCTTGTTTGTTTATCGCCCACTTTGCGCCGAAAGAGGAAACCAGGGGATATCGCGCTAAACAACAGCAGCACGTTTAAGCTTGATCAGCTATTGTTAGAATTTGTTTAATATTAATTTCCAGTATCAGCTGATGTTTGCTGGAGCCACAGCTGTAAAAAAGCTGCTGGTCAGGATGTCGGTTTGGATATGTGGTGAGAGGGAAGCATGAAGATGAAACCAGGAGATGTCCTTACTGGATCATCAGAGCTGAACAGGTGATGGAGAAACAGGTTTACCTTTTAGGTGACATGAATGAGTTGAAGGGAAGTTATGAACTGTTTCTGAGAGACAAATAACACCAGGATCCTTTTCTAAGTAGCTGACAGCTGGTAACTGTGCAGGTGCGGATCTAGCAAAGTGTTGCCAGGGGGCCAGGTAGGGCATTAACAGGGAGAGGGGGGCACAAAGAAATACTTTTCTTTCTTATTCTCATTTAAAATGTCTATCTTTTAAAAAATAATTATCTGAATCTTACAACAAACGATTGATAGATTGATGCATATATACCATCAAAACAGTGTACATCACTGTCACAACAGTGTTTATTTTCATTCAAAGGCTTTATGATTTTTCCTATAATGGTGGGCCGGTCTTGAAGTAACTGAGTTACTTTTGAGAGAAGTAACTAGTAATGTAACTAAGTTACTATTTTAAAGTAACTTACCCAACACTGCTCATGTGAGTGTATCCTACTTTGCTCCCTTGTCTCGTCAGTTCTGATTTCTCCCAGCTGTGCCCTCCTTCTGTGTCTCATTCCCCTCGTTACTTCCCACTGTATTTAAACCCTGTGTTTCTCTGAGTCAGTGTTGCGTCGTCCCTCATGCTGTGTGGATCTCCCTGTGAGTTTAGTTTGTGAGCTTCCAGTTTAGTTTGCTTTGTATGACTTTCTCCTGCCAGCGAATAAAGCTGAGTTCTTTGTGTTTAAACCTCGTGCCTGAGTCCTGCATTTTGGGTCCAAGTCCTGCCTGCCGCACAGCGATTCATGACAATTCAATTCTGGTTTTCACAGGAAAATCCAATTCTGGATTCTCTTGTTGGTACTATCATACTGCATCATAAGGTTTATTAGCCTGAGATAGACAACGATAGACAGGTGGTCCATCCAATTAGCTGTGAAGTTGTTGTTGTTTTTTTAAGTGACTGTTTTTGTCACACATTTTCCCCTGGGTTTTTCAGATGGTTCCATGCAACAAGCCATTAATTTAATTCTTTTCATATATATATATTCATATATATATATATATATATATATATATATATATGTATATATATATATATGTATATATGTATATATATATATACATATATACATATATATATATATATATATATATATATATATATATATATATATATGTATATATATATATATATATATATATATATATATATATATATATATGTATATATATGTATATATGTATATATATATATATGTTGTTTTCATTTTATCTCTAGGCAAAATCGTAATACAACTGTCGTCAGTTTGCTCACAGGGCTTTATTTTTACTTTCTAAATTTTATCCGCACTTTCACATTACACTATTGTCTTTTGAGAAAGACAATGTAATCTAATAAGAACCCTTTTTTTGTACTTATTTACCCCCATCACGCTCTCTGTTCCTTGAAGTTGTGCATTTCGCTAATCGTGGTGTGCACGGATGGACAAAGTGTTAAGACTTAGTTATGTTAACAAGGAGAAGGGCATATATAGCCTTTTTAGACATTGCTCTGGTAATGGGTCCTTGACTGACTGACAGGCCCATTCTCTGCACCTCCTGAGTGACAAGTCTGCAGTCGCCGCTGCAACGTAGGAAATGAGAGTGGAATTACAATACCAACCATGTCACCTCCTGAGGGGACAGGAGAAAGGAAAATACAATCACAGTCCCTATCAAACACACACACAAATGCACACGTGCACGCACGCACGCACGCACGCACACACACACAGTATCAATTTGACTTCACTCTGGAGAAAAATACACACACAATGGCAAACACTCAGACTCCAGCAATGGTTTTTTTTGTTTTGTTTGTTCGTTTGTTTTTTTTTGTGGGGGGGGGGGGTATTATTATTATTATTATTATTATTATGCTGCTTTGTGTTGATCTTAACTTGGCATCTGCCCCATGTTGGGGGATTATCTGTCTGTCTTTAGAATATTGTGCTTTTATGTCTATATTTGAAGAGATATATACAGTAGATTTACTTACTATTATTATTTTTTTATTTTGACACGTTTCATTCATTTAAATAACATACAAAAAGTGAATGTGTACTCATGAATAATAATATAAGCTTTATTTTAAAGGAAGTGACAGTGTGACGACAAGGGGAAACTAATTTATTTCATCCTTATCCCTCCTTTAGGCTAGTCTGAGTAAGCCTGTGAAGAGCATGGTTTTCTTAGAAAGGCCTGTGAAAACACTCTTAATATTTTAGGGCGTCCTAGTGATTTGTTTAAAGAAACTGTAAAAAAAAAAAAAAAAGACAGAGCTTCTTTCTATCTCTTTGGGTAACGTGTGCACAAAAAAGGAGAGACAGAGTAACAAGGAAAGAGAGAAACTGTGGAGGAGAGCCGAGGTACGTTTCTATTTACACCACATTAGAAAATGCAAATTCAAATCTGCATTTCTCTTCTGTCACTCAAGTTTAAGTATTCTAATCCCTGTAAGCGGGGAGGGGGGGGGGCATACTCAGTGACAATGACCAAAACATCAACTGAGTGAGTGAGTGACCCGAGTGAACTCATGGGAGGGGCTTTGCAGCTTTTGTCCTGTTCATGATGTGACTTCAGCATGACCATTTTCGAGTCATTACCAGATCTGGTTAATGCTATGCTTTGGTAGATTAATGTTTAAGTGGGGACATTTCCTATTAAAAGCTTTCTATTATGTTTGCTTTTACATGAGGACAGCCAACAACCCCAGAGTCTGTTATGCTGCATTTACTGTTGTTCCCCTGTCGCTCTGACTTTATTGCCTGTGGTGGGGTGTTTATGAGTTTATAAAGGCTCATGATGCATCATCATGCTTTTACAAATTCAGACAACAAAACTCAAACTCATACCCTTCGCTCTTGCTTCCCATGGCAACCCTGTTCACCTCATTCCCTAACCATCCCAGCACACTCATTTGACCTTGTTAAACCCTCTAAACCACACTGCTTGAGAACTGTTACATGCCACAGTAATCTCTATCAGGGGATTCATTTCCGTCACTGTTAAAGGGGGACAGCTAATATCAGCCATATATAATTTACAGACACCAAGCTAAGGATCTTTAGACGAGAAGGGATGGCTATTGTTGTGATGTTACTTGAAGATGTAACCTTGGGGGCAGAAGTAGAGACAAGAGGCGAGGCAGTTAGTGCTCGGACAGAATACTGGGGCCTTTTGTGGCATGACAGGCCAACACAAGGTGAAGGGTTTGGAGCTGTATGAGCACAGGAGAGCCAGCAGTGGAAGCAGAAAGACAGATCCATGTCTTTAGTGTTAAGCAGCAGCTGTATGGATGCACAGCCACCATAATGAATCCTATTGAAGGTGAGCAGGGTCCAGGTGGCCAGCCTTTCAGGGGTGGACAAAAGGCAATCAGTTGTGTGCTCCCATTGTTTGCGTGTGCACATGTGTGTGTATGATGCAGACACTCCTGCACCAGTGAAAATGGGGATCAGTCAGAGAATGGAGTTGTGTATGGCATTGAGAATTGCTTTCAGGGGAGCTGGAGTGTGCTGCTGTAGATGGACTGGCATTATAGCCTCAGCAGACATCTATTGGAAAATCCCCCCAGAATTCGTTGTGGTTAGAATAAAGTCTCAGTGTCAAGCATAAGACCGGTCAATATTTCTCAACTGTAAATTGATAGTGTTGAGTGTATGGCACCTCGTGGTGTCATGGGCTTCTGGAATTGTTTTCATTGAGCTATAGGTTTCCAATCCTGCAGTTAATGATACTTGTTTTTTATTCTTTCAGCTGCAGCCATCTGTACTCTTGAGTTTCAAACTGGGCTCATGAGCACACCTGTTTGAGTGAATTACTGCCAATGCAATATGGTGCTGTTAAACAGGGTCATATGGGGAGAGAGATGGTGATTGTTTCCTTCCTAGAGATGCTCTTCGCACCCACAGCATGGGCCCCATTCCATAGATAAACCACCAGATGTTTCAGTGGTGTAGATTTGGCTATGAATCTTCTTAACTGCAGCTCAACGCACGGATGACAGACTGAGTATATGGTCAAATCACTGTTTGTGACAGCACCCACAATTTTAGTCTTTTAACAACCTCCAGTGGTGGTTTTCTTTTATTCCCTATGGCTTAGTAATTCCATGGATTCTCCTTACATTTTCTACATGGCTATATTTCAGATGGCCCCGTTTGTTAGTGCTAATGCATTTTAGTGTCAGTGACTAATTAAAACTGCAAGATCACTTTTTGTAAAACATCTGTTCCACTTTTAATAAGCAGGGCAGTCTTGAAGCGATTGTGTTAAGTGCCATTAAGTGTTGATCAAATGATGCTGCCCGGTCAAAACACTGCTGAATGCTCAGTTGAGCATATCCTAAATTAAATAAATGACAAATCCAAAAATCATTCTTTCTCCTGCTCTATGGGTATGTGTGGTAATGTTTTTACATGGCTATAAGTTTACTCTATCCTTTGGATATCCTTTAATTAAATTTAGTTTATTTTTTTAGGATGCTTTTAGGATATTTCTTATGCATATGTTTAGAAACAGTATTCAAATTCATTTTATTTATGCAGCACCAGTTCACAGCAACCTCAAGGCGATTATATAGTGAAGGTAGAGCCTAGCAATCACAGCTCACAAGTGCTGGCTCACAGATCACCTGTGAGCCAGCACTTGGCAATGGTGGGAAAGAAAACCACCCTTTTAATTAAGAGACCTCCAGCATGTCCATGCTCAGGGAATGGTAGCTATCTGCTGCAACCAGTTGCGGGATGAGAGGAAAGAGAAGATTAACAAAAGAGAGATCACAGAGACAAGGGCACACTATGCGAGAGAGAACACAAAAGTTAATCAGAATCAGAATCAGAATACTTTATTGATCCCTGGGGGAAATTATTTTTTGTTACAGTGCTCCATTTTAAACCAACATTAAGACAAGACAGACAATACGCTAACTAAGAATAGTACAATATATACATATATATACATACATACATACATAAGTCACTTATAAATAAATAGTTGGAAAAGAAACATGTGTAGCTGTAGCAGCAAACAGTGTGTTAAGTGGATGCGTTGTACAGGGAGATGGACACAGGCAGGAATGATTTCCTGTGTCGTTCAGTGGTGCTTTTCGGTAATCTCAGTCTCTCACTGAACGAGCTCCTGTGACTGACCAACATGTCATGGAGTGGGTGGGAGGTGTTATCCAACATTGTCTTTATCTTGGACAGCATCCGCCTCTCCGACACCACCTTGAGGGAGTCCAGCTCCATCCCCACAACATTGCTGGCCTTACGGATCAGTTTATTAAGTCTGTTGGCATCTGCGACCCTCAGCCTGCTCCCCCAGCATGCAACAGCATAGAGGATCGCACTGGCCACCACAGACTCATAGAAAATCCTCAGCATTTTCTGGCAGATGTTGAAGGACCTCAGTCGCCTCAAAAAATAGAGACGACTCTGGCCCTTCCTGTAAAGTGCTGTGGTGTTTTTAGCCCAGTCCAGTTTATTGTCAATGTGTACTCCAAGGTATTTATAGTCCTCCACAATGTCAACACTGACCCCCTGGATTGAAACAGGGGTCAAGTGTTTCCTGGTCTTCCTGAAGTCCACGATCAGTTCCTTGGTCTTTGCCACGTTGAGCTGCAGATGATTCTGCTCACACCACGTGACAAAGGAGTCGACCACAGCCCGGTACTCTGTCTCATCATCCCTGCTGATGACACACAATAGTGAGATACAATCACATCAGGAGTAAAAAAGAGGAGGGTAAAAGAAATGCAGTTTACTGTGGAACCTGATTATTCTTGTATGTGTTTAGAAGGATTTTAATTTCAATTCTGGACAGTAACAAGAAGCCAGTAAAGAGAAGCTTATATGCGAGAAATGTGATTTCTCCTTCTAGTCTCCATTAGTACTCTCACTGTGATGTTTTGGATCCACTGAAGACTTTCCAGGACGCTTTTAGAACAGCCTTATACTAGACAATACAATACTGGGCTGTCCACACTTATTTAGCTTGTTTATAGTGTTTCTTTTGATCTGTGGGCATTGTATCTATCCAATCAGGAACAATAAAGTGACAAAGAAAAGTAGTACCAAAAGTACAAAAGGTGATCCACCACAGCATTATTTTTTTTTGCTGAAAAATCTTGGTTTGTGGCATTTACATGGACATTACTTGAATGTACCAACCACTGTAACATTTCTGCACACCAAACACACACCCACGGCAACAAGAATGTCTTCTTCCTATCACCAAAAATGATACCGCAAGATTATTAAAGGTATTAAGGATTTCTCCAAATGTGATGTAAATATTGTTTGTTGGATTTCCTCTGCAGGATGAAACTAAAAAATCTGTATTGGTCAGTTTGAAATCAGAAATTGATATTGCATAACTGTTTACACACTTTAAACTTAGAAAACAAAGTTCTTTCCTGGTTTTCGCTTGTTGTGTTGACTCACTCAGTATCAGTAAATGGAAAAACAAATGTTAGTAATGTTAGTAATCCCTATCTGGGGCATCCTTTTATACCCACACAACAAAGAGGCAGGAAGAAAGACACATTCAGAAAACAATAAGATAAACAAAAGTTATTTATTTCAAAGTATGAGAGTGGTTCAAGATTTAAGTATCTTTTAATTAGTGCTGAATACTTATTGTTGCCAACAACAATATGTCTGCGCATCTGATCTCTGACTTTGCCCATTTTTAATTCCTAGCGGTTATTATTTATCATTCATTTAATTATTTTATTATTATATCATTATAAGCACACAAAGGTATCGTAAGGATGTCTACATGTAAAAGTTCTCTAAAAGGTAGTTGGGTAAAATAAATAAATAAATAAATAAATAAATAAATAAGCAGAGTGATCATAGTTTACAGATTGCATGAGGTGTATTGTCCCACGATGTTCTTTTTTGTAAAAGATAATGGATTTGGCTGGATACAACAAATCTCAAGGCTTTTTGTGTTTCTAAAGATTTTTTTTCTTAGTCATTTCACTCTGGATTCTTTTATATTTATTTCAGTCTTTTCTGTGCATTCCCCTATGCATGTACCCCATTGTTTGCCCCCATATAATGTCTAAAAGGCAGCATTTCAAGTCCTATTGTGTAAAGCATTGGTGTGCATTGCTGAACTAATGGCTTTTAAGATGTCAAAGGGAAATGTAGCACACAGAAAAAGAAAACGCCTTGCCCTGTGTGGGTTTTCATCTAAAATTGCTTCCTGTGCACTGTGCACACAGACCGCTGTCATCTGTTCTGCAAGAGACCTTTCTCTCTCCCTCAAAGAATAGTTAACAGCAGCAGCCAGCAATGACAACTCAAGTTGATACATATTAAATCTGTTAATGTTCACACTGTATCATGTACTTGAAAGCATGGTGTGCAATAGATGTCTCTGTTTGTAGCAACTTGTGTTTGAATTTTACACTTGGCTATGGTACTATCAGGAGTGTAAAAAGTGTGTTTCTGGCCATGAAAATGTGGCAGTGGGATGCATCACATCTCATTATTTTCACTGTAGCGTGCACTGCCTGAAAAAACAATGCAAATTCTCCTTTCCAGGTGAGCAAAGAAATTTCACATCTGCTGCAGTGCCACAGAAAGTCATCCATTTATACAATGTTTATTTGGTCTGGTAATCTTTTACCAGGGAAATAAAAGGTTGTCTGAGTTTTATCAGCTCTGCAGTACTCCCTTTGAAGGTTTCCTCTCAGGAAATGGAGGAGGAAGTGAGGGGTTGTGCACCGTCAGTTATCAGATATACTGTAGTTGCTCTGGGATATTACTTGCTGATAGATTCTGAATAAGACATCTGCCAAAATGCTAGAGAGTCACTTCTCGCATAGGTGCTTCACAGAAGAGCTGGTACCATTTCATTTCAAGATTGGAAATGGTAGAAGTTGTGATTGTCCCGGTTCTTATCTGTGCAACATAGTGAAATTGCATACAGCCATTCTCAACCCCCTAATTTACCAAGACGCAAGGGTTAAGATGTGTAACCAACAGAAGAAGACAGCTCTACTATATCCACACCACTTGCAGAAACACATCAGAAAGGTGCTAAAATGAGACATATTGGCCTGTGAAGTCAGTATGGAGTGCGAGAGGGTTGAGACGCTGCAGACTCGGAGAGAAAAACACAGCCATGCTGCTGTTTCAGACCATAACCCTGGCAGCATCTCTTTGTACCATTTGTCTTCATGGATGTGACAGTCTTTAATTATTTTTAGGGGAGGGTAAATGATTTGTATTTCAGTCAGTGAGCATTAGGCATTTTCTTTATATAGTGCCAATAATTTTACTAAATGGCTCTCATGTGCTTCATCTGCATTTGAATTCTGTTTCTTTTAAAGCTCAGAATATTCTCACTGATACACTGCCATATTACTGCTATATGAGCCTCTAGTCTCTGCTTGATTAATATTATCAATAGAGTATAAGCTAATTTTATTACTACCAATGCTCTTGCTGTAATTGGCTTCATCGTGTGATTTTTTTTTTTAATGTCCTTCAGTCCACAATCTGTTAATGAAATTCTTTGTGAAAATCAACCAGAAGACTTTGAAGTTCTCTCAATTCCTTGTTCTTTGCTTTGTTGGTTTGCCTTGTACATTGGTGAAATCTTTCCTAAAGTTTTTCTTCCCCCAGCTCACTTCCCCTTCTATTTCCCAAGACATTGTCACTGTAAATAGATTTACCTTTCCCCATAGTAAAGTCTGGGTATGTTACTCCTGTTTCTGGGTATGTTTTTCACTCCCTACCCAAGCCTTTCATCTGCGACTGCCTAGCTTTCTTTAGAATCATGGTGAACTTGAGAGAAGCATTTATTGAAGGAGTGACATAAATAATAGTCCATCTGTAAGATCTCAGAGGTACCATCAATTTTTTGTAACTTAAAAAAAATGCATATTAACCAGTGAAGCCTTCTGCTTGTTTTGTATATGTTAACTACTCAGTTGTAAATATTTTTCTCTTGTTTTCTCCTTAGAAAGAAATATTATAACAAACCATGAATGTTCAAATATCATGTCTATGCATCATTTGACAATGTGTGAAAATAGCCTGTTCAGAAATGTATCTCCACACTCTGCCATGTCTTACTAAGCTGACAGTGTTACCTTTCTATTCATAATATTTAAATCTTCCTGCCATATGACAGCAAACAATGTAGGAGTGGCTTCCAAAATCCCTAGTAATCCATCTTTGCAGTGATTACTGCAAGAACTGGCACTTAACTGCTTGTGACAGCCAACATGAAACACTGAGACAGATGTCATAAGTTATTGTCGTTGGCAGTCAAGAAGCATTATACAACTTTAATGATGACTTTCATCAAGCTTCACAAAGCCCCTTCGACACCAAACACGGATGTCGTGTTCCTCAGTGTGCAAAACCTGATGCCCAAATACACCACTAAAGACTCTGAGATGAAACTGGAAGAACATGGTTCCCAAAAGACTTAGTGAAGCATGGCCTGAAGCCACCTTGAACCATACCACTGCTCCTGAAATAACTCAAATGTAGTTCATTTTGCAGAGTGAAGATACTGTATGCACAATAGATGTACTCAGTCGGCAGCAATGGCCCGGGGAGTCCAAAAGCATAAATGAGGCCTGGGATATTGTATTTCAGTTGCTTCCTCTCCCCTTTTTCTGTCATTTGTGTGCATATCCACAACTTGCCATCTCTCTCCAGGTTTGGTTCCTAGAACAATTTACAGTGATGCTGACAGAAGTCTACAGATTCTAACTCCTACTTGCATCCCTCAGCTCATTAATGTTCACACTGCGTAGTTCCTCTTCTGGCTTCCCTATCCTCTACTAAGATGTCCCTTACTCTTGCACAGCACCTAGTTTCAACCCCATTTTCCACACCTAAATCCTTCTCCATGGGACAAGCATACCCTCCGTTACCCCAGCTGCATTATGACAAAAACTCACTCATTGAGGAATGTTTCCTCGATGAGTGGGAGACAGAGACATAATCCTCTGCTTAACTCATCAGACCATTAATAATGGTGGTCAATCCTGTCAAAGCCATCCGGGGAAAAGAGAGAAAAAAGAGGACATTAACAGGGTGGTCCTCTTTGAGGATGATCGGTCTTCTGTATCATGCAAAAAAAATATTGCTTGCCAAAGACCACCAAAGTGTAATGTGCAGTCTTAATGAATGAGAATAGCAAATGAAGGACTGGCATATACAAACATCGGCTGTCTGAATAATTCCATTAGAAAGCAGTCAATGTTCATTTGGGCTGTAATTAGGTCCCATCTCCCAGAGACATGTGCTCTGATTGATAGTCAAATTGCAAGAGATTGTGTTTACTTTTTATCTCTATTAGGAATTCTTCCCCTACTTTATGTATCATGTTCTCTCTTTCATCTCTTCCAAACTGCTGTCCATCTCATGAATAAATAGCCCGTTCGCACTCCCGAGGTGTAAGGACACTGTTAAGTCTAATTGTTGAATGTTGCCATTGTGTTTCTTAAATTTGTACAGTCTTAGTTTAAGCAGTAGGATCAAAGCCATTCCTTTGATCCTGACCACCTCTCCAGCCACTCTGTGCTGGGGGAGGTTTTATTGTAGATACATCCTCTCTGAAAGATCTGTTTCTTCTGATGTAGGCTTCCTGGGTTTATGACCCTTTTGGTCAGCAGGAGGTCTAACACACACACACACACACACACACACACACACACACACACACACACACACACACACACACACACACACACACTGTATACATTTACATACAGTGCCTTGTCTTTGTAACCAAAGGGGGGTTGCAAGGGGAGGTGTTTTGTAAACTATTGTTTGAAGTTTGTCAATAAAAGGCGGCGAGAGGAGGCCACCAGTGTGGTCATTTCAACGTGCTGGTCACAGACGAGAGGCCTCCCTTGCGCAAGAAATCGATCGAACACTGTTGCCTTGCTTTTCTTTCATGGGAATAAGTCTTGGATACAGCGGGGTCTGAGTTTAGACCCAACAGACACCTTCCGCGTTGTTATGGTATGCGCCGGGTTATGGATGAAATCCAGTGTAATGATGGCCCCGCGGTAATAGACGTTCCAGCCCTGTATTCCAGCCCTAAACCTAGCCCTAACCATAACCTTATTCCTGACCTTAACCAGGACTTTAATGACGTAAAATAGCATGTTTCCAAGCGATTCCTCATTTTTTTAAGGTCGTCATTTAGGAACGTGGTGGGTAGCCAAAAACGTAATAGGTTGACGATTTGTCACCTAGCGTAAAATGTTACGCTTTGGAAGTGAGAACGTGTTGGAATAAACCAGTGTCTGGCCAGAGGTTGAATCCTGGAAATGGGAACACAATTACTGTAAACATAAGGAACACATCTCTAAAGGGGGGGCTGGAAGTTAAAGCAGAAGTGCTTTGTGTATGCCCACTTTTAAATCTCCTTTTTAAATGTATGTTGTTACTCACAAAACTCATTTGAAAACATTTCCGTATCCCAAAGTCTTTTCCTGCAGTGAAACATTTTTGAAGCGAAATCCCTAAAGTGATTTCTTTTCAATGGATGATTGTGTAATCTATCTGTGAGAGAAGAGGTATGGCATCATGGTGTCATCATGATCCTTGAAATCGTTAGCCTAAGGGCAGCTAGTACTTGCTGTGTTTCAGTTTTTGGGTTTTTTTTTTCAGTTGTGTATGTGCCTTCCAGTGCAGTGTTTTGGGTAGTTAACATACAACACATTTGTTGAAAGCAGGATCTTTTTTTTTCTTCATTCACACTAACTGGGTGGTTTTTGTCATATGTATGATAGGTGACGTGTGATTCCCTTGTAGTAGTGATTACATCGATTTTTTATTTGCATCCACATCATTGTTGTAATAAGCTCCACCGTGCACATTTTAGGGGCAATGTTTATGTATTTTTGAAAATCAACCTACCTTACCTGGCCCTCTATCAATGCAGAAAAAAAAGACTAAATCGGTAACAACATAACATACATATCCTGTTCTTTGGCCCCTCCTTTACTAAAGGCCCAGCACATTTTGTGCTCAGCAGTTTTGTTTTTGTTACTGTTTGCTCAGGAGGCTGGACAAATGAAAAAGACAGCCTATATGATCCAATCCACACTCACCCTGGCAGCCATGTGCGCAATCGGAGTATGCTGGCAGCGCCTGCAGTAATGACTTAATATCAGTCCTCCCACGGAGGAGCAGATGAGAGCACAGGTGTGCAGATTCTCCCTTGTCACATGGCACTGCAGGGCCCACACAAGCTATTCTCCATTACTTAAACTGCCATCAGGTCATTTATATACACACTATCTATCTATCTATCTATCTATCTATCTATCTATCTATCTATCTATCTATCTATCTATCTATCTATCTATCTATCTGTCTATCTGTCTGTCTGTCTGTCTGTCTGTCTGTCTGTCTGTCTGTCTGTCTGTCTGTCTGTCTCGGTGTTTGCTTAGCCATTACATGTTATTCCTATGGAAAGATGTGGAACCATGGTTTCATACCATCAGGAGAAGGCATACATGTATTTGTTGTTTTCTTTAACTTTCTCTCTCTTTTCACATTTTTCTTCTTCTGTCTCTATCTGTCTTTCGCCTCTCTGTCCCTCATACACCCACGCTCTCACATGTGCCCACATAACCACATTCTCTTGCACAAACACATGGAGAAGAGGCGAGGTAAATGGTGATGTGTTGTAATCTGAATATGTTTTGGCTTGAAATCCATCCAAGGCGACCCCAGATGCCGTTATCTCAGATGTTCATGCTCGGTTCTCTCAGCAGGTCGGGATGCCTCACTGCTGATGACTTTGTTCTTCCTTAATAACTTTACCAACATTTGTTGTTCAAGATCTATTTTCATTCCTGCTTAATCTGAAACCCAACCTTGTAGATTTTCTTTTAGGGTTTATTTTGTGGTTAGCTCCAAATTAGAGAAAAAAAAGCAGTCAGATACCAGTATACAGTATCACAGTTCTAGTTTATACTCCTGTAGAACAAACTCTAAATTATTTCAAGGAGAATTTAAAGTGTATTTCCAGTCCATCACAAACTGAGCACTGATCCTTTCACACTTTCTTCCTCAGATTGCACCAGTTAATTGTGTGGATACAGATTGTCCTAACCAGACATTTTTGATGTCTGTAGTAAAAAGGAATAAGCTTGAACTGAATTTTAGCTTTAAATAAATAAATAAATACGTAATAATTCCGCAAACTAATCTGTTATCATATTGAATCACTATTAGATATATTTTAAACACAGTAATACAGCATAACACATAATGCCATTTGGGTAATTAGGCAGCTGATGGTATCATCCGTCTCTGATATTTTATGTGATTTTATGTACATTTAAAAATATATATACGGTATAGGGCTGGGCGATATGACCCAAAATTCATATCTCGATATTTTTTAGCTGGATGGCGATATAAGATATATATCTCGATATATTTTTTTAAAGCCATAAAGTAAGAACAAAAAGAGAGTTCTTAGTCAAAGCTGTGTCCCAGATGTCACACAGGCACTTTTATTAACATAGAGCAGATGTACATAAAATTTACTCAAAAATAAATTATGAGCATTTATTAAATAATAATGCTCCATAAATAAAAGAAAACAATGTTGTTTTTGTGCATAACAAAAAGCTCACAATTGTGCAGTCAAAATGTAAACTAATAGACGCTGAGCACAATAACAAAGACAGATTTCACAGCTGCTCTGTTCCCAACTTGTACTGCGTGACTGACAGTCTGGAGTTTGAAATCCGCTTCGCAACCACGTCTCTTAACAGGTGCCATTTATAGTCCTTATACACAGTAGGGTAATATTACGTTGAAGCACAGTACGTATCACTCCGCGAGGCTCAGCCGTAATGCTCCGACAATCCATCAAGCGGTGCAGCTCCGTAGCTTACTAAAGTCGTACTAAAACATTTTTTGACAGATTGCTGAGCGCCGTGTTCCACATAAAATCGGTTCGCGGCCATCAAGCACAACCAGAATTCATACATAAGGCGCGCTGTCAACTTTTGAGAAAATGAAAGGATTTTAGTCCGTGCAGCCCCTCTGGGCTGCATGGCGTTAGCGTGGTTAGCTCGTTAGCGTGGTTAGCTAGCTAACACGTTGACGCCGTCCAGCCCCACGCACGGGGCGATGCGCAGTAACTCGTTAACGGAGATTTGCCGTGTCCATCTTGTCGCTTCCTGCAGGTGAAGCGATGGGGGACGAGGAGTTGTGTTCAGTGAAGGAGAGGCGAGGCCGAGTAACATTGCGTAAAGACGAAAGTGGACGAAAGAGAGGCAAACCTGTGGCTCCACAAGTATAATTATAACGTAACATAGACTATATCGATATAAAGGATATTGTCACATCTTATATCTCGTATAAAAATATATCGATATTTTTTAAAAACTCGATATATCGCCCAGCTCTAATACGGTACATAGCTGCAAAAACCAGAGTGAGAGAATGCATTTCTCTCCAGTACAGACTTCTGACAGCTTACATTTACAATGGTGCCACACATGTCCTATTAGGCCAATGAACTTTTAAATATGACCAAAACATATTGTGTCAGACAAAAGCACATGGGTTTGAAATAATAAAAGAATCAGATTTGATCTAAACAGTCACACTCACCATGCACTATTTAGAGTTTCCTGCTTTTATTTTCCACCCGAAAAAGTAGGGGTACTGTGAAAACTGCCGATTAAAATGGAATCCACTGATTTTCAAGTCAGTTAAAACTATTTACTTTCTAAAAACAGTAGGAAACCATAACAAATGTTGAACTTGAGAAATGTTCTTTCATTCTGAAAAATAGTATATGCTCATTTCAAATTAATGCCGCCAGGGTACACCAAAATTTTGAGAAACAAGTCTGTCTGCTATTTTTCTGCAACATAGCTTCAAAGTGCTGGGTGATTCATTAATAGGGCTCCTCTTTGAGTCTGATCAAACTTGCCTGAACCATGCGTCTGTGCATGTGTGAAACTGACAAGCAACTGAATAAAATTGTATTACCTATTCATACACAGTATAAAAGTTTTATTTTAACACAACTGAATATGTAAATTGATACGAGTTGGATGGATACAAAAATAATGTGCAATCATAAGGATGCAGAATAAATACACAGAATACAATCTTTTTGTTAAATTTTACAACAGATGATCATTGTCATGGCATAAAATATCTTCAAATGCATTTATTTGATAAAAATAAAGCTTTAATTAACTTGCAAACAAAGGCAGAGTGTGTGAAAAATATATCACTTGTACAAGTAATAATATTCAAACATTTGCCATTAATTTGGCTAACCTTATGACATGTTCAGTACATTACAGCTTTAAAAAAGGATGATTCATATGATTTGTAACAGAGCTGAGTGGATTGTGGGTGTTAAATTAGAGAAAACCTTCAACTTATGAACAATTGAGGCTAGAGTTCATTCCTAATTTTTATACAGATGCAGAAATAGCACTAAAACTGGGAGGAGAAAACATATATTTTCTGAGTATTTGTTACCTTCGATTCAGAAGTCATCTATAGGAATATACACTGTATATTAGAGAAAGAATAAGAGTAAAGAGTCCATGATAATGTACGTTTTGCATATTTTTCAAAGTAAGATCCCACAGTCAGAGCAGTCCTAGTGGTGAAGGTCAGAAGAGATTTAGTTTGAATAAATAACCCCAATTTGAAGAAAAAAGAAAAAAAAAAGAATGCAGTGATCTGAAAATCTCATGAACACATATTTTCAAAACTTTATCTTAGTATTTATTAGTATGAACATTTAATTACTAAAATGCCCACAACCTGTCACCACCTATGTTTGAAACTATATATGTATTAGGAAACCATAGTACACCACTGGCATATTTTTCAGGTATCAAAACGTTAACTTAGTATTTGTTTACTAAAACCACCTACAACATTTCCTCAACCATGTTTGAAACTTGTCCTAAATCTTTTTTTTCCTTTTCTTTCTGTTGTTCTTGTTTCCTTTTACACAAAGTAAACACAATCCCTTGCTTTGAAGTAACACACAAACCATATCTTTTCTTGAAGAAAAATGATTGAGACAGTCTGTTTTCTTAGGGTGTAATAAGATTGGCTCAGATGACACATCCACTTCATCAGACTAATTGCCCTTTCCTACAACAGAGGGATTTGCAAGTGCCCACGGGACATCAAAGACAAGCATCGTCTGCTCAACCTTACATCCACTGTCTGTTTAACATTCCTACTTATAAAAACACTGGTCGTCTTAATTGACTTGGCCCATCCAGAGAAGCTCTTTCATATTACTGAAAACTAAGCTGCTTGTGAGTGTCATAAGGCAAGCCAGCAAGGCTCCGGAGAAAATATTCTGCGACAGCTTCTCTCCCCTGAGCCCTTATTGTTCTTCCAATACTGCCATTGGCTGAGAATGGAACATTTGGATGATTAAAGGGATTTGGTGGTGCACTGTGTCATGTTACTGTAATCTCCCAGATGATGGATTAGGGGTCTGCCCTGTCATACTCTCCTAATCTGGCCATGCCAACATGCGTATGTGTCTCCCAGTTGCCTCGACACCCACACCATCTTCCCAGAGGTTTCAGCTGCCCTGGAGGAGTAACAATCTCAGTTTGACCTGGTTAGCCAGATTCCTGAATACAATAGTGGCTCAGTCTGTGAATGCCTGGCTCTTATGCTTCTGCATTCCTTCAAAATAAAGGGATTATTGCATATTCTTGATTTTACCTCTTATATATGATCTAAATGTAATTTTTATTAAGGATGAGAAAGTAGAAGGCTGGTGGTAGGTAGAGCGAGATAATCGCTCTTCAGAGCAGTTTGAACCTCAGGGAGTGTCACATTTGCCATCTGTCATAATGGACACCAGTGACTTGACTGGATTGTCTAAAAGGTTTTTGAATTTGATAAAGCAGAATGATATTGAAATTAATAAGGTGAAAGAGACAGATGGGAGCGTTGGCCTTTACCTTGTAAGTGGCTGCTGTTGCTTTTTGACAGGTTTTATAAGAAAGGAGGATGAGAAGGAAAAGAAATGGAGAAGGGGCAGAGGGGATGAGACAAGAGAATAGCTTTCGACTACACCTAACAATAGCCTTGTCATCTCTCTCCAAAGAGCAGATGCCCAGGTTCCTGGTGGCATCTCCAGAGAGAATGTCAGGGAAGAAATAAATCTCCCAGCCAATTTATGGGAGGAAGGTGAACTTTTTACTAGCTTTCCATAGTAAAGGCAAGAAGAGAAAATCACTGACAGCTCTGGGTGGAGATTTTCTTTCTTCTTTCCTAGTTGACATGGCATTTTTATTCATTGGACCTCCAGAATGCACTCTTGTGCATCGTGGGACTGAAAGAGAGTCAAAAACGGTCCATGTGAATCTTGCCCAATAGCAGGGGGGTAAAAAGTGAGAAGGATTTCTTTATATAAGAGAACTGAAACCAGACAGTTCCCGCTCACTCTTTCTATTTTTGTTTCTCTGTTTTTCAAAGTATTTGAAGCAATTATTGATGTTTTCAGGTAAACGGGAACATAAAACATACACACACATGCACACACACACACACACACACACACACACACACACACACACACACACACATATAGGATAAGGGACAGATTTAACAATGCTCTTAGCCAGTTTTTGGTATGTACAAAAGAGAAACAGTGTGACTGAAAAGTATATATTGGCATTATAAGTTTTTTTCTTAGTGTGACACTCTAATTGACCCTCTGGCCAATATTGAAAAGTAGATTTGTGCTGGTTTTCCTTTGTTGTAACAATTATTGCACTTGAATTATTACTATGAACTCATACTCCACAGTCTAACTTTGGTGTGGAATGTGACATCTGAGCAGTTACTGTTCGTTGTAACTATAGGGACGACTAACAGAATGATTAACATCCAATGTAATTCTATTTAGAAAGATTGTTTATTTATAGTGCTATGCAAAGGTAAAATGGTAAATGGCCTGTATTTATATAGCACTTTACTAGTCCCTAAGGACCCCAAAGCGCTTTACATATCCAGTCATCCACCCATTCACACACTGGTGATGGCAAGCTACATTGTAGCCACAGCCACCCTGGGGCGCACTGACAGAGGCGAGGCTGCCGGACACTGGCACCACCGGGCCCTCTGACCACCACCAGTAGGCAATGGGTGAAGTGTCTTGCCCAAGGACACAACGACCGAGACTGTCCGAGCCGGGGCTCGAACCAGCAACCTTCCCATTACAAGGTGTCGATCAAGCCTTTATTTATTTATGCCTTGCTAGGAAAATGCACAGCAATTTAATAAAGCTAGTGATTAAAAACAAAAGCACAAACAAGTTTAAACTATTAGATAATTTAAGGCAACTCTGAAGCTTTTTTTTGTAATTTCTTCAAGTAGTTTTCATCAATAGTTCTCCAGGCTTCTTGGACGACCTTCCAAAGCGCTTCTTTCGATGTTGGTCCTTTTGTTTAATTTTTTTTTCTCAAGATGATCACACAATACTTTAAGAATGATGAGGTCAGGGCTCTGGGGTGGCCAGTCAATGACTAATACTGTTTTACTGTGTTTTTTTTCTAGGTATGCTTTTGATGATGTGGCAGTGCTTTGGGGATAGTTGTCATTACTAAGAACGTTGCATTTCCCTAATGACAGATCAGGAAACCTGGCCTTCTTGGCGTTTCTGGGTGGTGTGCAAAAAGATGCTCCATCTGGGGACTTTGTCCATAGCAAACTATGTTCAAGGATAACGATTGCAGTTGGCACCACAACCCACTCGGACATAGGCTGATCATTGATCAGATCTGCAACCATATGTCTTGGAGGAGCTGTGCTGTCAACCCATCACAACATGATGGCGAGTTAGATCAGTCATTAGGGGAGGATCCTAGAGTGCCCGAATGTGTATGAGGACCGGGGTGTCTGGCAGACGAGTAAGCTGGGGATAATGAGCACGACTGGATCATGTTCTGTAATTCCATTGTTGAGGTGGCTGTAAGGTAGTTGGTGACCCTAAATCAAGTGGTTAAGGGACCTGTCAAGGTGAATAAAAAGTCCTACTGACCTTGGATAGCTAGTGGAACTTGAAGGCAGAACTTTTAGTTTTTTTATCCTTTGTTTAAGAGGCTGGTTTTTTAATGTAGTAAACACAGGATACAGGGCATAAGAAAATGTTTTACATAATACAAACATGCTAGTAAGGGTATTCTAATAATTCTTTTGTAAAATTGAAAACAATTAAGAGGCTCACACATGTTATTTTACGGCATTAGAGGATAAATCTATTTCTTTCAGTCATACTAATTCTAATCATATTGAATGTCAACAGTGGCACTAAAATCTTAATTTTGGTTTCAATTAGACGAACATGTTCAACTAACAAGATTGTAATCACATAAAATGTTTATTTCTTGATGTTGCTAAAAAAAAAGATGGGGGCAAAACTTTACTTTCATCCTTTGTTTCATTCTTTGTGGACAATGAAAGTGCAACATTCTGTGGCAGTTCATACATCTTCAAATATTTTAGCCCAGACCATAGAACTGTCTTACCATCTAATTAATTAAAGTTTCAAACATTAATTTAGTGATAAAATTTGATGCAACATTCACCTCTGAAAAGGATAATTCAGATATAATAAAAGTGATTACATTTTAAACTGCACAATGTAATACACAGAAAAAAACATCTACAGTATCAGTGCCAACAAAGGAACTTGATTATAGTCTACCACATAATAGACTTCAATTAGAAAATAAATATAGAAATACATTTAATTATTTCTTTAGATCTGAATGAACTTATTACTATGCTAAGACCTTTTCAGCACATTTAAATAGCTTCTATCTGAAAAGGGGGCGAAAAAAATGCCCATCAGCCAATATACTGCAAGTCCCATCAATAAAATATAAAACTTGAGGTTATGAGCTGGACCTGTGTGTGTGTGTGTGTGTGTGTGTGTGTGTGTGTGTGTGTGTGTGTGTGTGTGTGTGTGCTTGCGTCTGCGTTTACATGGTGGAGTTTCATGGTGTCCCTCCGTGTTTCCTTTGGTGTAAGCCAGGCTGACAGCCTTGTATTGTACCAGAGGGATTCACACTACAGAGGTCAGCAACTACTTTCAGTGATGACGAGATTTTGCACTTAAGAGCATAACTCTCAGGTCTCACTGGGCAGTGCAGTGAAGATATTTTGAAAAGTCACTACATGACATTGTAGATGTAGTGAGAAATTTTAATGAGAAAACGCTTCCTCGTCTCTTTGGTTGATGACTCAGTGGTAGTCAAAGCGACAAAAAAACTTGGAGAAAAAAGGTTTTATTAGCAATTTCTTTACAAGGAACAGTACTAAATTAACGTGTAATTTTTCACATGCTGGGTCTTAATAACGTATACTTTTTAAGAAAAAAAATGTGGCTATGCAAACTTCAGCTGTAGGGTGAAGTCTCCTGGCCCAGAAGCGAATTTGCCCACTGAATCCGCAGTGCATGTTGGTTCTGGGCAGAGCTGAAATCAAGATGTTGCACATTCTGTGGTAGCTCCAGCTCTACAAGATGTCAACTATACCTGCAAGTGTTTGCAGGAATGTAACAGAAGCTGCCAAGGCACTACCAGAGAAGTCCATTCTCTTTCTGTTTTAATGAGGCCAGCCCACAAACAGACACATCACCTTCACAATCTCGGCATGAGGAAGCTCATTAGTATGTGCATAAAACATAAGGTGGAGGGAGATGTACAAATGGTGTGCTGTCCCTCCATCCAAGGTGGTGTTATTATGTGCATATAATTCGTTACTCGGCCAATATATTCCTTATATATTATTAAAATTTATAAACCTATTTTTTGTCACTTCATTTCACCTTGTATTGATGTAGAAATGGTTGTAGATTTTTGCTTTATCTGTTGAACATCATGACAGAGTGAGCCACAATTTGTTGCAAGATCTTAACATTGCTTGTACTTTGAGTCGGCATGGCACACATATCCAATCGCTTTGATCTTTTCAAATTCATATTGTCTCAGTACTTCTACCACAGAATGACATTATCTATTAAACTCTAAAGCAGTGGTTCTCAAACTTTTCACATTGAGTACCACCTCATAAAATATATGGCTCTTGAAGTACCACCCTTATGACCACATTAAAGTACAGTAGTCTAGGCCTATTTAACACCATATACAGTTTACACGAGACAATTTTATTTCTTATATGAGTTTTATTTCTTTTAACTGTTATAAACAGAATGTGACAAGTGATAATAATAACAACTGTACTGCATTAAAACATTCACAGCAAGTGGTATATCTAATCTTTAAGTGATGACGTATGTACCCTGCTTCCAAGTCCAAACTACTCTGCTTTTATTAAGGTTGTTGTGTTTGTATTGTAAAAGTCAGTGATCACTGTCGGTCTCGCTCACGTTTTACAGCTCAGCCCATGCAGCAGTATATTAATGACTAACCTCATATTGTGGATGGATTATCTCAGTTGTTCTCCTGACTGAAGTTTGGTCCGTTTACAGCATCCTGCCATGCGATTGCATTTGTCCCTAACCATCAGGAACCCTTGGTTAACTTTTATCGAAAGTAAATAAGTTAGCATTCAGCCTCCAGCTTCAATGTGTTTATATTATGCTAACCATAGATGTGTCGCTAGCTACCACATAGCATATCATTTTATACCAGCTAGCCCAACGTCAGTAACCCTGAAAATGTCACTGCTATTTAGTTTTCTGTCTTCATTTATATCGGAAGTGATAGCAGAGCTGTACTTTCAAATTTTTCAGAAATCCCTCAGTCAGAACATGGTATATTATTTAATCTTAAACTTTTTTTTTTTGGAGACTTCCCGCATACCACCAGAGGGAGCCCACGTACCACCAGTGGTATGCGTACCACAGTTTGAGAATGCTCTAAAGGAACATTATTGACTAAGAACATTAGATTTAGCAAATCTGCTGCCTACTGCATGTCAAGGCATTTTTTCCGTCTTTATGTACTTAAATGTCAAGTTTGGTTGTGTCTTGGCGTTTATCAATGTGACCTGTATGATCTATATTGGTACTTTCAGGCTTCCTACTGCTCCTTAAAGTAGACAACCAGTGCTTTTGAGTATAGTTTATTATAGTAATTACATGAGGCTGACCCGCTTTATTCATTTTCATGAGAAACTAGACTGGACAAAACCGCTATATAAATCCACCTGGAAATGTTTAATGAAAACTGTAAAACCCAGTATGACATTGAGTCATATACACATTCATTGTGGTTATTTTTTTAGTCCACTGTATTTTTTTTTTTGTTTTCTGACTGAACATGTTATGGTCCCAGGTTATCGTGATGTTTTTGAGCATCAAAAACATTGCAATTTGTCTCTTGCTTTTTTTGTTGTTTTTGTTAGATGCATTGTGGATCCTGTTTTTAATTAAATGTTACTCCAGTATCTCCAGTGTTCTTCATTTTCTCATGTTCCCCTGTGTCTGTCATCTTTCTGTCTTCATGTCTCAGTGGCATTTGTCTTTTGGTTAATATCCGACTTACTTTGAAAGTTAGTTTTCTCTTGTGTCTAGCTGAAGTTATGCTTTCTTTTATTTTCCCAGCTTTATAATTTTTTGACCTACCCACATTGTTTTCACCTGTTTATTGTCTCTCCTTCGCCCCCTTCCCAGCTGTGTCTGTCTGTATCATCAGTCCCTTGCTTATATATAGAACTGCCTCTTGCTTTGTCCTTTGTTAGATCCTCCTGTTGAATTCTCAGTAGTATTACATGTGTCACGCATTTTTTCAGTTCGTTCTGTAGTTCTGGATTATGTTCTCTTTTGACTTTACTGGAACTCTTTGCTTTACATAAGTATATATGACACAGTAGAAGTGAGTGGTGTTGATTTTTCAGCAAAATCACATATTTATTTGCTATGTTCTGATCATTAAGCTGTAAACAATAACAGTGTGCGGGGTATTTGGATGGGACTCCAGATACCCGCAAACCAGTCTGGATCGCTGTCTTTCCCTCCTCTGCTATCTATATCAAGAGTGCACACAGAGCCCAAAATGAACAGGGTGAAGTGTGCACTTCACCTGAATTCACACAGAATATGGTAATCTAGCACCTTTCCTCATGGCTTGTGCAGAGGTACGGGCATATTTATTTGTGCTTTAGAATGTGACTGGTCTTAACATTCAGAGATATAATGTATGTCTTTGAGTCAGTGATTTATTCTCACCAGTGCAGCTTCCTCAGCATTAAGGCTATGTCCACACGTACACGGGTATTTTTGAAAACTGAGATTTTCCGTTTTCAAAAATAATCCCGTCCACATGTAAAGGCAGAAATGAAGGAAAACGCTGCTAGGAACATGCCAAAGCAGCAGGTGGCGATATATTCCTAACCGTGTAGAAATGTTGGCCAATCAGAAGTCTAGAAGCCTCGGTGGGAAATAGTAAACAAAGCTGGGGCATAGAAGCAGAACCGAGTCCTATGTGTGGAGGGACAGTAACTGTGTGTGTATATGTAAGCATTTAAACACTGCAGAGAGTACAATTAACAGTAACAGTATTGTAGAAATTCATTTCACCAAAACAATAATGTGGCGCACAGTGTGACGTCAAAAAAGGCGCACACCTTTGACGCTGCGTTTTCTCCGTTTTCCTCATCCACACGTAAATGCAAAAACTGAGTTTTCGAAAATATCCACGCTGGCAGGCGTTTTTAGAAATCTCAGTTTTCAGTGACCGAAAACGCCATTTACATGTGGACGAAAGGTGCAAACGCATAGAAAAATCTCCATTTTCAAAAATACCAGGGTACGTGTGGACGTAGCCTAATTCTCTTGCTTTCTCACCCACCTCTGCTTTCTCTATCTCTCACTGTTTCTTGCGGAAGAGGGACAAAGTCTGGGAAAGTTGAGTTTATAACAGTGCCCATCAAATTCAAATTCAAATTTTATTTGTCACGTACACAGTCATACACAGTACGATATGTAGTGAAATGCTTGGACAACTGCTCGTGACCTAAAGAAAACAAAAAAGGAAAAGGCTATGAATAAGATAGGAAATAAATATGAAAAATTAAAAAGGGTAAATTTAACTAGGAAGGAATAAAATATAAATTAAGGTTAAAAATGAAATAACTGTACAACACAAATTAGAATGAAGGGTAAATTTAACTGGGAGAATAAGATAAAATATATAAATCAAAGTTGAAAATAAAATAACTGTACAACAAAATACACAATATAGAACTATATAAGAATGTATGAAGAAATATAAATAAATATATACACAATAACAGCAGCATATACACAATAACAACAGCGTGATTTAAGTAATCTGTTGCTACACAATATACCTTCAAGCTTTTCCACACTCAATTTGTGTAACAGGATGTTCCTACTCTGAGACAGATAAGAGCCTTCTCAAAAATGGTTTCTCAAGCATACTCTTTTATATATATATATATATATAGGGCTGCTCGATTATGGCAAAAATGATAATCACGATTATTTTCACTGAAATTGAGATCACGATTATTTGAGGATATTTATTTAACCCTTTAAGACCTACTATAGAACCAAGTCCACCAGAGCTTATATTATTTTTTTACATGCTGTAGTGCCATTTGTGGGAGCATTTCAAGTTGCTATACATCAATACAACTGTTATAGCCCATATTTTTATAATATGTATGCATTAAGTCCATAGTAATTACATAAATTGCAAAAAAGTGCAATAAACTACAAAAAAAATTGAAAATCGCTTTTGTTTTGTTTACATATATTTCTACTTGGAGAAATTTAAGAGGTTTATCCCTCAAAACTTTAAATACAATAAAGTTGCAAAAAAATAGTTTCCCACCACAGGAAATTTATTTTGAGTGTCTTCATAGTTTTATTTTGGAGATACAGCAATTTTTATATACTGCAGGAAAAACAAAAAACAATCCTATGATGCAAATTTGCAAAGAAAACAGCATGTGCATCATTTCACTGTGGGAAGTGTTACGAACAGCTGATAGGAACGGCAAAGCGTGTTTCTGGAATATTATGTTTTTGTTCCTGCAAGCGCTTTTTATGCAATTTTTGCAAAGCTATATGTGGAACGAAACCATGACCTAGGACAAGCTGATGGCATCAGATGTAAGTACAACTCCTCCGGTTTCATATGCAAAACAAATTATTGCGCTAGCTTACACGGTTCAGATTCTACAGGGATTTAAAAATAGTTACGCAAAACGGAGCGTGCTGCTCTGACCGGCTTTAAAGGGTTAACAATAACTTTAAAAAAATAATATAAAATAGTGTGCAACACCACTGAAGTTTTTTTTTTTTTAAACTCTCTTTTCAACCAACGGCAGTCACTCTCCAAATAACTTCTGCTTAGCTTTCCGAGCTTCCCTCGGGTCCTCTTAATCATCGGTCTCCACCCTTTTTTGCGCCACGGACCGGTTTATGCCCGACAATATTTTCACAGACGGCCTTTAAGGTGTCGCGGATAAATGAGGGAGGGGCTAATAATCGGCTCAGTCATTTTTAATGATCGTTGAAAGCCCAGATCGTAATCGTGATTAAAATTCGATTAATTGAGCAGCCCTATATATATATATATATATATATATATATATATATATATATATATATATATATATATATATATATATAAAGAATAACAGCCTTAAACCAAACGCATGTCGCTTACTATTTTCTTACACCTTGCCTTTTTTTTCTATGTGTGCAAAATTTTGCAACCATGGAATGGAACCACAGTCAATATTTATTGAGCACCGGAGGAACATTATGGACTAAGCATATTAGACACAGCAAATTCTCTATATGCCTCATGTCCAGTTCTGCTTCCTTCAGCTCACTACATTAATAATAGCATTAGAGTTATAGCTTCACGTCACATCCTGCATTTCAGAGCAAGTTCTAATTCAGATTTATCAAGTATTTTTGTGTGTGCACATATACAGTGGGGCAAAAAAGTATTTAGTCAGCCACCGATTGTGCAAGTTCCCCCACCTAAAATGATGACAGAGGTCAGTAATTTGCACCAGAGGTACACTTCAACTGTGAGAGACAGAATGTGAAAAAAAAATCCATGAATTCACATGGTAGGATTTGTAAAGAATTTATTCGTAAATCAGGGTGGAAAATAAGTATTTGGTCACCTCAAACAAGGAAAATCTCTGGCTCTCACAGACCTGTAACGTCTTCTGTAAGAAGCTTTTCTGTCCCCCACTCGTTACCTGTATGAATGGCACCTGTTTGAACTCATCATCTGTATAAAAGACACCTGTCCACAGCCTCAAACAGTCAGACTCCAAACTCCGCCATGGCCAAGACCAAAGAGCTTTCGAAGGACACCAGGAAAAGTATTGTAGACCTGCACCAGACTGGGAAGAGTGAATCTACAATAGGCAAGCAGCTTGGTGTGAAAAAATCAACTGTGGGAGCAATCATCAGAAAATGGAAGACATACAAGACCACTGATAATCTCCCTCGATCTGGGGCTCCACGCGAGATCTCATCCCGTGGGGTCAAAATGATCATGAGAACGGTGAGCAAAGATCCCAGAACCACACGGGGGGACCTGGTGAATGACCTGCAGAGAGCTGGGACCAAAGTAACAAAGGTCACCATCAGTAACACACTACAACGGCAGGGAATCAAATCCCGCAGTGCCAGACTTGTTCCGCTGCTGAAGCCAGTGCATGTCCAGGCCCATCTGAAGTTTGCCAGAGAGCACATGGATGATACAGCAGAGGATTGGGAGAATGTCATGTGGTCAGATGAAACCAAAGTAGAACTTTTTGGTATAAACTCAACTCGTCGTGTTTGGAGGAAGAAGAATACTGAGTTGCATCCCAAGAACACCATACCTACTGTGAAGCATGGGGGTGGAAACATCATGCTATGGGGCTGTTTTTCTGCCAAGGGGACAGGACGACTGATCCGTGTTAAGGACAGAATGAATGGGGCCATGTATCGTGAGATTTTGAGCCAAAACCTCCTTCCATCAGTGAGAACTTTGAAGATGAAATGAGGCTGGGTCTTCCAACATGACAATGATCCAAAACACACCGCCCGGGCAACAAAGGAGTGGCTCCGTAAGAAGCATTTGAAAGTCCTGGAGTGGCCTAGCCAGTCTCCAGACCTCAACCCCATAGAAAATCTGTGGCGGGAGTTGAAAGTCCGTGTTGCTCGGCGACAGCCCCAAAACATCACTGCTCTCGAGAAGATCTGCATGGAGGAATGGGCCAAAATACCAGCTACTGTGTGTGCAAACCTGGTAAAGACCTATAGTAAACGTTTGACCTCTGTTATTGCCAACAAAGGTTATGTTACAAAGTATTGAGTTGTATTTTTGTTATTGACCAAATACTTATTTTCCACCCTGATTTACGAATAAATTCTTTACAAATCCTACCATGTGGATTCATGGATTTTTTTTTTCACATTCTGTCTCTCACAGTTGCAGTGTACCTCTGGTGCAAATTACTGACCTCTGTCATCATTTTAGGTGGGGGAACTTGCACAATCGGTGGCTGACTAAATACTTTTTTGCCCCACTGTATCTCTCTGTGTGTGAGAGAGAGAGCGATCCTGGACTCTACATATCTCTCTGCAAAATGAGGTTCAAATTACTTTCCATGTCACAGCTTCTGTTTATGTATACATGTGTACATGTCCATGTCCACAGTGGGACCAGATCTCCTCTTGACATGCCAGGGGGCAACTCGGGTGATAGGATACAATGCCACTGTTGGCCATCCTTCTGAGATAATGTCATAATAGGGGTGTACGGGTGTGCGTGGTGGGGGTGAGACAGCTGGCAGCTTCGTTTCCTGTCAGCGCAAATTTTCTACTACATCAATAATGAGTTCCACAGCCCAGCCATGAGCGGTGCGGCTCAGTAGCCACACGACTGTATTCTCATGTGTCCTCTTGTTCTCCCTCCCTTCTCCTTCTCCCTGCATTTCTCTTGTTCTTTATAGCATTCCCAATTTGTACTTATTCTGTTATCTTACCTTGTGTTTTTGTTCTATCGTCATTTGTGTTACTCTGCATAACAATCTCATCTTCCAACTCAAATTTTGTTTGTGGTTATTTATATATTTCCAATTGCCTTTATGTGCTGAATGAAGCATAAAAACACGTGTGGTTTACTGTATTTCAAAACAGTTTTTGGACTTGGAATGATGCACCCAATGACCACACGATGTGACCTATGGTTAAATGCTGCTATGAGGTTCTTTAGCTATCATCTGACTAAAAAAACACAACTAAAAATGAGAAAATTACTAATAATACCCAAAGGCCTTTACAACAATAATCCATTTTAAATTTAAATTGTGCTGCCTTTGGCATGCTTGTCTAATCTGCAGTTTTCTTGGTTTCCTGATCTAATTTAGCTTCATTTTCTCTAGCCTTGTGAATTATGTGCTGCATAATAAAATGCAGATATAATAAAAACAAACAAAAAACAAAACAACCCCCCCCCCTCCCCCCAAAAAAAAAAAAAACACTGCTTCATGGCAAGAAACCAAAAATATCAACTCAAAGTCTTTCTTATGTATAAATGCACTTTAATGACAGGGCAGCAACATATTATAGTATATACACAAATAGGTGACAAATCAGTGTGACATACCAGATCTCCATGATGTCTTACAGTACTTACTTGTCAATTGCTTGGAGGTAGTTACACTGACTGGATTTTAAATAAAACACTTCAGATGTGACCTGCAGACATTTAGTTGTAAATCCAGGAGTTTAAGTCTGTGAAGGTTCTCAGTCATCCAGGTCATTGTAGTCTAAGGAGCTTGGAAAGAAAAAAGCGTCTGGACTTCTTTAAGTTGCTTGAAGATGTTTCACCTCTCATCTGAGAATCTTCTTTAGTTCTAAGGTCAAATGGTGGAGAGTCCCAGATTTAAGCCCTATGGGAGTGTCCCCTAAACAGGGGCAATGGACCCTCCAATAATCCTCTACCTAATCACACGAGCCAAGGTGTGAAAACGGATGTAGGTCACAATGAGCCAAGGTTTCGGGTGAACTCATTGTGAAACCTAGCCCCACCCTGTCATGTGATTTCTTGAGGTCAGAAGGCCCAGGATGTGAGTGGGCGTTAAGAAGTCCAGATGCTTTTTTCTTTCTGAGCTCCTTAGACGCAGGAGTTTAGTCATAACTGGTTTAGAAACCACCGCCATTTTATACATAGTCCCCTATTACTCAAAATAAATTGGATAAACTCACATAATTTTAAATTTAAGAATTGCTGCCTTCATTTTTGCCTTCAGTAAATAAATAGTTTGCTCTACTAGGTTGAGATCAGGTGACTGACTTGGCCACTGGAGAATATCCAATTTCCAGACATTCAGGTTGCTTTTGTACTGTGCTTTAGGTCCTATATCCACTTTCACTGTAAAGGCCAATCTGGTCTTCTCCTCAGTATTTGCTAAATCTAGGCTGAATCTCAGCAGAGACTATAGCCATGTACACTTCACATTTCATCCTGCTACTTCTAGCAGCTGAAAGATCATCAGTAAACACTAGTGACCCAGTTCCACTGGCAGTCATCCATACCTATCCCTCAATATTGCTTCCACCATGTTTGACAGATGATATGTATGCTTCAGATCTTGAGCTGTTCCTGCCCTTCTCCATATTTTTTGTCTTCCCATCAGTCTGCTCTTAGTTTCATCTGTCAAAAGATTGATTTTCTTTTTTTCAGATTGTCTGGGCTTCCTGTTCAGTGTAACCACTGATTTACAACTTGTTGTACAGTGTATCCAGAAAGCATTCATATCACTTCACTTGTTCCACATGTTCTCATGTTGCAGCCTTATTTCAAAGTTCAATTAAAAAGTAAAACAAAAAGTAAAGTCATTCTTCAGCTTAAAAAACAAACAAACAAGCAAAAAACAGCAACATATATATGGCTGTGAATACGTATATACTAGGGGTGGGTTTTTATAATCGATTCATCGATTAAAATCGATTCTGGCTTGGATAACGTAAAATCGATTCATTAAAATCCTGAATCGATTTTTTAATATAAATTTATTTTGTCCGAAATGCCAGAATCTCTGGTGACATTCCACAAAATTTCAAGAACCACCAAACAGTAAATGAGAGCAGGTACAGGGATTCTGCACATAGACTTAAACACACAGCGCGACCCGCGGATCAGAATCAGTTAGATGTCGCCTTTCTCACAGTCGGGGCTGAAAGCCGACAGCTCGCTGATCCGGGTCCGCGCTTTGTGTTCACGCCCTTTATGCGCTGATTCTAAAGCTGTTAGTTTGATCTCTCTCCAAACAATATTGACCGAATCAGCAGCAAAAGATCCAAACGCTTCACATAAACATCGTCATGAATTCACTCTTTTACTGTTTTGCTTCCATTGCGATGCGCAGCTCTCTCTCTCTCCCTCTCTCCCTCCCCCTCTCTCTCCCCCCCCCTCTCTCTCGAACAGTTTCGCTTTCTTCATTATTCGCTTGCTTGTTACACAAGTCTATTGTTGCTTACAGCGCTGTCGGCCGCTGTTTTTTCCCCTTTTACATTCTTCCGAAAAGAAAACCTCATTTCTGCTGTTCAATACTGAACAAATTGAAACTTTTTAAAATTATTCAAAATGCAAAATGCTTAGCCATGTCTCTAATAAAACCGCTGTAACGTCAGAGGTAATGTTGATTAATTAATGGTTTTCTTTCGTTTTTGATGTACTGCAGAATATTTTTATAAAATCCCAGGCCAGGAAAATCACCTACATGTTTTTCTGTGTTTTATCTTCAGCTACTTTGACACAAAGGCATCTGCTGTGATGCTCACACCTTGGATAAAGTCTTGAGAGTGTCAGCTTCCTTTTTATAGATACAAAAATATGTAAATGTCCTGATCTGAATTATATCTCTGACTGTCAAAATTTCCCAGATTTAAATCGAATCGAATCGAATTAAATCGAATCGTGGATCGAATCGATTCGGGACCTTGTGAATCGGAATTGAATCGATTCTAGAAATCAGTGACGATACCCAGCCCTAGTATATACATATATGTGTATACATATACATCATCTGTCAGAACTTTCCACCTGTGGTAAATACAGCTTATTTGACGTTATTTTGAAAAGTACACACCTGTCTATATACTGTCCTATAGTTGACAGTGCATGTCAGGGCACAAATCAAGCCATGAAGTCTAAGGAATTCACTTTGGTTATCATACTAAGAGTTCCAGTGAAAAGCTAATGAATGGAAGTTCAATACTTAGAGTCAAGTCAAGATACTTTATCTGGCTAATTTGGCATGGAATAATGAGGAGAAAGACCTCACCTGGCCATGGGACTGGTTGTCAGTCAATTGCCCAGTTACTTCCAAGCTGGTGAAAATGAGTTAATATGTATAAAGTGGCAGTAATTCTTGAACAGATAGTAGAAGACTCCACTTAAACCCCATGATTAAAGCTCAGAGTCTGCATGTCAGTCATATGAGTGTGACTTTAAATCCACAGTCCTAAACTAACTGTATTTACTAAACAGCTGATCATGTGAAAAAGAATAATGCAAGAAATATTTTATTCCATTGTCAATCTCTAAGGAAAAATGGGCTCATTAAACTTTCAACGTAAACCCCCTAACACAGTGATTCTTTTAATATGAAGACCTGATATCTTATAGTCATTTCAGAAGTCTCTTGCTGTTAAAGCATACCGAAGTGATATTTCAACATTTAAACCGACCTACGATGCATAAACAGTGCAATAATGACAGCTAATCCAGGATGGCAAATTTTTGTACTTCAAACACCATTCTACAAATGACACTGCAATAAAAAAAAAGGCAATAACAAACATCCCTAACAATTTTGCATATTTTCTTTCCAGGCATTCAAAATGAACACTACTGTTTTAACATTTATTTTTCAAGAATGTGTTCTCCATTTTCAGTCCCATTTTGGTGATTTTAAAATAGGGTTAATCATCCAGATTCCACAATGTGTGTAACACTTTGGTGATTTGAATGCATATAAATACTGTGCTCCATTGAAAAAAAATTTGCATTAATAGAGTTGATTTTACATCAACGTGTGTCTGGAGGAATTGCCATGGAAACAGTCAGTTTAATGCCCAGGACTTGACCATGCAATCAGACCACTTAGCAAGCAAGTTAGTGGAAGGTGATTCTTGGCTCCCTTCTCTGTAATTCAGTTAAGACTAGCCTGTCATTTAGTTCAGGCAGACTGGCAGGGCTTTAAAAGTAAAGGTGAAACTGCAATTACCCTGAGAAAGACGCAGTAAAAAGGCAAAAGCTAGCAGGCTGCTTTCATGTCTACACTGACATGCATTAGTGAGGCTGGAAGAAGTGTCCCCAGTCTTTTGTTTATCCATATATCACAATGTGCTGCATTGTGGAGGTTTTAGATGTGATAAGACTCTTTTAACATCATCAGTAGACGGCATGTCATGTACACCAGCAGGCTGCACATCAAATAGAGCCAGTATCTGGCATTCGATAAGGGGCTGATTCAAACAAAGTGATATGTCTAGCTGACATGAATCTGACACATTCTGTCCAGTCCATTATGTATATTTTTTGTAGCAGATTAGACTTTGGAGCTTTCAAATTCCAGAACGGACCTTCATAACTTCTGACTGTATTTCTTTCAACTAAATATGTATTTTATTGATACCGGTTTATAAGTCAGCATGCAAATTGGTTGTGATATTAGGGAAAAGATATAAGATAATAATTATCAGTACTTCCTTAAACTGAAACTTGAGCTCTATAATAAATATGCATCTGTTTTAAACCAAAACGGTTAATTTCTTTACTTTCCCCTGATATGTGTAAACAATACAAGCCAACGCATTTGTCTGGAATATAACTGTGGGCAGATAACTGATTATACAAAGGACAGAATCAGTGCATAAGGTGTATAGCACATAGCTCTCTCTCTCTTTCTCTCTCTGTTTATTTATGAGTTCTGTTCATGCAGATTTGCACAGTAAAACTGATGTGGATCATGTTTGATTCGGTAGTCAGGGCAGAGCTGGACAGTTATTTTACATCTGCTAGTTTTAAAATCTGTTGAGGTACATGCCAGGATACAAATTAAACCTGCCTGCTTAGTCTAGTTTTGTGTTCGTCTTGGGCAATCTGCCAATCTTTTAAATGTCAGCAGAACCAAATTTTGTTGTTTAGAAGAGAAAATGTAAGTCTGAAATCCTCTATAACAGACACATTACAATATATGCCTATATAGTATATTAATCTACAATATTTTGAGAATGTTCAATTTGGATGAATTATTGTCTGATTGTTTGTGCATTGGCAGAGTTGCTGCTACTATCAGCAAAATGAACTAAAAACAAATGGCAAGCTCACAAGCAAGCAATATTTATTTATAAAGCTCTTTCCACAAAACATGACTTACAGACAATCTAGTTTGGACTGACACCTGGCTGGGAAAACTGTGTTCACAGTACCACCAAAAACCATCTAGACACTGCATCCAAACTATTTATTGCTTCCAAGTGTTACAACTACATCTACTGATATTTATGCTGCTTACCAGAGCTATTGTTATGTCTGCAATCTGTCCTAAATTTCTTTGCGTTCAGAAAACTAAATCATGAGAACTACTTATCTCCTAGTTAAATATCTGCAATAGTCTCATCTTGGACCTTTGGTGCACTCAGAAGCATGAAACTATGTACTATGTATAGTATAGTCATAAAGAATTCATACAAAACACAAAACCAAGATCAATATCTTATAAGAGGTTAAGCCAAGGTAGTTGTAATGTGGATATACCTCATCACTTCTTGCAGGTGTTTGTCCTAAGTTTTCATTCTTTGATGTTTGCCCTGTAAAACAACTTGAATGAGTCTATTTTTGGATTGAGAATGTTAAAACTTGAAATAGTCCATAAAGCAGTGCTTTTGTTTTATTTTATTTTATTTATTTATTTATTTATTTTTTAGCAATCCAATAAATATTAGGCAGGGAAAATAATAGATAGTTGGATACATGTATCTTTGTCACATGGAAATTAGATATGGAACAATTTGATTCCTATAACCGAATTAGTCACACTTAGGCACACTTGAAATTTAATACTTAGTAATTTGGACCATTTTAAATGTGTCTCCGTTTGAATAAAAAGATAAGCAAAAGAATTGTTAAATTGATTTCAGTGTGCATCATGTACTTGAACAGACCAAGAAAACAGCACAGTAAAAAGGAAATTTACAAATGAGAGGAAAAATAAATAAATAAATAAAATGATGACAACACAGAGACATAGGGTTGTAGCAAGATACAGTATCATTTAACCTGACAGTGCATGGAAACATATTGCTTTAGGCTTGGACAGATAGCTGGTCAAAGTATACCAGACAGGGATATTTTGTTGTTAAAAAAAATCTGTCAGGTTTGGATTCCCCCTAGACCAGCCTATTCTGGTTGTGTAACATCTCATCTGTTAACAGTGGTGCTATTAAATCCTGCAGCAGCCCTGCATAAAAATTCCTCAGGTGGTACAACAGTCATTTTATGGTTTGAAAGTGAGAATATAACTGTAATACTTTTTTTTGATGTGGGCTTCACATAATGCCTTGTTTTCACGCACACACATTACGTTACATTGCAATAGCAACCAGCCAGAGCCCACCTGCTGAAATATAAATAATGTATGTAAGTTGAAGTCTATCATTAACTAAAACTCTTCTTAGTTGCCTATGATGCTTCATGGTAGAGCATGTCTAAATCATGTAAAGTAGGGTTTGTTTGTTTGTTTGTTTGTTTGTTTGTTTTCAAATCATTTACAGTCTCAACTCACAACAGTTATAATTTGATGTTTGATTCAGATTGATTCAAAAGGAAAAAACAGACAAAAGGAAAAACACATTTTCCACATAAAGGACAAATATGTTGAGCCTCATATATGGGCAAAAATACAAAAGAATTACAATATAGAACCAATAAATTTGAGGGAAGTAGTAATACACTACAGAAAACTATAGTGTTGACATAACACCATGTGAGCCTGGCTGCTGCTTGAAAGGTTCAAGGAGAATCTGAATGAAGTGGGACGTGAAGATGTAAGGAATGTGGACGAGTGATTTATGGAACTCAATTAAAGTCTTGCCATTTATTCTAATAATGTTAAAGCATATAGACACAAATATAGTTAGATACAGATCCATTTTTCTTGTGTGTCTAATTAAATGGAGCGGGATGAAACAAGCACCAAACTGTTTTTTCTGTTAAACAATGGTGACGTGATCAAAGAGGTTATTTGTGACAAATTCTTTCAATTCCAGATGACGTTTCAGTTTCATTTGTGCTGTTTCTTATTAAATGTGAGACTGGAGAGTTTGTATTCTCAAAGGAACTGTCAGGTCAGAGTTTCTCAGTAGAAATGTTCTCTTTCTCTTGAGGGATTTGCTCTGCTGCGAGTGCATGCAAAACTGTCCCTCGGGGACTTCCTGTAATGACTTGCTATGACTTAAGCCCTACTGCTAATTACCTATTCAATTGAAAACATACGCCTCTTCACTAATTCAGCATTTCCATATCTATCATGATTACTGGCAAAGAAGTTATTGTTTTTGCTCTGATTTAAGTTACTTGCTGTGACATGTAATTGCATTGTGTTGGCCCTGTATGGAGTTGCATACATTAGGGAACCTTAATATCAGATTTAGCAGTCCAAGATGGGTAAAATAATTACTTAGAAATAACACACATAATTTTTTGTTGGCTTTTTTTTATGAAATGTACTTATGATAGGTACATTTCATGAGCCTATCATGATAGGTACATTTCATGAGCCTATCATGATAGGTACATTTCATGAGCCTATCATGATAGGTACATTTCATGAGCCTATCATGATAGGTACATTTCATGAGCCTATCATGATAGGTACATTTCATGAGCCTATCATGATAGGTACATTTCATGAGCCTATCATGATAGGTACATTTCATGAGCCTATCATGATAGGTACATTTCATGAGCCTATCATGATAGGTACATTTCATGAGCCTATCATAATTACCCCAAATGTAACCTAGCAAGCGTAGTTCATGACTCTACACTTTATCATTAACCAGTTTAGCCTGCACTAACCTGCCCGACATTTCCATATATAAGATTTAAAATCCCAGTATTAAACCTCACTTAATGAGCTTTCAAATCAAATCAAATCAAGTCACTTTTATTGTCACATCACATGTGCAGGTACATTGGTACAGTACATGTGAGTGAAATTCTTGTGTGCGAGCTTCACAAGCAACAGAGTTGTGCAAAATACAATAATGTAAACAAGCAAAATACAAGAATGGCTACATCTGAAACTAATAAATATATGTACAATATATAATAGTATATGCATTTCTAGATGTGTATACTAAATATTTTTCTACGTGTGTGTGTGTGTGTGTGTGTATACACATATTTTACAAATTAAATAGAGTAAACAATAAATAGAATATATAAAAATATACAGAGTTGAGACATGTGCAAAACAGTGGCATTACTGTACAGTATGGAGTGCATAATGTTAAAGCTCCAGTAGTGAAGCTGAGGTGTCTATGAAGTGTTCAGCAGTCTGATGGCCTGGTGGAAGAAGCTGTCTCTCAGTCTGCTGGTACGGGACCGGATGCTGCAGAACCTCCTTCCTGATGGAAGTAGTCTGAACAGTTTATGGCTGGGGTGACTGGAGTCCTTGATGATCCTCCCCGCTTTCCTCAGGCACCGCTTCCTGTAGATGTCTTGGAGGGAGGGAAGCTCACCTCCAATTATCCGTTCAGAGCACCGCACTACTCGCTGGAGAGCTTTGCAGTTGTAGGCGGTGCTGTTGCCATACCAGGTGGTGATGCATCCAGTGAGGATGCTCTCAGTGGCACAGTGATAGAAGGTCCTGAGGATGCGGGGGCTCATGCCGAATCTTTTCAGTCTCCTGAGAAAGAAGAGGCGCTGCTGCGCCTTCTTCACTGTTTTGTTTGTGTGTACTGACCACGTAAGATCCTCAGCCAGATGTACACCAAGGAACCGGAAGCTGCTCACTCTCTCCACAGCAGCGCCGTTGATGGTGATGGGGGTGTGTACTTCTCTGCACCTCCGGAAGTCCACTATCAACTCCTTTGTCTTTGCGACGTTGAGGGTGAGATGGTTGTCTTGACACCAGTGGGTCAGGGCGCTGACCTCCTCCCTGTAAGCCGTCTCATCACCGTTGGTGATAAGACCCACCACTGTAGTGTCGTGAAATGAGCTTTCCTTATCTTTGAAGATAATTTCTCATTTTCCCTCATATTTTGGGACAAACTACATAGAATAAGTTATTGTGTTTATATATGTGTTGAGCTCCTTAAAGAGCTGCAGTTGAACCTACCATTTAAATAATGTTTTTCCATTTATGGTCGTTCCTCTTCAGTAACTAGCTAAATGCTTAAGAACCATGACCACAACTTTCCATCAAAACATGAACACATTACAGGGATTAGAAGGAAAAAAATGTCCTCAAGGTGTAAGCAGGCCATGGAAGGTCATTATTTTCTTATTGCTGAGCAAATATTTCTATCACTGTAAACAACATCAGGTTGTAGCTTATTTAAAAAAAAATTTAACTGCTACCCACAACTCTAATACAAGAGAAACGGCTTAAGATTTTGACAAGATTTTAAACTTAATAACGAGACAACTATAAAAATTCTGCACAAACCTAAGAGACAAAGAGAGAAAATGATTAATCCTGGTGCCACATGCTGCTTTGAGATGCACTGCATTGTTTGCTTGCATCAGTGAGTATCCAGCTTTGTTAAAAGGCCATCTGTGTCTGAGTGCAGTTGAGGCTGTTTGCGGCGAGGCAGGATCGGGAGCAGTTAGGGAAGGTCTGCATATCAGTTCTGGCTGGTGGCCAGCTTGCTTTGACATGTCTTATTAGTCAGGTCTTTAAAAGCTTCAGCCTACCTTCCCAGGCACACTCCTCCCCAATATCACTGATTAAAGTGCGACTGACGCTCCCAGTGAAGAGCCAAGTTGGCCACACAGCATTTATGTTGGGTCATGCTCATTACTCAGATACACTGCCAGTGCCACCATGACTGGAAGCAGCACATAATGCAAGACATCACCAGCCAAGAGATTTGGGAACTTTGAATTCATTATGGGACAGTGGAAATGGAACTACAAATTGTTCCCCTTTGACACAACCTGTCATTCTGCCTTGTTAATATGCGTTCGGGCACTCTTCAATGGGTGCAGAAGATTTACTGTATACATGGTGCTGGAGGCAGTTGAGGGTTGTTTCTTAGGCCATGAAATAGCATCAGCATGTCACAGCTTTGAGCATTTCCATGTATATAGATGACATAAAATAAAATGATCTATGTGGCTCTAGCTTGACAAGGTTTCTGCTGTTGGTCTTGTGTTATATCATGGTTCACATATTTACTTTTTACCAGTGAGCTGTATGTTAGGTGACTTTCTTTGGTGCTAACAACAAATAAATAAAAAAATGATAATCATGATCCACTGCAGTTTTTAATGTCTGCTAATTATAATGCCCATCTATGCTATGACAGTTAAAAATTGTTGGTGACAGCTCTTGAATTCTGAACTTAACCTTGTCATTAACAAGTTTTACCATTTGATAGAGTAATAATAATGATACTCATAAAGTAATCAATAATCATTCGCTGCATTCCTGATCTGTAACAACAAAAATAAAGCAACCCAAGAGTCCAAAATTAACAGTTAGCATATAAAACTGACAATGTAAGCTCTGTAATTTTCATTGTTTGAGAGATACTCAGCCCCCCCCCCCCCCCCCCCCCCCACACACACACACACACACACACTCAATTAGTTGTTGTAATTGTGTATTGTGCTAAATGTTTGTGTGAAAACAAACCAGACAGAGGAACGTGTTGAGCATTGAGTAACATTTCATGGCCCATTTGCTGTGGTCTGCAGAAGCTCCTTTACTGCATGTACCATAGAATGGGAGGATGTTGTGATGAGCCCACAGTGGGCACTCACTGGTGCGTGAAGGGGCCCTCCATCCCGCTCTCCTTCTCTGTCTATCGCTAGATTTCTCCCGTACTCTTCTTCCTGTTTTCTGAGCAGAGTTGTGCATGTATTTGTAAGTAAGTGTGTGTGTGTGTGTGTGTGTGTGTGTGTGTGTGTGTGTGTGTGTGTGTGTGTGTGTGTGTGTGTGTGTGTGTGTGGTGTCAGAGACCTGTAATCAAGAGTCACTGCACATAAAGGGACCTCCAGTCATTAAGGAATTAGTGGGAGGCTAACGGCTTGTTTAGAGAATCAATTAGCTTAAAATGTGGACATGTGGGCTCATTTTCTCACACAGCTCTATGAGGGAAAGTCAAGGTTATACATTCTGCCTCTAAAGTTAACTGACCCCTTATACCTCTAAAACTACAGTGGTCCTGTGAGACTTTGTGAATCCCACGATGTGGATGATCTTATAGTTAGTAAAATGACAATGGGAGCATTTACCTTCTATGAGGTACACATTTTGACTACGAAGGCAATATTAAATTGCAGTAAACATTTGATTAAACTGCTCACAGATTTTAGTTTGATGTTGGCATTTATTAGCTAACACATACAGACAGTTTCTTTTGCATGCTGATATTTAAAATACATTATCTTCACTTCCACTTAAATATGCAATAAGATGGTCTATATATCTCAGATTTGGGAAATTCTTTCACACATATATACTCTGATAAGTTACAGCATTAACTGACAGGTGAACTGATAAAGATATAATTTTGTTACAATGCAGCGGTCCACTATAAAACTTTGCATTCTTAAGGGTCAGCACTTATGTTGACTTGTATGGGAGACAACATGCAGTATGAATATTGCAGACCAAGAACCACAACACATGACAATTACATGAATTACCATGAATGTTAACATTACTGATCTACACTACTACACATAAAGAGACAAGCAACTGGGAAGTCTTCCTCTCGGGATATGCTGTCTGAAAACAAACTGATGGTGTTTAGCTTCACACCTCTTCAGACACGTCCATGCACACCGCTCTGCTGAAACCTGACTGGTGGGCTCTGCGTCGTTGATGCCCGCCTAGCAACATCTGTGCTGACTTTCAACACTTACCAGAGCAGCTACATTTGAAAGACAGTATTTACCCACATGCTGATGTCCTGTGACATACATGCAAAAGAACATGTGTGCAACTATTTTGTTGTGTTCACTCACAAAGCATAATTTGAAGATTCTGTTGATTATTTGTTTTGAAATTTTAACTGTTTTTAGAGTTTGCCTCTTTTTCATTTCAGGCAATCACATTCTTCAAAACATGAAAAACATACATCTTAATGTGCATTATTTTTATACACTTATTTACACACTTTGCATTCATCATATATTCACTGGTTAATGTGTGCTTACCACTATTAAACAATGTTTTATCTCACTATTTTTTTTCTTCATTTTACCACTACAGTTACCGCCACAAATATTACTTCTTCTACTGTGACCTTTATTATACCTGCAAAAGTAAGTGCAGGGTAAATTAGATTAGACCTGGTATGTGATAAAAAAAACAGTTAAACAGGGTAACCCACATTCTGGTCTTCATACATACAGTCTTAAGTAACCTGCAGCATTTCTCTAATATCCCATATGGAAAAGATATATATAAATCTTATAAAGTTTGTATCTGTCGTGTGTGAAACTTGTATGAAAAGCAAGAGTGAAAACAGATATAAGATCCCTTGAAAAATTATATAAATGAAACTTGTATGTTTTGGATACTTACTAAAACAATATATGAAAGTAATGAGAAAGTGGCCACTTTCACGAGTAAATCATATAAGCCTTATATGATTCACTATATGAAGTAGGCCACATCTTATGCAAGTTTTTTTTTTTTTTAAGTTTTTACTATTACTTTTCCATATGGGATGATAATAAATTTGTAGTTATTTTTAAGAAATAAACAATCATTGTTTGATTTGTTTTATTGATCATTCTTCAGCATAAAGACTACCTGTTAAATCATGTTTTACAGTCAAAATTATTTATCAATTATATATATAATTTTCTGTATATATATATATATATATAATACAAAATTATATATATATATATATATATATATATATTTATTTATTTATTTATTTATTTTTTTGTATATAAAGGTATATATAAATTTTACTGTGAGCCTTTAGCACCTCCTCTTCACTTTGTTGTGCTTCCATGTGCCACAATATAGTGACTTGAGAAGATCAAAGAGTATGGAGGAGATAGACTTTTGAACCATAATGCTTCTTAAGCCCACAGAGCCATTAACATTGACTGCCTGTGGCACTGTTACTGCCTCCTTAGCTGCTCATAAAAGCATGAATGCAAAAAGAAACAAAACTTCTAAGAGGCACTGAAATGTTGGAAAAATAAATGTATGGGTTTTGTTTCAAATTAAACCTGTTGTGATAATTTAACATAAGATTTAATTGTTTACAGAAGGAAAGTTTTTACTGTTTTACAGTCATGTTTGTACATTCTGTGGCTATGGCATGAGATGCATTGCTAATTTGACAAATGTCCCAACAAAGTATAACAATAGCTTCATTTGAAGGACAGCTTTGAAAATTACAATATCAACAGAATATCACACAGTTGCTAAAACTGGCAAAAAAAATGTAACACAAACACAAAGGCAATTAAAGAAAAGATTTTCAAAGATGACACTGGACTGTATGGCTTAATCTCTGTGAGGAAGCTTTTCCATCTAAGGTCACTCTATGCTTTGTTCCAGCATATGGAGATAAAGATCCACTAAGAGGCAGGATGCCAGTCATTGTCAGATGAAACACATGCAGGTAATGGTGGGGAAGATCCATTTTTCTTTATGCTAATACCTTCTGACAGGCACAAGCCGCGGTATACCATATACAATAAAAGGTGGACCTACATAAACAAAATCTCTCACATGTAATCAGCAACATAATCTCCATCATTGTTTTTCAGCAGACACATCTAACCTTGTAAGCAAAGGTACTTTATGTGTTCCAGTTTCAAAGCTGTTTTAGACTCAACATTGTTTGGGAAGCTTTGACCTTTCAGTCAAACAGCAACTGTACAGAAACCTGGCTACACAAGGAAAAAATAATAAGGAAAAAGCTGAAATTGATCATTCAAAATTCCTTGACTAGTTGATTTTCTTTTTAAATGTACTGGTGCACTGAAAACACAGAAAATAATGCTAAACAGAAACATGCTGAAATGTAAGATCTACAACTAAACCATCAATGTATTAAGCATTAAATATTGGGGGTTTTTTGTATTTACTGTGTTTCACAGGCACAAAACTGGAATATCTACTCAAGGTTAAATAAAGAAATTATGTCCTCAGGTTTTAAGTGAGATAGCCTGCTGTCACAGATAGAGCATAGCAGCTAAATATAAAGGCAAATGCAATAAAATGCAAACAAACTAGCCGAATGCTACTTACTGAAATGTTAAAAAGTGGGTAGTCACAGTTGTATACTATAATCACGCTGAAATAGAGCAATATAAATCATCTCACTATTGAGTTGATTTGTAAATTAGCATGAAATAATACAAAACACAGAATTTTACTACTACACCACTATTTTCTAACTAGAAAACCTTTTTCTTTTGTATCCACATAGTTTATAGTATTTCCCTTTAAATTGTTATCCAATAACAAAATTGCCATTTAAAAAAAGATAGCTTGTAAAACAAGTCAGGTTTAACACACTGATGATTTTTTTTCTGTCAACAGACTATTGAGTCTAAGGAATTACTGATTTGGGAGGCACAAAGAAAAAAGATAATATTTCTATTGTGTAAGCTATACCTTTCTTATAAGTGAATTATTCATGAATATAAATAGCTCTTTTTATCACAAAAACTGAAACAGGGAGCACTTTGGGCCAATTTGCTACATGTGTTACATGTGCCGCAAGTAATAACTTGGAAGGATGTTCCATAGACATTGATAATGACACATTTTGATTTTGGACACCAGCATGGTGAATTTCAAGTCAAACAATCAAGATGGGATTAAAGATTAGACTTTCAGTTTTAATTCAAGAGGCTTAACAAAAGTATTACATGAAATGTTTAGGAATTATAGAAATTACAAGTTTTATATGTAGTGCCTCATTTTCACAGAATCAAAAGAGTATGGATAATTGACCAAGAAGCATTATTATGGCTATAGGGATGGGTATCGTTTAGGTTTTATCCGATACCAGTACCAAACCGGTACTTTTGAAACGGTGCCGGTGTTTAAACTGTGCTCGAACCGGTGCTTAAAGAATGGAGAACACACACTTTGTCCAAAAACCTCTCATGTTTAGCTGTTTTCCACTTTTTCTTTGGTCATTTTAGCCTTTTTGGCTAGTAATCCACTGAGTGCCTGTAATGTAATGAATCAGCCCCACTTAGTGAAGTCCATTTGAGGAGGAACGCTCTATAGAAAGTAAGTGGGGAGGTGGTTCTGCTGGTCTACTGGCATATTGGAAGGAAAGTGTGTTATGGAAATGAAACTTTGTGAATGTACAAACATTGGTAACTACAGAATTACCAGACCAGATAAACAAGGACTCACATTTCAATGTGACTACAACTTTCTGCAGTTGCTAACTGTAATGATCCACTGCATCAAATGCATTATAGTAAAGCCCAAATATGTATGTATTCAGGTATGTATGTATTTATTTATTTATCTGAAACAAAGCTGGTGTAAATGTTTTCAGAGGGGCTCAGAATGCTCTAATCCTTTGCTCACATACAACACACACCCCACCCACCCACACACACACACACACACATGCTCAAACACGCTGTTTTTCTTTTTTTTTTCTTCTCAGCCTGCACTTATCTGCATTTCTGAAACAAATTCTTCTCTGACATTACATCACGAATGATGAATATTTTTTACATGCATATTGGAGACAAAGTTATTGACCTGGTCATTCAAAACCGTCTTTTTTATATTATTATTATAATTTTAATCTGCATTGGTAGCAATACAGTTTACATAATGCATTATGATTTGAGGTGTCATACCATTAGTTTTTTCACAGTCAGTCATTTTTTAGGACTTTTCTTCTTCTTCTTCTTTTTCTTTGTCTTATTATTATTATTATTATTATTAATAATAATAATAATAATAATAATAATAATAATAATATCATTTTATTATTATAATTACTTTATTATTAAAAACCAGGTTGGTCTGCCTGAATTGTAATATCTATCCTGCCCAGTATGACTTCTACTGTATTACAGTCCTACAAAACAGTAGTTGCATACTGTGGAATAACCAATTTTCTGTGAGTGTGTGCAATGTTTTTATTTCAGTTGCTTCAAAGATGGGGACCTGGTCTTTGACCACTTGCAAACAGTTGAGTGACTGTAGAGTATCAAAACAGTGGTAGAACAGCAACATGACAGACTCTGCCTGCTCTCTGTCTGCTAGCAGTTTACAATTGAATGGGGTCAATTTGGAAATCACATGCGCATGTTTGTTATAATGTGATAATTAACTGTGCTAAGTTGTCAAAAATTGCAAATCTGTTTCCATTTGCATACACAGAAATTCACATTGAATAGAAATTTGTATTAACTACTGACATTGAGAGTTCAGTTAGAATCACATAGATCTGAAAGAAAAATTGAGAAGTAGTGATGTTATTTTTGCAGATTTTCAATTTAGCTGTGAAATGACACAGGTACTTGGTAACTTTGCGTTTACAAAAATAAAACCTAGAATACAGTCTGATGACAACCAGTTGAGTCGAGTCGAGGGCACAACTGTCAAGTAGTATTATTTACAAATCTTTGCCAATTTGTCTAAGAGTGATCGCAGTCACACTGAGCTGGATCAAAATTGTTTGGAGACAGGTTACATCCCACCAGGGGATCTGTTAATTGTCGCTAGTTGTACTTGCCAACACCAAAAAAAAGTAATAGCAATCCCCAGGCAACCGCATTTTTTTCTTAGTCGCAAGGAGATTTTTCGTAGTATTTTTACTCTAAAGTGACGGTGCCAAGATTAATTTTTTAAGAAGTGTCTCCCTCCTGTAAATGACATTTTTGTCAAGCACAGGTTTATATCATGTTCTTAAGATCTGGTTCCCATCACTGGAACAAGTTAAAAATAAAACATCAAGAATCTGAATGAAAGTACAGTTGTGACACTTGCTCTGCTTCCAGCACCTCAGAGAGAGGGGTTGTATTATTCATGTCTTCCGTGTTGTTGAGGTATCATGTAGCTGAAGTTGTGTGTTTCTTATTGCCTCTGTGTACAGATCTGATGATCTCTCGCTCTGTCAGGCTGGGGTGTTTAATCCAGGTCAGCTGCCATCCTAAGCTGCTGTTTTCATGGCTTGTTAGAAAACTCTTAATTGGTGAATAAGTGTGTGAGCTAAAGTTAGGGAGACAGTGTTGCAAGAGTCTCATCTGTTTGTCTGGCACTATGTTAAGGTTTGTGGGGGGAACACAAGACCAGACACATGGCCAAATGTGATGAGTGCTTCTGGCTCTGACACAATTGACATGGCACTAGAGAGATCACAGACCCTATGTTCTCCAGCTATGTTTTCCCAAAGGCTGAGCACAAAACCACCCAGCTTTTTGTCTTATATAGATATGTATCTATCACTACAAATCCAGAGCTTCTTATTCTTGTGACAGTCAATAAGCAATTCATTACAACTTGCGGGTTTGGAACGTACTATGATTTAGCTTAAGATGCTTCTTACATCTATAAACATCAGTTGTTGTAGAACACATTTCAAAGAGTCTTTGTAGCCAGTAGGTTTTGGTCAAGTGCAGGCTCAGGTGGTCACCATGTGAGAATGATTACAAAGAGGTAGCAGTGAGCTTTCAAATTAACTGAGTTATAGGCTTTGAGTCACACAGGCACAATGAAATGTAGTGTAACAAATTACATGCTTCAGAAAATTTAACATTTAAAAGTATGTAATATTAACTCAAAAATTAAACAGCTGTGGCTGTTGTGACTTGTGTTCATAAAAGCTACCCTGTTTTAAATGTTTGAAGTGCCAGAAAAGATTTATTCTTACATTGGCTGAAGGTCCAATAACATAAGCAGGTCATATCCAGGATTAATAAAAGGAGAAAAATTTCAGTTGACAGATATAATTTCATTTTCTGTTTTGTGATACAGATAAATAAGAATTTGTTTTGAAGCTATATGGCTAATTATTTTTCTCTCTTTTTTCTCTGTTCTTCCATTCTCTTTCCTTTGTTTCTTCCACTCTCCTGTAATCATTCCATATGTCTTCTACCTCCATCACCCCTTCTGTTCTTACCAAACAGGTCCCTCATCAAATGGGTGCACTGACCTTCTACCGTTATGAACAGCCTATTGTAGACTACTGCCAGGCCCATCAACCCTTGCGGCTAAACATGGGTTATGAGGGACCCCCACAGGGCCTGGAGGGCCTGGAGGACCTTGGGCCATGTGATAGAGGCACTATACAGACAGTGGCACTGCCAGCAGTGCCCTCTGCTGCCAGCATGGGTGCCCCTGTTCCAGGACCTCGCTCTCCTCCATCGACCCTCAGACCACCAACTGAGGGTCCCGGCAGCAGTCCTTTTCCTACTTCTGAGCGCACTGGCACACTCAAATTTGGACGCTAGTGAGCATGGTTAGAAGTGGGGCAAGGGCCTCTCATTCACCATGACTTTGAAATGAAGGGGCAGGCGAGCTGGTTATTCAGTGGGGCCTTGTTCTTAGAACATCGGTATGTGAACTAGAGGACAAAATTTTCAAATTATGCCTGGAGGCATTTATCATCTGAAACACACAGTCTCAACCATATACAGTTGGGTGAGACATTCTTGCTGATCATTTTGTTTTTCTTTTCCAAAACAACTCATAGAAAAAAAAGGGTCCCTGACTCAAGGGAGGTTAATTCAGCATATGCCACAAAGAATTACCTTATTTCCAAATCTGATCTTTGTCATATCCCATATCAGCATCATGGGGCATCTGTTCACAGCAGCAGCAGCCAGCTTACTCTGAGTCAGGAGTGAAAGGGAAAGTGCAATAAACACAAGTTTTCATTCACGACAAGTGAGGGCAGTAACATCAAAGATCGAAGAGATAGAGCATATGAAGAGCAGAAGGCGTCTTACTGTGATTAACATTACAATTTCTACTCACTAGCTATTAAAAAAGTTAACATATATAATTTCATTAATTACATAAATATTTTGTTTCTTTGAGTGTCATATTTTGTACTGAATTACATTAATGTGCATGTTAAACCAAAGAGTTTACTAATATTTTTTCTTTCTTTTTGCACATAAGGTACTTTAACTAAGGAGCTTTTTAAATGTCAGATGTTCCACTGAACTAGCCTCTGCCAGTTCACATTTATAATTACCACTAGATCCCCTGATGATTTCGAATGGACTAGAATTGTCTTAAAGAAATAGAATAATCAACGGGGTCATCATGTTGAAAGGTTATGAACGTATTTATCATAATGAGGTATCACACCTGGCACTCCCAACGTAAGCTCAAGTCAGTTCTTGTGATCTTAGTGTTACTATGAAAAACATAATTCAAAGCAGCATAAACTGTATGTTCCATAAATGTATTAAATATATAAAGACCCTTTACACAGATGAACAACAAGTCATTGTACCGTATATGACTATATCCCAGCTGAATAACCCACTATGCTTTAAAAAAAAAGGCAATCATGGAAAAACTAAAATAAGAACATTTGAATGAAATGTATTGTACATATTATTGAAAAGGTCTACTTCACTGAAGGTCAAACCACTCTCACTGCCCCAAACAGTCATTTGAAACATTGTTGAGTCAATGTTTGACTTTCATTAACTGGACTACTTGAAGAGCACCATCTTGCTGGGTTGGCCAGGCTTAGGCCATGTGCTCTTCCACCACAGAGAATAATGGTGCCTAGTGGTGGCATGCTGAACCAGCACGTTGACTTCTCTTTGACCTGCATATGATCCCACAGACTATACAGGAGGTTTTGCCTGACATCTCAATTTTTTCCAGAAAGTGAGCCGAAATTAAGGAATGTTTTCTCTTTTTTTCTTTGTTTTTTCTTTTTCCTAATCAGTAAACCGTTGGCCACCATGTTGAGCACTGCTGCTCGTTGACTTATGGAGCTGTTGAGGATTTCGGATACGGCTTGCATGGCCTGTCAAACAATGTCCTCAGTTTAACTCAAGCAGTGCACCAGTTTCCTACATGTCAGTGGTCATACTCTAGGGAGCTGTGGAACTTACGCTTGCTCTTCCTACAGAGAGACTGATTGATCCACACATGAAACTGCAAGGGGCCAACATTTCCCAAGAAAGATGATGCATATTCAAACAAATATGCATTGTTTTTGTTTTATTTCGTTTTGGTATTATATTTTTTTGCTTGAAAATTTTTGAGGTGTTCAAAGATGATGTCAAGAAATTCTATAAGATGAATAAAAGGACAAAATCAAATAGAACTTATTTATGATGTAAATAATGAGTCTTTAAAGATTTAAAAAAAAAGGTATGAACTTCATTTCTTCTGAAACACAAACTGCTTGTGAACAGAAGAGGAGCCTTATTCACTTTCCAGTGGGAATATATTACTAAGATGACTTGGTGAGGAGGTTCCTACTGTAATGCTCTCGTTGTTTCAATGATAAGTATTTTTCTATCTGCTCCCATCACTATTCTACCACTCTACCATTAAAAACAAAATATGTTACTGACATTATTTCTCAAATCCAGTCATTTTACTCAATAACGCGAAGAGGGGAAGATTCTGAGCCCTGTTATTGTGATGTACTTCAAGCGCCAAACTTGACAGAGATTCATATTTCCTGTTCTGCCATCAGGCATGTTGGAGAAGCCATCTCACAGGTGGTAATTAAATAACGTGTTGTTAGTTACATCCATTCCTCTTGTTCAAGAATTTTAACACTATCAGCCATTTCAAGGTCTACTCGGGGAGAAGTGTGCTTTTCTTTATACCAAGAGTTTAACTTGTGAAGGATGTTCTTTATAATGTGCCATTATTTTGTTAAATGTTTTATCAAAAAAAAAAAAAAAAAAAAAAACAACTGACCCGAAATGCTTCATGATATCACAACTAAGAAGGGTTCGGTCCCTTCATGTACAGGACATTGCATTTAAAAAAAAGCAGTTGATTCGCTCAGTACGGTTGCTTAATAGTGATGGTGGAGTTTACTTTGTAATAGCAGCTGTGCCAATGTCTTTATAATGGGAGCTCTCTCAATTCTATCCATGTATTGTCCTGCCTTGCTGTATATCACCCCTGATAACTCCTTGGCCTGAATTTCATGTCTGCTGCTTGGTGACTCGGGTGAACCTGTTTAACAATGTTCTATTTCTGTCTGCATGCTGATATTTTAGGAAACTGTGCCCATTTAGGGAGGAGCACTGAACCAGAGACAAACAGTACGGGAGATAATTCCTGTCCGGAGTGCCCTAGAACCAGCAGCACATGTCATGGACAACTTCACTGTTTTTAAAGCATCTTGTTTGCTGACCCATTCATGCCCTTGTCTCGATTAAAGTATAATTCCCTGGCACTGTAGGCTGTTAAATAGAGAAATAGGTTTGTGTCGAGCACTCACACCTGGGACAGGCATTCCCTTTAATAGTTTCCTGTTAAGCCTAGTACCCTACGCATACTAATTAATGCAGGTTTCAGAACAGTGATTATAGTTGATTTCAGACTGAACATAAAGATCAAAGCTTCTTTGCCCTCATGTGTAATTAGAAAATGCAAATACCATCTTTGTATATCCACAATTAAATCAGCTACTAATAAATGATCAATTGATCATGACTACCTCCCAGATAAAATCAGATATGTTCAGCGGAATGTTTGAATTCTGCTGCCAGTAATTATTCAGTCTTTTGTCCATTTATTTTGCCATCAGAGAGCTGGAAGCACAAGCAGTGCATGCTAATGATGCATGTTTGAGCTGAACTCCAGGACCGTCTGTGCTAGCCCCGCAATGCCAGTAGGCTTTGTTTTCTCTTCTGCTTCGTTTGTTTATGGGTTTATACTACCCGAGTTCCCCAGTCCCTGTCACTCTTTGTGTTCGGGCTCAACTCCCCATTGGGAAAAGTTTTTTTTTCTTTTTTTCAAATTTCGCCTTTTTTTCTTCTTGCTTTGGGTGGGGTGAATAAAGGTCTGAAGAACTGCAGTAAAAAACTTTTATATTTCAGTGTTTATGCTTAGAGGAAAAGCTAAACGCACATCTCCAAGGGGACAGGAAAAGCAGGGGAGAAGAGAAGGGTAGACAGAGATACTGTTTAATAGGGAGAACATAGAGGGACAAATGGGTAAGTGCGAGGACATTTTATTCTGTTACAAGGAAAGCGTTGTGATATATTTTGAATGCTCCAGGGCAGCTTTGTTTCCACTGCAAGAAATGACACAAACAGCTTCAGCCATGCTCTCACACTTGCAACACACATCCAGTCTGTACTCTGTAGAGGCACATATGGCACACAGATTAAGCTACGACATATTTGCATCCTCTGAACTGTATGTATTATGCATGCGCTCATACAAAGATGCACTTTATCTGAACAGGAATTATCATTTACACTATTATCAGTAATCCACTTCTTAGTCTTTGCTGGAGAAACAATCACAGACGGAGATGTACAAACACATAAAAAGACACATGTGCTTAATAAAAGGATAATATAGGTACAGCAGGGTTTGACACCCCATTCCAGTTCATCAAACGGTACAGTGGACTCTAATCCATTATCTGATAAATGGATTTGAAAATTTAATTCCAAGCCAGACATGGCTTTGTAGCTTTCCTTCCTCTGCCATATATTTGTGTCTTTCTAGTAAGCAGCACTGGGACGTTCCCATATAGCACACACTCACTCCAAAAACAAAAATAGGATAAAAACAAAAAAATTTAAATAAAGAAAGAAAAAAAAAGACAAATGGTAATATTCCTCATTTGCAATTTCTAGATTTGCGTTCCTGTTATTGTTACTCTGTCATTAGTGTTTATACAGAATCAATAACTTCTGTGATGCAAAAGAGAGACTGGAAGTGTTGCTAGCGATTTAGCTTCCCCGCATGTACCCAGAGGGCCTCTGTGTGTGCACGTGTGTGTGTGTGGGTTTGTGTATCTATAGCAGCACCTACTCCTCTACCTCCTCTGAACCAGCATTACCATTACTGATGTTCAGGCCAGCCCGGTCCCCATTGATTGTTATTGTTCCATTCTCTTTTACATTAGCAAGAAGTCTTTAACCTATGACCTACATTGTCCTAACTCTGTTTTTCTACCATTGCTCATGTCAGCGGGGACACAGAAAAGGAAGACATGATCATTAACCTCTGTTGGGGAAACACACTTTTTCGTTTGTCTGACAAAGCCCGTTTACACCCCTAATTGGATTTAATGTTGGCACTGCAGAGAGCATGTTTTTTATTTAAATGTGCTGCATTCTTCGCTTTCAGTTAACAGTGCAATGAGAAAGCAAGAAGGAGGAGCTCGAAAGAAAGCAATATCATAATTAGTCTTTGTGTTCCTTGCAGGCCCAAGTCCTTTCCCATGTTTTTTTTGTTGCCTCTTAAAATACTCTCCATATAAATCTTTTCATTCCCACTGTCTCCCCCTCATTCATATCCTGCAGACAGCTTCAACTTCTGTAGGTTGTAAATATGCTCTGCATTGTTTTCTTTGGTAGTTGGTTTGTTGTTGATTTTTTTCCTTTTTCTTTTTTTTCTTTTTAATTTCCTTTTTTACTGTAATCAGACCTAAAGCATTTTTGTGGAGACCTGGTCCAAGCGCAAAAATATGGCTCTTATTTGAGTATATTATTGTCAGATAATGTTTTGTAAAAATTTTGATGATGAATAAACATCTAAAGATGGAAACTGTGTTGTCCTTTTTATAATTCAATTGTAGCTTGTAGTTAATAGATTACTTTACCCGTCTTACCTATTAGCAAGAGTTCACCAGTTATGGCCAGTGCTAGTCAGCCTGCAGAGACAGAACAATGGTATAACATTTTCTTTTGAAAGAAGTTTTAAATTTCGGGCCTTCAAGAGGAGCAAAACTGAGAGCCTTGCGTGGCTGGCGTCTGTACTTGGAACCTTTACAATTGCAGTTTTTGATGTAAATTGTTGATAATATCCACTGGAAACACTGATGGCAAAATAAAAATTTCTCATCGATTCAGGTATGTTTCTAATTTTTTTACAGTGACTCCTCCTAAGTCTTTAGGAAGGGGCCCATTTTTAAACAACTGCTATTTCTTTCAAGCGTGTAAGCATCCTTACTTTGCTCACATTTCCCTGTAATGTAAAGATTTCCCCAGAAAATAGTGTCATGGGTTTCTCCATCTTTCATCTCAGTTGGCAAGAAATTTAAATTCATACTCAAACTTCTAAACATCAATCTAATCTGGACTTTTCACCACATGCAGGATTGCAATCACAGAGTCCTAAGAGGGGGGACAGAATCACTCTCAGCAGGCTTTGGCAGCCTGGGGTTTCCTCAAAATAGCAACACACTTCACAGAGACTACCATAAAAACAGACTATAATAACAATATGAGACACATTGTGATCTGCGATCACATGGTGACAATACCCTCATGATGTGTGAGATTGTCACAAAGTGTGTCATCCCTTGTGTACAACATACTGGTGTTTTTTGAAACCTGTCAAGATGCAGAGACAATGCTTGTGCCAGGCTCATCAGTGGTGTACTTACCAAGATGTATAGGTGTAAGAAATGGAATAACGTAGTTCGAAATAAATTGTGCATCAAGTTTGACTTAAAGCATGATGTATAAAAGTATGCATACCTTAAAGCAATGCAAAGTCAGCAACCTACATTTTAAAGTTGCTGTTTATTTTACAAACTTTTCAAAGGCTGTGTTGGTGTACAAGTGATCATAAAGTCAACTTGATGAATGCAGCTGACATGTTCAAAGTGAACCAAATACCCGTGGCAAAGGAGCACTGCCAGTGTCACAGAGATGGGAGATCTGTTTGCTCCAGCCTGCTGTCAGTTCAGATGCACACATCATGCTATCACTGCCTTGGAGGAACATGACAGGCCCACTCACAGTCCAGCTCACTGTGGTTTTCAGGACATGGGGTCTTGCTATCTTTTACTTTTTCTCCTCCAATGATTGCACACCCTTTGGTATAACATCAACACAAATAAGAGGAAATTACGCTGCATTTATTCACAAAATTTAAACCTGCATTCAGATGACCGTAATCTTCGCTAATTGCTGATAGATGTAGATAACAGATCTGCTACATTTTTTGGTAAAAGAAAAAAAAAGTCACTGCACCTTTCCACTCTCTCCGTTAGCTTCTAGCCTTCAGGAGGCAAGCAGGTTTGTCAGCTGTCAAGCTAGCCCAACATAGTGTCAGGATTTCTGCTCATCCTGTCCCTCAACACAGGAATCAACTGAGGTAATGTCCCAGGGTTGCTACTGTTCACACTTGGATTTGAGGGCACACACAGCTAAAGCTTGCTAGTTCTGTTTGTTCATGACACAATCATGATTGGTTTGAAGTACTATGTCATAAAATGGCCATGACTAGGTTGAGTCAGGAAAATAACACGTCAGTTATAATCTTGACAAAACCAAAGATCCCAGAATGAAGGCTTGGTATGTCAAAATATTCCTCGGCCTGTAATACATTGTCTAATGAGAGCATCTAACCAGATAATATGTATGGGAGCTGCACTTTCATCAATTACAAGGCTCTTCTGAGGGTCATGATGAAAACCCAGGTAATTAGTAGGTGTGGGGGTCTCTCCTGGGAATTCACAATTCACAGATTAATAGATTGTGTGTCTGAAAAGTCCAGTGGATTTATGTGCTGCAACCTTTTAGCAAAAATGTATTTGTAGAGTATCTTTCAGACCATGCCTACATAACAGACATACACACAAAGGTAATTAGGTAATTGTTGCTTCTGAGCCTCAGACACCGACAGATTTGAAGATGCACATTCAAGGTCATCAAGGTTACCTGAACAAAATTGTGAAGCTTTAACCAAATAGATGTTTAATTCCACCAGAAGCCTGGACAGAGAGTGTAATAGGAAATGTTGCTTTGGTATACAGAACCCATCTCAACAAGTGCAGCTACTCATGGCAACTTGTTCACATTGCCCAAACCCAAATCCAGTTGAGCAAGTTCAGAATAAGAATGCAACAAGCCTGCTCTGTAGAGATCTCACTTTGTCATTCACATGACATGAAATAACTCCTGCCAACTTCTAGGACCTCAGGACACCAACAAATGTCCCATGCCAATGCCCTTACGAGTTATATTTTCTTTCAGGATATGATATACATTAATATGTGTATTTCTTTGCACACTTTGCACAATGTTTGCACAGCATCATATAAAAAAAAGACCAATTTCCTTTGCGTCGAGGGTAGCTGCTTCTCCACAACAAAGGTCCGCCTTAACCGAAAGGTTAAAAAAAAAGGTCTGACATGGCTGAGGGGTCAGTCTCTCTCAGTTGATTGCACACAGCCCATCTCATCTCAGTCTGTGTAAAAAAAAAAAAAAAAAAAAAAAAAAAAAAAGAAGCCCTTGGCTGGTGGTTGATTGGCCAGGTCAGGAGGCTTGGTAAGTATGCAGTGTCTGATTCTCAGTGACCTTTAAAGCAGTGTGATGGTACTGTGGGCCTGAAAACTCTCTACTGGAGGAGAGTGGGGAATTCATTGGTTTGAGATAGTCAAAGGATCTTTCTTTGGACTGTTTTTGCTTACTCTCTCCCTTTTTTCTATGTCTCTCGCTCACTCGCTTTACACTTACTCTAGCTCTTTCTCAAAGATTTCTATGGTGCTGTTGGCCCTACATCCACTGTAAGTAATGGAGCTCCCCGGGGATGTAAAAGGTCTTGTCCTCATACAACCTACAGAGGCTTTTCTATGTCCTGCCACAGTCTGGATTTAGCTTGAGCAAAATTCAGTCACAATTGTTCCCCTCTGTGGATGAGTAAATAGAGCCCCTCTCCTCTTCCCCTTTGGCATTTTTCTTTTTAAACACTCTACCGTGCCTTCCCCTTGACCTGAAACGAGCAATCAACATTTAATGATTGTGCTCTCCTTTCTCAGTCTTGATTTGTTCTTTTATTCAGTCTGCCATCAAATGAGCCCAATATCACTGCACTTTATTTTAAATGCTGTAAGAAATCTGGCATTTTGAAAACAACATAACATAATCATATGTAGAATACATAACCGGTTAAAAAGAAAATCTGAAAAACAATGAGTAAAACAAAACGAATACTAGATTTTATGAGCTAGACTAGTTCTCAGTAAAATTCTCAAATACTTTAAACACGCAAAAATTATTTTGTTTTCTTTTTAAAATGTCAATCTTATTTAATTCTAAGTTGCATTTGAATTGAACGGAATATGTTAATAAAGTTACTGTTCAGATAAAAAATCATCCAGATTTCACTGTATTTCCTTGTTGTGTATACTTTGTTATACTATAAAGATTTCCCTTTCAGCAAAACACCAAGAAGAGGGCAACAGCTTGCCGTAAGATACCAGCAGGGAGACTTCAAGAGTTCTTTTTTTTCCCACAACAACCTACGGTTAAAGGATTCAATTGAGGCAAAGTTCATCCCCCTGTGACAGAGCACAGCAAGGCCTTGCTTCTGAGCCTCAGACACCGACAGATTTGAAGATGCACATTCAAGGTCATCAAGGTTACCTGAACAAAATTGTGAAGCTTTAACCAAATAGATGTTTAATTCCACCAGAAGCCTGGACAGAGAGTGTAATAGAGGTAAAGCCAGGATGCCTGGCAGCCACTTAAAGGCAGAGTGATGAGCTTATTCACCAGCTTTCTCCCTCCGCTCCAGTAGCACATATTAAGAGTAAATCACTTGAGGATGCAGAAACTGCCGAAAGAAATTTCGTTGGTTATATACACAGTTAGCACATGAATAAATGTGTGCAAGCTAGAATTCATGCTCTCAAGGCCAATGGTGAACTTAAAAGCTTGCCTTCAAGATACTGTCAAGCAGGCATGATTTACTGGTGTGCAGTACTTTGTGAGGGAAAGCCCATTAAGGATACTACCACAGGAATACATGTAATCAAACACATAGTATAGTTTGTTTCTTACCATATTATTTACAAAAATGAATATTAATAATTCGTGAATGCCTTTAAAACCCAAAAGTTGAATTCCTCCCATTAATGTGGCTATTCTGGCTCTAAAGGGCAGATTTGCTAAGCAGTACAAATAAGCATGAGGCCGCAATCACAGAAATGTGCTGCAGGGAATGGAAGGTTTTAAGGGTGATGTACTAATCTAATTTATAAAGAAAGACACATTCTTCATTTCAATAATGACCAAAAACATCAGCACTACTCAGAAGGTAAAAAGTTAAAAAGTACTAGATGTGATGACAGAGTACGTAATGTAACCAAAATATAACTGTTTTTCCAGTGTACTATTTTGACTTCACAATTGTAACCGAGATCTATGGGAGGCAGCTGAAAGAGAATCAATATGTTATTCTATAAGGGTGAACAGTTTCTGTTAGAAATTGCTTTGGACTATGTGGTTTTGTTGGTTGAGACACCTGAGCAATGCCTTTTTCAAACAATTTCATCATATAAACCTGAAATCCATGTGTAACAGCTGCCCAGTTGGATATGTGTACTTTATTTTCCATCAGATTGGGATTCTTCTGCAGGGTAATGGAATTACTTTTACTATGCCACATGCATATATGTGTATATCATTGTTTTCTACAGTCTCCAGGTATTCATTGAAGTCATGTGTCAGGGTTCCTGGGTCTTTGACCCAGTGTTTTCAGTTCCTGTTCATTGTTTATTTTCCATATGTTCCCTTTTCTGGTTTCATTATGTTCTAGCTCTACTTTCTGCGTCATTAGTCGGATTATGTTCAGCTGTGCTCTCACCTGTCTCCAATCGTCATCATCATTCAGCCTGCGTATTTAAGTTCCTCCGTTTCATCAGTTCAGTGTCTTGTCATTGATGTTGTCTTTCCTGTGTGTGCTTTCAGTTCAGCCAGTCTGTATAATAAACGCCATTCTCATCTTCAATCAAGCCACGAGTCCTGCCTTTGATCCTCTCTTCCTCTCATCCACACACGAAGCCCTGACATCATGTTTATATATTGTAAGATTCAAGTATTCGTCTAACACACTTCAGATCTGTCAGAGCCCAATTAATAGCTGTATTTGGTATTTTGACACACTCATTATGTTATTTAACAGACTTCTTACTAGAGAGGAGTTAAAAAATTATGACAATTGATTTGTGATGATATCATCAATCCATGAATTAGGTTTAATTTGATTGGGTAATGCTCTGTTTCATCAAACCATCAGTATCACTAAGCACACAGAAATATCTGGGGCATGGCTCTAAACAGTTGGGGTGTTGACTCAGAAAAGCTTTGATAATTCACACATACTTTTTTTTAACCATCTTCATACTGGTAAATGTGGCATTACATTTAGCTGCTGACTTTTCTGTAAAAGAAAAAAAAAAGCACAATCATAGTAGGTCTGTTTTTAATCTGCGTTGCTGTTTTTACCTTATACTGTTCTTAACTTCTAATTTCAGCCTCTCTCGTGGACTTTAATTGTTCTGTAGTTCTACAGAACTGGGCTTCTTTCATCAGCTTCTCAGCACAGAACACACACACAACACATGTATCATTTGAAAGTTTACTTAGGCAGATCTATTCTAAAATACAACACAGAGTAGGACATTTAGTCTTGAAAGGGATGACTTCATTACTATGACTTCATTACAGCATCACAAAGCAAAGTGAAGAAGATCAAAGAACATGGAGGCTCATATGCTAGATGAATATTTAGATCAAGAGCACTGTGATGAATGATTCCACTGAACCCATAAAACAGGATGGATTTCGAGTATTTAATGAAAACACAAACTTCACATACAGCATGGCTTCCAACCAAAAACCCAATAGTTAGTATTGTGATATGGGGTAAATATGCTAGACAGACAGATGACAATAACTTTATTTGGTTTTAACTGCCATAATCTAGGGATATTTCTTATAACCCACATTTTAACTATATATATGTTACTCGTATTTTTTTTTAAATTGCTATCCTCAATAGACCTGTTTAATTTCTGTACAGTATTATACTAAACTCAATTGCGTAGTCGCTCAGTAGTAAAATCTCTACACACAAATATTTGTTTAATTAAAAATATGAGTGAGAAACGAATGTCATGAGCTGATGTTAAAGGTCATACAATAATTCCAAATCAGGACAACTTCCACTCCCACGTGGAAGCCAGCTCGTGGTTGTGTTATGATCTGTTCATAGTTATCTATGAACCCTCTGTAACTTGATCTAATAATTATTATTACTACTACTTCTTGATTATTTTTGATTCAGAGATTCTTTCTGAATCTGAGCAAAACAAAACCAAAACATATTAAGAACAACCCTAAGGCAACAATTTCGTTCACTGGGTTGAACAGGTATGCCATAAGGCTAATGCAGAAGTTCCATTTCAAATCAACCCTGAGGTCATTCTGCATGTCTTCCTTTCTTCTCTCTTTTCAGTTTCCCTATTTCCTCGCCACTGTCCTAGCATAATAAAAAAAGACAACTTCGGAAACATTGTTTTTTGGTGACCTTGAGTCACAAGTATACAAATGTAATATGATAACAAAGATACTTTATTTATAAACTATGTGATTGGCACGTTTAACTGCTAGCCTCTGACCAAAGTGTTGTGGGGTGAGTGCTACTGCAGGTAAGAGATTTTAAAAAAAAGACGAGTGTGCAGAATAAAATGAACATGCCTTCCTTAGTTAGATGAGTTAGATGCCTCCTCAAAATAAAACGTGGATAACCGCCAATATGCTTTTTTTATAATATGAATATAAAGAAAGTCTCTGTTTTTTTTTCCTCTCTCACTCTCAGGTAGAGTTGTGGACTGGCATTTCTTTGCTGGTCAAACTGTGGACAGAGGCTCTCTTGTCCAGGTTTTCTCCTCCGCATCTGTTCTACACTGTCTGATCAGCTTATGGTCTTTAAGGACCAGCTACTCTCCACCAGATGATGGCGATATTTCTGATGGTAATTAGGTCCATATATTCTACCTGTTTTTTCTGTTTTTCATCCTATAATGCTCCTTTCCCATTTGAATTCCAGGTGGATACCTGAAATCCTTGTTATTCTTCTGTGTTCCCAGATTTCCGTTACCTTGAGGAGTTTAACAGAGACTTCCCAGTTTTCTTGCCTGAGCTTTCTAGCTGGTTGTTGCACCAACAAAGAAAATAACTTACCTGAAACACAGCTGCCCACTCGCTGCCAAATCTCTCTCCACTCCCTGGGATCATCTTCCAGTAGCCCCTCTGTTTCTCCTTCTAAAGATGCTGAAAAAGTAAAGTCTCAGAGTCTGATTGCAAATATTATACAGTCTTATCAAACTCAACTTGGCTGTTTCTGATATTTTACGTACTCTTTGGCAGAATCTTCAGACCTGTTCCAGTAGTAGTACTCTGTAAAACTTCTGTTGATTTTCTGAATCTGGTGTTTGAGTCCAACTCATGCTTAAACACACAAGTGTGAGGACAAATTATCTCTTTGTCTCATTTTGAGCCATACTGTTAAGCACATTTCAAATATCAGTTTTCAAGATTTAGACCTATCCAACTGAGGAGCATAAAAGTACTAGCATATAACTGAATTCTTGGTGAAATAAGGTTCGATTTCTCACATTGTCAGCATCACATAAGCTATGTCAAGTCTTAAAGACTGCATTGTGTTTAGATAGAGGTCAAAGTGAGAGCAGAGTCAATATTAAAAAAAGAAGAAAGAAGAAACAGCAGAAAGACCTGGGGAAACTAATAGCAAGAATGTTCTGAATCATTTGAATTGGTTGAGTGCCCAGTGTGTGAATCTATTCGCATTGAGTGTGTTGTTCATGTTTATCTCTTGGTTTTATAAAGCACTAACACACTATCTTTGGGGTACTTGACTTGCATTACTGATAATAAAATGATAACAGTTTCGGGATATAAGAGGAGAGGGAAGGAGCAGACATAATCACAACATGATAGATGTGGGTTTTTGATAAATGTATGACCTTGGTGTAAAATGAAATTCTCTTAAGCTCCAAGAGGAATAAGGAATGCATATTTCAAACTAGACTTTAGAGTTTTTGTGGGTCATCGTCAGGAGAAACTAATGAGTGACACATGTTGACCTTGGAGTTAAATTTCTCTTTTATCCATTACTTCCCTCATGTGCAACACAATGGGCCTTCACTTGGGAATTCTCTATTGATATTCTGTATCTGAATCAGTCTTTTAAAGGCATACTGATTCGGTGTGCAAGTAATTTTATGTGTTGTTATATATTATCAGTGTTAGGAAGGTTACTTTTGAAATGTATTCCACTACAGATTACAGAATACATGGTCCAAAAAGGTTTTTTGTAACATATTCCGTTAAGTATTCTGAATACTTTGGAATACTTAAAATATTGTCATGCCTTTTACAACTATGAATGTACTATTGCTGTGTGATTTATTACTATTGCTGAAGGCTCTTCGCCATACCAATATCAACTAGATTTTTAAATCTTAATGTTAAATGAGTAACGGTAGGGTGGATTTTAGGTATGGCTGCACTTTTTGTAGTGATCTCATATAGAAAACGATTTCTGTATCATTAATATTTTTTCTTTTTGTCTGTTAATAATCATGTGGAACTGCACATGATTATTAGCAGCTAGCAGGTTATTAATGCAATCCATCAAGTCTAAAAACAACATGTTAACACGTGGAGAACCTGAAAAAAATGATCAAATTATATTTTAAATATATTTTGTCTATTTTAAGTTTTGAGTATTTACTAAAATAAATAAGAGTGTTCTAACATCTCACTTGTTTTATTTTTATTCAGGTATACATGTGTACTATGTTTATTAAGAGAGATTAAGTTTGTGTTTCTGTCATGTAGTGATTGTGGTTAACTGTATGAAACTTATTAGACATTATGAAATAGATGATACTAAAATTGAATTTTGTCAAAGTGCTTAAGATACTTTTTAAATTATATTTTTTTCTTAAAAAAACCTACTACATCATGTGCAATTTTTTTATGTCATGTGTTATTTCCATTGCAAATATTAATCAAATTTAAATTAAAAGAGGATGTCAGTAAAAACTCCAGAGCTGTGATGTCATCAAGTACAGTGCCATTCCAATTGTAGAATGATCGTGTTGCTTTGTCGGGAAGTCTGGACTGCCCTGTGAATTTACGAAGTCCGGACTAGCGAAAATGTGAGTATGGACTCGCGTACTTGAGTACTGAGAAATGGCCAAACAGTCTGTAGTCTATGAACTAACCTAAACTAATGCCAGCTAACGATGTTACTGTCACGACCAAGGCACTGATCATAATCTCCCCACTCCTGGCTCTCCTTTTCTATCTCTCTTTTCCCCTCTCTCCCTCTCTCTCCCTCTCTCTCCTGTTTTGCCGGGGCGGAACTCATGGCGGCTTCACGCCCTCGGCCCACGCCTTCCTGGATTGGGAACACCTGGGCCTCATCAGACCAGCTGGTATTTTAGAAGGAGGAGGTCAGCTGTTCAACGCTGGACTGTTGTGATGACTCTAGTCAGTACACGTCGAGCCCAAGTTTCCCGTGCCCCCGTCTCAGAAAGTTAATGTGTGTCTCTGTGTTCTAGATTCCCCGGGGCCGTCCCCATGTTTCCCCGTGTGGAGTGTGGAAGGAGTGACTGGTCACTAGCGGAGAGAGAGAGGTTGGAGTGAGCGCTTGTGTGATTCCCTTGTTTTCCCTGGAGCCCTGGAACCCTGCCTCTCACATCTTGTATATAGCACTATCCTCGCACTGTCTGTAAATACACTTGGTGAAGATCTTGTAAATCAACCGTCTCTGTTAAAACACAACTCCGGAGTCCTGCGAGTGGATCCTCAGAGCAACCCGTGACAGTTACCTCGCCGACGAGTGGCCTTCATTAATAGTAATAATAATAGTCGATCACACCACTCTCACCCATGCGATATATGACTGCATGTTCATCAAGCTAAACCTGCGCCCGACTGTGTTTACTCACCAGAATTGGAGAAGGCATAGAGAAGGGATAGCCTAACATATGAAACAGGAAGTGACTGCCGTGCATTCTATTCTTTCAACAAAGTAACTGGATTCCGATTACCACCTATTTAAATGGTAGCTGTAAAAAGTTACTCATATTTTGTATTTTAAATACGTAACGCCGGTACATGTATTCCGTTACTCCCCAACGCTGTATTTTATTAGTAAACCAAGAGACTCCACACTCCAAAGCTCAAAAATGAATCTCATGTGGAAGTTGCCACTTACAGACGGGATGAAAGCGAGTCAGTCTCCAAAAACTAACATAGTCCATTGAAAGGATTAAAAAGCCCATTTACAGCAACCGGATATCCCAGCAAAGCGTGAAATGGTCCACCGTGTCCATTTCATGCTTTGCCTCTCCAAGACGTGAAATGTACACACATGCAGAAGTTGCAGTAAGCTGCAGTAACAGCTTACTGCAACTTTCAAGTCAACATGAAAATCATCAAGGGAAAGCGTTCAAACATACATTATTAACACTTATACATGTATATACATATTAGACATCTAGCTTAATTGTTTCCGGTGATTAAAGACTCTCAAATGTACTTCATATGTTTTTTTGCTCACTACTGACTTTGTGCCTCTAAGTAAATTCTCTCCGCTTGCTGGTAATATAACTTCTGCATGCCTGCCCATTTCAAATTTTGGAGAGGAAAAGCGTAATGACTTAATTACATGTTTTGCCGGGTACTGGATTGTTTACAGCATGGTGCAGAAATTAGTTTTGATCTCTGCAAATAGTTTTTCCCCCTCATAACCAATTGGAGTCTACTTAGCTTCTTCGAGTCATTAAACTGGACCTCTTTATTGTCTGTGTCCTGTTGGACCTTTTTGGATAGTTCTTAATAGAGCTCAGAGCAACTTGGGGTACAGTGTCTTGCCCATGGAGACTGGGCGACTCAGGGATCAATCCACTGACCTTCTGATCAGTAGACAACGTGCATCTTGTGGCTGCAATTAGCTATTGTTTCTGGAAGCACGCTTGGCTTGGATCCCATTGGAAACTGCAGTCCATCTTATTTTCATGGGTTTGTCCATCTCCAGCTATCAAAAGCTTTAACTTGTTAAGCTGTGATGCCAGCAGCTTTTTCTGATTTTGTTGATTTCGTCACAGTACAGCCACTACAAATATGATTTAATATAATACGATGCATCACTATAGAATAAACAAAGTATGAAATACTTATAACTTAAAACATCACTGTGGTGAAGTGCTTAGATTTGAATTGCTCTCTTAATTCCCCTGCCACTCTCATTTCTCAGCTAAAAGTAAGTCTCATGGTAAAATTTATTTAACTATACAAGTAATAGTATTTTAAAATTGTGTAATGCAGAAAGGTGAAGACGTCGCACGTGTGTGTGTGTGTGTGTGTGGTGGTGATGGTGGGGGTGGGGAAAGCCCCTGCTTTTCTGTGAAAGTCACTGCACACCACTGCTAAAATGTATGTGTAGTGCTTGTAATTTCACTGCCATTAGAATGAAACATGACTTATGCCAGGGGTTAGAGATAGCCACAAAATTTGCTTTACTTTTATATATTTGTGGTTCTATACCACAATGTGTATAAACCATTCAGTGATCTGTACAATGTGCTCTATGCCATTCTTCGCCCCCATACACACACATATAAGCAGATTAATTTGCAAAGTGCAAAACTGTAATAAAGTGACTGACAGAAAGTGGCAACGTGGATGCAGTTTTGCTTCTACAGAAGCATAGCATGTGTATTTGTTGATAGGCACTTACTGGAATAATGTGTAATGTGGGTTGTCCCTTGTGATCAATTTAGAAGCGTAATATGATAAATACTTAATACTGACGTCTACCAAAACATGCTACTAAAATCGGGAAGTCTGTATTTATTCTGTTTACTTTATGTCTTATTTCTGGCAGACTTTGAAGACCCTATCAAACAATCATAGCTTTCTCAAAGGTGTCATAAAGATAGATGTATTGGGTAAAAGCCAAGTATATGAACGAATGAATGAACTGCACAAACAGCACTGGTTGAATATTAATCAAGTTGAAACTCTGGGCTCCAGCACTGTAAGTGAACCTGAATATAACTACGTAGTTTATATATGAGTCTTTTTTTGTCAGATTTTCCTTTTCATATGTAGTCAACTCTTAAGTCTTGAACTGCTGCATGGAGTCAGACTAATCTACTTGATGCTTTTGGCTCTTCCAGTTTCTCCTCTCTGTTAAGAGAAGATAGGCTTAAAAAGTGGTATTTGGGAAGGGTACTGACAGACAGTCATGGGCCAAATGGCAGAGTGCAAAGTGGTAACAGGCCAGTATTTTATCTGCATAATGGACAAAATGTATCAAGGCACACTGGTCTTTGCAGAGCCTGCCATGGTTCTAATGGTCAGATAGGGAAAAAAAAGATGTTGAAGACCATAAGGAAGCTGCATAGTCCCCGAGTCTGAACTTGGACAGGGTCGTCATACACTTGCATGGAATGCGGCCCCTCCGTTTCCTGCAATCTGTGCTCTATATATACATGTACGAGGATGAGACAAAAATGATGGATGTGCCCTTACGTGTTGCATCATTCCTGCTGATAGATGATCGAAAGTATGTCACAGGGCCTTTTGAAATAGTTGGACCCAGTTTTCCCATCTGCAATTAAGGCTGCATCCGTTTTCATGAACATGTAGTTACAAATTTAATAAAAAAAAATGTCAAAGCTAAAGCAATACACTGCATCTCATCTCTTCTTTCAGGCTCCAGTCAGCAGTCTCTTACTCATTTGTGGTCATCTTTAAGGGCACAAAAGAATTCAAATCCCCTATCGTCCCAAATCTGTCTATGCCAACAAAGCTCCAGAGTGCTCTTTCTCTTCTTTCTAGCCATCAAAACTCAGTTCTCTAAAAATATTTGAGCTTGGTGCAGGAAATAGACCTTAACTTCAATTGAGAAAACATACAGAAAAACTTTGCCTTTGAAAGTTTGCCGTATGTTATTTTTGGTAAAGCTCTTGTTTGCATCAAGGCTGCTAACTTCTAAAGAACTGAATCTTGCCTCTGGAGAGTAACAAGTAGAATTCATCACTTCATCATTTAAGCAGTTGCAAAGCTTAAACTCAACACCATTATCAAACAGCAAAAAACATTTTTTGGACAGCCTGACTTACAAAGAGTTCTGTGATGTATTTTAAATACATGCAGGTTTAATACGCGCATTTTCAGAAGTCAAGGAAAATAATATCTTAATATAACACATTTCATCAAGAGACTCACTTGATTAATGAGTCTGTGTTGGGGTTGTGAATTACATTTAGAAATTACTTTACCTGCAAGGTGTGAACTCATGAAAATTTGAGACACTGTCGTTTTTTGTAAATACGTAGATTTCTGAAATTGCATTTGATGAGTACCATTGCAATATAAAAGAATAAATAAAAGTTAAATAGGATAGAATAGAATAGCCTTTATTGTCATTACACATGTACAAGGAAATTGTGGGTGCTCCACATCAACAGTGCAGGTATAAAATCTAATAATATTAATATAATAATAAAGCTATGCACTTTAATAATAATACATATGCAAAGGCATGCTGGTTTGACCATTACAATTATTTAAACTATGATTGTGTGTGATATGTTGTGTGTCACCATCATTATATATGTTATATCTAAGCCTAGAGATGGGATTTTGTCTCTGCAGTAGGGGTCAGGGAAATTATTCTGTCTTAGAATAATTAGCTGATGGTTAAACAGAGCTGCAGTTTAAGTAGAGCCTCTGAAAGTAGCACATGAAGCCAGGCCTGGTTGTCTTGGACACTGCAGAGAAAAGAGAAAGTGAGGAGGAAGAAAAGATGAAGGAAGAAAAAGTAGGATTAGTGGGAGGATGAGGCTGACAAGACAGAGACAGACAAACAAACAGCTCAACAGATTGGCCAGGGATAGAGAGACAGATGAAAGCTACAGACTGAAAGAGTGTCTCAGCCAAAATTCATAATCTTGTCATGACAAGAAAGTGAGTTGGGGTTTTTTGTTGTTGTTTGTTTGTTTGTTTGTTTGTTGTTTAGCCTGTTAACCTGTGGTAAAAGCTAAATTGCAATATAGGTATGATGAACAATGGAGTAATCGAGGCTAAAAAACAATAATAATAATGACGTATTCTGAGCATAGGATACCTGCTGCTGCCTAATTACACAATCAGTGTCTTAATTACAGTATGTAATCAGACAACAGAATGACTGTCCTTTCGCTCATTACCTGAAGTGTCAGTTTTACAATAGACTTTTCAAAGCATCTTCCTTTATTAATGTGCCAAAAGAAAGCCAAGTCAATTTCTGTTACATTGGCTCAAACATTAAACAAGAAAAATAGCAAAGGAACGTGGCTGGCAGAGTTGAAACTGACAAAATTAATTTATTGTTATTTAATAAGCTATTGTTGATTTTTTTTTTTTTTTGTGTGTGTTTGAGTTCCAGTTGGGTAAAAGGGGTTTGGTGTTGTTGACCTGATATTATATTTTTACATGCTGTAGTGCCATTTTTGGGAGCATTTCATTTCATTGCTATACATCAATACAACCATTATAAGCCCATATTTTAATAATATGTATGCATTAAGTGCATATTAACTACATAAATTGCAAAAAAGTGCAATAAACTACAAAAAAATTGAAAATCATTTTTGTTTTTTTAACATATATTTCTAGTTAGAGAAATTTAAGAGGCTTATCCCTCAAAACTGTAAATACAAAAAAGTTGCACAAAATAGTTTCCCACCACAGGATCTTTATTTTGAGTGTCTTCATAGTTTTATTTTTGAAATACACCAATTTTTATACACTGCAGGAAAAATGAAAATAAATATTATAATGCAAATTTGCAAAAACCAGCATATGCATCAAAATAAACTATTTCCAGCAGTGCAATTTGAGTTTCCCAGAAGTATCCCAGAAACGACACAGAAAGTCATAAAGTCAAAGATAACTTTTAAAAACACCAGTATAGGCTTATGAGGCCCTGAAGTTGAAAAAAAACTACAATTCCGTGAAAATGACATCACTTACGGTTTCGGGCAGGTAATGGCGGACATGCGATAGTTCGTGCTGACGTCTATTCCAACGTAGGAAGTGTTATGAACAGCTGATTGGATCGGCAAAGCCTGTTTCTGGTATATTATGTTTTTGTTGCTGTAACTGCTTTTTATGCAATTTTTGCAAAGCTATATGTGGAAGGAAACTGTGAACTAGGACAAGCTGATGGCATAAGATGTAAGTACAACTCCTCAGGTTTCATATGCAAAAAAAATTATTGCACTAGCTTACATGGTTTCAGTTCTACCGGATTTAAAAATAGTTATGCAAAACTGAGAGTGCCCACTCTGACCGGCGTTAAAGGGTTAATGCAGCCTGCTAAAAGTCACGGGTAGCACTTTCTATTACAGCTAGATAACAAAAAAGGTAGGGTAACAAGGCAGACACAAGAGTGTATTAATGTGGTCATTTCTAAGTTATTATCATTCTATTAACTGTGGTAGTTTCTGTGTAATAAGCAGGAAGCAGCGCTGAAAAATGCAAAACTGCCTGTTTCTATTTTACTAACATAACATTACCTGTTAAAGCAAAACTTAAAAAGTGTGTGACTATTACCTGGAAACACCTGTTGTAGTTTCTGTGTTATAAGCATAAATGGAAACAGCCTGCAAAGAGCTTGCTGCAGGTAGGTGGCAGACTGCTGCCTGCTGGGAGTCTGTATTTTATATTTTGGATAAAGGCAAAGAAGAATTGGGACACCAACTGCTAACTTTAGCCACCGCCTCTTTTTTGACTTGATTCGTAGATCCATGCTTGAATAAACCAAAGGATTTTAACAATACATTTGGAATCAAACCCATACTCTAGCCACTGCTGTAGGACTGCAAGATAAGTAAAACCTTTTTTTTTTCTCTTGTAGTTATTAATGTATGCCACATGCTAACTTGCTAAAAGTGTAGCTAACAGTAGGTTAAAAAATTTAAAGTAAGGTTGTTGTGAAATAAATGGTAAATGGCCTGTATTTATATAGCACTTTACTAGTCCCTAAGGACCCCAAAGCGCTTTACATATCCAGTCATCCACCCATTCACACACACATTCACACACTGGTGATGGCAAGCTACATTGTAGCCACAGCCACCCTGGGGTGCACTGACAGAGGCGAGGCTGCTGGACACTGGCGCCACCGGGCCCTCTGACCACCACCAGTAGGCAACGGGTGAAGTGTCTTGCCCAAGGACACAACGACCGAGACTGTCCAAGCCGGGGCTCGAACCAGCAACCTTCCGATTGATTACAAGGCGAACTCCCAACTCTTGAGCCACGATCGCCCCTTACCATTATTACCATTATTATTGTAAATATGGGTAGAGGTGTTAGTTATACTTTCAAATATGACATATTCACCCAAATTAAGCACTCCAGTTTTCAACAGTTCAGGTGAGGGCATTGGAGGTGTGGTATACTCAAAATATCGACCCTGAGTAAATTTTTTAGTGGTTTATTTCTAATGATAGACATTAAATATACCAATATGTTATTTTGGGCAGAAAAGGAAAATTAATAATTCATTATTTTACTTCATACACAAATTAAAATGGTGCATTTTTTCAGTAGGACAATTTTGGTGAAATTCTTACTCAAAGAAATGATAATTACATCACATTTGCTTTACCACTGTTTTTCTTTCAAAACTTCAAATTTTTCAGTATGCAAGTGGGTAGCTTGGTGCTTCTTTTTGCAGGAGAGGCTGGATCTTCGGATGGTTATGGGTCAACTAACGATGAAGGTGGTGCAGGATGGTGGTGTTGCACCTCCCACAATCCTGAATTTCCAGGGCATAAGTTATCATGACCACATTATTAAATTCCTGCTTATTACATAGAAACTAGCAGAGATATTTCAAGATAATAGTTCCACTTCTTTAAGTTTGCTTTAATAGGTTATTAATGCTTTATGAAATAGAAACAGGCAGTTTTGCATTTTTCAGCTCTATTTCATGCTTATTATGCAAATTCTACCAAATTACCACAGGTAATTGAGTGGTAATAACTTACAAAATAATTACATTATGATATTCGTGTTTCTGCCTTGTTACCCTACTATTACCCCTTTATTACCGAGCTTTTAATTAAAGGTACAATAAATGCAGGGCTGTTTTGGAGGCTTAATCATATTTTGTTAAAATGTAAACTTTACATTTCATGATTATTAAATTCATCAGTAAATTTTAAAAATGTTATCATTTGTGTGACAAGATGCTAAGACTAGAGTTGCCATAGATATTATGTACTGAGCAACCACTTTAGAAACAGGATTAGCAATACAAAACACTTGACTGAGAATACTAAACACTCGACTTCAATTTAATTTACCACTCTGTGCAGCAGAGCAGTAGGAGAACACCTGTTGTTATATTTTCACCCACAGACAGGAAGTAGCAAATGTAACAGAGGTCAAACAACAGGTGATAAACTTTATACAGAGCTATTTTTTCCCTCTATTTTTATTGTTTTACTATTGTTTTATTACATTTTATTTTTAAGGGTATCTGTTTCTGGAATGCAGTGGATTTAGCTAATTAGTGGGAGCCATGTGTTAATTAGTCGACGCAAGAGGGAATCTGTTTGGGTCCGATCCATACTGCTCACGGAGCTCCAACTATTTGATCTCCCCTGCAGGGCTGAACGCGCCACTGTGCTTGTCATTTCCAATTAGGGTGTTAACCAGATATTCCAAAGATATCCCCCTTGTTACGCCTTCCTTTCTCCTTCCCAGTCAGATGTGTGGAACAGGAAGGATGACAAATCAGCAGAGTGAATATATTCTTTCTGTCAAATGCTCTCCTTTCAGCTCTCTGACAGGAAGCTGTAGCTCTAAACGCAAAACAACACCTGCTGCTGAGGACACTGATAAAATATAAACATAGCAACAGTTTTCTGTCATTTGGAAAAAATAAAATGAACTCACTTCTTATAATCAGTTATTATTTCAAACATAAGCGAATATTTCACCGGTATATAGAAATAAGAGGTGATTTCGGCTAATCAGCCCCCACAATATTACATTGGCTCAATGGTTAGCACTGTTGCCTCACAGCAAAAGGTCCCCTTGCCAAGAGACAGCTATGAATTTTCTTTATTACTGTTTGTTTGGATCTTGACGTAACTAATTGTATCACCAAAGAGCGCAATGTTATGGTTATGTGCAATGTTCCCTCTAATTTTTCATGTGTCTGAACGAACACACAAACTCCCTGAGCGATCCCTTGGACCACTGTGAGCGACAGCAGACGTGTGCACTGTGGTCACGCCAGCATCGAATCCATCCAAGTTACATGGTTTATTAAAATAATCAAATTACAGCATTTACATTTATGTTAGACTACTTTTAATTAACTACTTTATCCCACTTACAATGAAAATGTAAAAAAAAATCATGTTCATGATCTGTGTAGTATGTTAACACTATTGGAAGTAAAAAATAACTTGAACTCCAATTTTAAAAACACAACTTTCTTTCTTTCTTTTTTTTCATAAAGCTCTGACTTGTTCTGCATCAAATTTGATGCCACACAAATTATTTGTGCCACAAAATATTTCTGTCCACTGTGAGATAAAGGAGAACAACAGCCTGATACCTGCAGGCCTGACAACAGGAGATGTATCACTCCTGTAACACCTGTAACATTCAGCAGTAGCCTCATTGTTCTGACACACACAACAAAAACTACACTACACACTAACTACACAAGATTTGCGCTAAACGTCGCAAATCTCTCACATCTCAAAACACCGCCGTCACTCCTAAAACTTCCCCCCGTGTCTTAACATCTAGATGCCACGTTGCCATATCATTTTTTGATTGGTAGACATGGTACTTTTTTCGACCAATAGGAAAGGGTGGGAGTTGGTTTTGTTTTTGCTCACAGGTGGAGAGTGCTTTCGAGCGTTTTCCTTATAAAACGCTGTTTTTACCGTTTCTTCCCGCAGTAAATATAAATAACGATAGTATTCAGGAAGAAAACCAAACATTGCATATTTTTTTTATCACAACTCTAGTTTTACGTGGCCTATCAACACAATTTAAAAACTGGTATAAAGTACACTTTTTTCCGTCAATTGTTCCGTCTGTCCTGCTCACATCTCCAATGGTTGTACATGTTGTCATTAACGTGACTTCACTCCTCATCAGCCACGCTGCTTTGCTAGCTAAAACACCGGTGTCGGCACATAAGGACGCTGTCATCAACGACGTTGATTAGCTGTGCATATACGAATGTGAATCGCATCATTGGCTGGACTATGGGATAAGGTGGCATCGTTCTAAACACATACAGGAGCAGCCAGTGACTTACTGACTAACACTGCAAAACAGAATTATTAATAATTTTAATTTCAATTCCGGTTAGATGATTTTTTTTGTGCGCAACGCAGATTTTCTGTGCGCAGAGACCGTGCCAGCAGTGCGCAATTGTGCACGTGCACAGCTTAGAAGGAACATTGGTTATGTGTGGCTGCCAGTGGAACAAGATCACTAGTGTTTATTGATGATGTGACTGCCGATGGAAATATGAATTCTGAACTGTACAGGGTTAAAATCTCTGCTTAGATTCAGCCAAATGCTGGGAAAATGATTGAAAGGTGCTTTCAACAAAGTTTGAATTCTTCAATGGCCACATTAGTTACCAGATCTTAACCCAATAAAGCAGTTTTTCAGTTACTCAAGATAATACTGAGGGCTACAAACAAACCACAACTGGAAGTTCTTCAGTCCTTATATTTAAAATTATGTTAGTTTGTCCAATTATTCTTAGCTTTATAATAATGATTGCAATTCTTAAGCATTTTTTTAAACTTTTTAATTAAAGGTAAAAACTTTTACTGCTTGGATTAAACTGTGCTGTAGAATGCAAAAAAGGGAATTGTCTAAATACTAACAGACCAAACTGTACTAAGATATTTATTTAATAGGACGTTGTATAGTCAACAGTTATGCAAATTGATATTTATGTTTACAGCTGCTGGCAGTGTTGTTCACACTACTTACTTTGCATATTTCAATTCGGAATCTTGTTTTATCCAATATAAAATATGCAAGGTTACCTTTCCAAGCTAAAATCTTTAGAGATGGTGAAGAAAAAATAAAATGCAGTTGACATAGTGGAACCTTAAAGGTTATGTGTTCTGTGGAAGAACAATAAAATGTATGTACTTAATTTATGCAAACTGAAATGAAAACCATTCCCGTTGCTGTATGATTCATGAAAAACATGCATGGATAAAGTAATATGACTTTATATTGTCATGTCACATCTTAAATGTAATTATCATCCTTGCTAATGTAACGGCTTGATGTTTTTTTCATGGACATTTGTCCTACTTAAGGCAATCCTACGAGCATGCTAAGGCTTTATCAAGAGTTGACATTTTATTCTGATATATGAAAGTGATGGCACAGTGTGAATATGCATAGAAAATGGGTTAGCAACTACAGAATTCTACTGGTGTCTAATTTGCATCTCTGCAGTGCCTCGAATATCTTGCAGCAGTTGCTGCACTGAGTCGTGTAAACACCTTTGTTTTGTATGATGAAAGCCAGGTGGGGGGGTTGAGGCATTTTTCAGAACAGCATGCAAATACAGAATAATAGAGGATTAGAAGAAGCACATTTGCATATGAACAAACTCTTCACTTATGGGGACTGCTTGATGTCTGCAATTTGTGGATGAACACTCAGATGAGTAATGTGTCTTGCAGAAGAGCATGTGCAGAAATTTACGTGGATTTTTCTCCTCAGTAGTGTCCAATTGACAGGCTTACACAGAATTAGCCTTGGTTTGGAACTATAGGATTTGGCTGTACAGACTCAAATTACAGGTCATTTAACATGCTGCTAGAATGTTATGGAGCAATGTCATAATTGTTTGCCTTTGTAAATACAAACCCGAGTGTCCCCATTTTGTTGAATGTAGATCTGTGTGAACAACCCAGAGAGGAAATGGGAAATGGACAATTAATTGCATGGGTGACACACATATCTTGTGTTTTCACTGTGGAGGGGATGGATGGGTAACAGTGTGGAAGAGATTTCTGGCTGTGGTAAGCTGTGCAATTGCAGCTTTTATGACACAAAATTTGCTTGTGTGGGAGGAGAGAAGAAAAAAAACAGAAAAAGAAAATCCATCAGCAATTGAAAGCCATGTAACCCAACAGAAAAAGTCAGCCAGGTTTATAAATACAGAGGTTAGGGGGGAGTAACTTTGAAGTAAGGACACTTCTGGAGATAGAATTAAAAAAAAACAAAACAAAAAACAGCCAAATTTAGTGTTTAAAAAATGATTGCTTGAGGGAAAACTAGATACACTGGTTTGGTTCCCAAGCCAGCCCAGAGACATAATCTTCCCAGTTTTTCCTGGAGATATCCCACTGGGAGACATGTCCGCTTGAACAGGGTATTTGATGGAGAAAATGTGATTAGCATTACAATACACACACACACACACACACACACACACACACACACACACACACACACACACACACATACACACACACACACACACACACACACACACACACACATATCTCTCTCTCTCTCTCTCTCTCTAGTTGAAAATTAACAACAAAACACAGAAAGAACTGTGGCCTACTGTTGGCTTGAAAATTATTATCAGCATAATATAAATTTAAGCTTTAAAAGTTATGTCATTTTTAAAAAATAAAATAGATTTTGAAATACGGACATATTACAATAAATGACAAAACAGTACAAAAATGTTCCCAAAACAGCATGTATAATATTAATGAAATCCAAGCACAAGTTTAACAATGTTTTTTTTACATTGTCCATATATTGGAAAAATGAAATTTTTTAAATGTTCATTGTATGATCAGTATCTTTTATCCATAATGTGAGAATATAACATGCTTTTAGATCTCGTATAAGCAAGTTAGTCCTAATTTTCAGGTAAGTGCACACAATCAAAAAAAAAAAAATGAATACATTAAAGAGAAGTTAAACTACCACCAGGTTATTTGTGAAAAGCAGCAACAAGATATCATATAATGTAACAGGAACTGACATTTTCCCATGGCTACTGTTTCCTTGTTTTTTGGAAGGCCTATCATTTAATCTGGCCGAAGGCTTTTATCAATCAATGTCTCTGCAGAAGCAATTATAAGGAAAGCACTTCTGTTGTAAACCCAAATCATCTTCATACATTGCCTCCCAGTAAATGTTAGATGGAGGCACCAATAGGTGGAAACTGAAAAGCACTACACAGTTATGCTTCAAGGACTGGAACAGAGTTATTTCATTCAATCAGACAAAAGTACACAGATGCTAATTGAGCCAGCATGAATCACTGCACTCATGCTCATGAAAACATTTGAACCCCTAGTTACTGCAAATTTCTTATGGGAAGCTGCTATGAACATAGATTTATATATTTTTAAATGGTAACTGTATCTTACCATCTTTCTTTAGCTCCTGCTCGCTTTCTCTCACAGTCAGTTGTGTGATAGACTGACCTAAGGATATAAATGACATGAATTCCTATCTATCATTCCTCCTCCATTCCTTCACCCCTTCTTCCTCCCTTGTGCTGTGAAAATCAAAGACTGCTGAGCCAAGGGGAAAAAAGATTCCATCAATCTTCGCTTGTCCCTAACAGTCACGTTTACCTGACAAAGTTGCACAGCACTCTGTAAAATGCAGCCCCTTGCTGCCAAATCCTTGGCTTATGCCCCTGAAATACTGTTTCTTTCTTTATATTAAATTCTATTTAATGGGCTGCCTTAGTGTCCCAGCAGGCACAGGAGTGTAATGTGAACTTGCAAGATCATGGAATATATCTCATGACCTTCATCACATGTATTCCACTCTCTATTTTAAGCTTTATTTATTCAGGGAAGGTTTGCTGAGCAGGCAGGCTTGCTTTCAACAATGCCTTGCTTAACATTTACAGTTATACACCTTCACTTATAGCTGACCTCCCCTAATAAATGCTCTACTTTTGGGAACAATGGAATCTCAATAAATTGATATCTACATGTGAATAGTAGTAGCAGTGACCAGTTACATCTGAAGGGGGTTTTGTGGATAAAAGAACATAGTATACAACTAAGTAATGACTATAACACAAAACAAATCTTACTCTTGACAACTCAAGTCCGATAATATTAGTGGTATAATTCTAAGTTTATAAGTTTATAGTATGGATTTTTTTTCCTATTTCTTAAAAACTAACATACAGTTCGTTTTTCAGGCCTGCCACTTTTTTTGTCCTTCAATCATCACTCACTTCCTCAATTTTAAAGATACTCCACATCATGGCAAAATATGATAATTTTGGCTCATAGCTCTTTGAAAATGGCCTTGTTGGTGCAAAAATTCAATTTTATGTATGCCAAACTAATGACTTAAAAGACTGTATAGTTATATAGACATGTAATAGAATGCAACCAATTGTCTGATCAGAACATCCAGTCCAGTCATGGGGTGGCAGTTCTTTCAGCATGAGAGTTTCTGCAACAGTGCAAAACCCTGTTGCGATATTAAAAACATTTTCTTGGTATTTACTAAAGAGTTGTAGTGTCAGTTTTCTGACTGACAGGTATGTAAGAAGTTATTGTTGCATCATGTATTGAGGAGTTTTTCTTTCAGTCCTTTCAGAGAAAAAAATGGGAAAAGTGTTAAAATGAATGATACTCACATGATTTACTAAGGTTTGCAGCAGGCAATTTACTGCATATGATGCTATATCCAAAAAACAACATGACTTATTTTGAGGCTGATGAGGCAGTGATAGTTACTTCTAGGAGTGTTACTTTATTGATTGCAAGGAGAAGATGTTATCAGAACAAGTGTACAATGTTACGAGTGGATGGTTGAAAGCTGTGAATGCAGTGCCAGTCTTTGGCTCTCTCCTGTAGCTTTTAACTTTATTTAGAACTGAGCCCCACGTAGTTTTCACTAACAGTACTGTTATTTTTGATCAAACAGAGCAGAACCTAACTGAACTTAGCATGTGGTGTTGGAGGGGGGAGGGAAAAAAGTGCATTTTACTGGGATCTTTACAGGCATCCAAGTTATTCACAATGAACGATGGATTACTTTAGCTTGTTAGTGACATGTCTGTCTTGCATTATGTGACACTACATGCCGTTTTCCAGAAAGAAAAACATGCATAAAAATTGCATAGTTTGTTTTTGACCCACTAACTTGAGCAGGTCTTGGTAGAATGCTGGTCATTATTGAAATTAACTGGTTATGTTTGTGCTTATAAATTAAGGTATTGTTAGTAGGTCGCCCCAAAATGTTACAATTTGCACATTTTTGCAAATGTGGTATCATTCTAATTATCCCTGCCTAATCTGGACCTTAGGTACCTGTTAAATTATGTGAGAAGCTTAACTGCTGTTTGTGCATCTCACTTGATCGCTCTATCCTTTAGAGTGACACAACTTCTCTGTTAATTGTTGTTTAGAGAAATCTGTTGTCACATTCTTAGTTATTAGTATTTCATGCCATTTGTGCTCTGATTGATAACAAATAATAATAGATGCAGACTTTACTGATCCCTGTGAAGCTTGAGTTGTTTCCTGCTGTGTTGTTACTTGTTTCACACAGTCTCACCAGTGCTTTGTGTTGTGTAAAGGCATGTTTCATGGCAGTTACGCAGTAGAATAATTCTAACATATAAGCTAGTATCACATTGAAATCAGTTTCTTTTCCAATATGGTTATACCCAGCTTTGTCTTTGCATAACCCATCACACCTTTTTTAAAAAAAACCCTCGTTAATAAAGCTTGTTTTTCGATGGCAGTAGAACCGGGAGCGCATGGAGAAAACCAACATAAACACCTGAAAACCCTCTCAAGCAAGAGGATCCTAATCCTAACAAGATGCCCTTGCTATAAGGGAACAGTGCAACCACTAAGCCACCATGCCCCTGCCTTTATCTTACATAGGCTGAATTTGCTATGATAACTTGACATCTCTACAGTCAGCAATCTGCAGTCTGTTTCTGTTTTCTACAATCATTAAGTGCAAAATCACATGTTCTGTTGTTCTGTTTTATTATTTATTCATTGAATCTTTCTTAGTGGGTCAGTAAAACTGCACCCAGAAGACCTTCAGTCTGATAATAAATCAATGATTTTTAGCGATGATTGATTTAATAGTAAATCAAACTGAATTGAGTTGTTCTAAACTAAAACACAGATGTAATTTCAGTATACACACACACACACACATTTATATATATATATATATATATATATATACATATATATATATATATATATATATATATATATATATATATATATATATATATATATACATATATATATATATATATATATATATACATATATATATATATATATATATATATATATATATATATATATACATATATATATATATACATATAATATATAATTTATTTATTTTTTTAATAGGTGGCATTAAGGGAGTACATCATTTAAATGGTGGGGCAATGGTGTTGAGTCTCTTGTTGCAGATGAGGTATGCTTACTGATGTAGAGTGGCTCAGATAAACAATCTAAGGGGCTGGCTGCAAGCTTTCTGTTTATAAATTACAGGGCAATTATGTGCAAATCTTTGCCATTCTGTCTGACAATGAGTGAGAATGACCGCAGTTGTTTAGAGACAGGCTGCCTCCCACCAGGCAGCCTGTGCAGTTGCCAGGTGATTAAAAGTGGGCATGTAAAGGTTTCATGTTTAACTTCTGTGAGACTAGCAGGTTGCCACCACTACTTAAAATTGGTCACTAAATTTCAAAAGAAAATTCACTGCCATGACTGGATGACCACCAATTTTTCCTAGTCACAAAGAGGTTGTCATTCCATTTTGACTCTAGTGTGACTGAACCTTGGGGTTACCTTGTGAGCACCTTGTGTTGTATCCAGCTCAATTTCAGCAAAGTTGTCTAATAAGGAATTAATAACAAGTGAGATAGCGTTTCAACATTTCTAGTTTCAACTCTTTAATTACATTAAGTTATAATAAAATATTTTTGGCTGATTTGTTAGAAAAGGGATGAAAGAAATTTATCCTAGTATTTTGTATCACTCTGATTTTAGATTGATATCTTAATACAAAGGCTGAATTTTGTTCTCATTCTTTGCACACTTTCCTACATTTTGCCCTTTATTTCTAGCTCTATCTTCTCACTATACAATTCTGTCACTTTTTAGCAAATGGCAGGCTTTGAAAAAGATCTCCATACTCACAAATTATTTGCATAGATTTACTTCAAGTAGTTGGCTATTATATAACAGTCCCCACTTTACACGAGTACTCTGACATTCTCTGATATAGAGATATGGAACTGTCATCAGCTAACCACTGAATGGTTATATGGTAAGGCAAATATATCCGAGATCGCATTGCGTATTCTCCAAAGCTGGAGCATATCTGTCCTCATTATTCTAATATGATATTGCCCTAAGACTGATAAGACAGCAGATGCTAACTACTTCACTAAGCTTGAATAACCCCTAAATTCTTTGCCCAGCCTTATTTTTCACTGCTGCACTGATAATGTTATTACAAATATGCTTATGATGGTCTTTCTAAGTATAGAAAGTTCTCTGATTTTGGCTGACAGCCTAGAGGATCAACATTATTATTGCAGGCCAGAGAAGAGCTGCCCATAAGCTTGTCCCCAGAGGCTGCTTAATGAGAGGACAGTGAAAAGGGAAGCACCTGAAAGCCAACTGTATTCAGACTACAAGAGAAATGCCTGCAGTGGCTGTGCTGACATGGTCATGGGACCCCTCCAGACAATGTCATGACCCTGGACTGCCTCCAGCCAGCCAACGTTGTCGTTTATCCAAAATGTTAACCCCTGGAGCTGGTGATGGTGACTTAACACAAGATGACTGCAGTAAAGGCAGCATTCCTGAGGATATGTTCATCTAAGAGGATACTGGCCTCTTAGCGTCACATTTATTGTGTTGTTAACATGACAAGACATACACAGCCACCTCTGGAATACACCATGACAGGTGTATGATATTATTGCTCAGTATCAGGACTACACAGAGCATTGTAATTCTGCAACAGTGCTCCTCAGGGTCATGGGCTGGAAAAATACTTCCCTGTCTTAAAGACCAGCAGCTAATCTGCGCTAAATGCTTTGAATTACTGCAAGGTACATCTCAGGTGTTTAACTTAGATTTTATTGTACATGAGCTGCATATCAAGCAATTTGCTGAAGACGCCATTAATGCCAATGCTAACATTGAGCAGTGTGTTGTTGTTTGTAGGACTTTTTTTTTTTTTAGTTGAAGCCATGTAAGCTAAGAAATTGCAAAGCAGGGTGTGAGAGAGAGGCAAAAACAAAACTAAAGTTGGCTATGGCCTTAGTAGCCCTTGCAGGAAATTATATCGCAATAATGGAGGTGACCTCATTTTCTAAATGAGAGTATAAACAAATGATGGATAGCAATAATCTGAGAAATCAGCAGAGCACATCGAAAGCCCCAACGCCCACATGACCACATTCAGAGAGAGAGAAAAAACGGGAGGGGGCCAAAATGAATGATGAAATAGGCTTTATTCCCCAAATATGTAGAATTATAGTGTGGTTACAACGGAGTACAGAAAAAACAAAAAGAAAAAATGAAAAAAAGTGAGATATCCAGTAGTTTGAAACCACTGAAAAGCTTCTGTTTCCATTTTTTCTCCTTTTTAAAGTCTGTGCACACTTACAGTGTGTGTCATTTTTGTATGAGTATGCACCGCTATGTGAGGGTCGACATGCCTGTCTGACTGAGTATTTGCCTTTCCACATTCTCAGATGCCTGTCCAATGCAATCTTTGTACCTGGCGGTGGATGCAGGTGCAGTATTGGCTTGGAAATCCCATCTCACTCCGGTGACATGTTTTGTTTTTTTTTTGTCGTTTTTCTTTTTTTTTGGGTCATTTGCTTTTGTATTTCATTTTCATTGTCTAGGCCACCGTGCTTTATGCTGTTTATCACAGCATATATCTCATTTCGAGTGTTATTGACACAGAAATAAATGGCATTTGTGTCATCTATCTATCTGTCTATCTGTCTATCTATCTATACATCTATACATCCATACATGCAACATGCACCTGTTGCCCATTTATCCAGTCTGGCAGAGAAAACCCAGACAAATTGAGACAAATTTACTTTTAGGGCTAAGCTGGGGTTTTAGAGTTTAAAGCCTGTGAAGCCCCTTAAAGTACATTTAGAATTTTATTATACTGGCTATAAAAAAATGTAGCTAAACAGATAATTCAGATAATCAGTACAGTACACTGACCAGTTGCAGTAGGATCTGAACTTACCTGAGGGTCCCTCCATTTACATATCTGGGCCAGGTAGGCTGTATATTGTTTGGAGTCACAGCTCCATGATTAGGAAGATTAGTCTGATCAGAGCCAAACTGACTAGTAACCACAGTATTGCTCCTGCATAAGGCCACTAGACGGCCATGAGGCCACAGTGGTCAGTGGCACCCTCACTTCAGAGCCCTTCCACAGGATCCACAACTACCCATTTCACCTTGGAATGACCTGGTTATTATGTTGTGTTTGGAGGCAGACTGTTTAAGCCATGTCAGCTGGCCTAAATAATGGCATCACCTGAACAAGCAGGACTCAGCAGAGGCCAGAGGATTAGCCAGCGTGCTGGCTGCTTGTTGTCTCACCAACTGAAGGGCAGATGGAAATTATATGGAAAACAATCTCTTTTTCATCAGCGTCAATACTAATATTAGTAACCCCACTGCTCACCCTCAATACTTTGAGCAAGAACAAAGTAATAATGATAAAAGCCATAATCATCATCATCATCATCATTCAGGTATGTTCTAATGGCTCAACTGAAAGCAGACATAATGTCCAGAGTAACTTATTAAACTGTGAGTTGTTTATAAGTAGGGTTACTTATTAGTATCCTATTATAGCAAAACTAATTTTCTATTTTAAGCACCGTGTTTAAGGTTTAAAACCTTTTCAAACTGAGACTGGTGTTTTATAAGATAACACATATGCATCAGTTGCTGATGAAACAAAGGCTGATGATCATAGATCAAAAGTTTAGCTGAACATTAATCATCAACTGGTAAATATGCCGCTGGGATTCTTGTCACGTATGGCATTTGCACTACTGCATAAATAAATATCTGTCTAATAACTTCATGATGAAGATGCAGTGTCTTGATGTGTCTGTGTTCTAACATATCTAATTTACTGACAAGCTAAAGCAGAATGAATAATTTAATTCAGATTTTAATTGCTATTAATTATTTTGAAAACAATACTTTGCAAACACCATCAGCGAAATTAACATTGTTTTTAGGGGCAGGAATATCCATATCCATGTCCCCGAAACCACACTATTACACTGTGTAATTGCATCTCATTTATTTAATGAAGGAGAACATTCAAGATGCACTTTCCGTTGGATGCTGTATGTCTCATATTGCTGTAAATGTTACAGATATCTAAACAACAGAAGGTGAGGGCAGATGGATATTAAAATCTGAATATTTAAACAACACAGGACCTTAGTATGCTGGACCATGCTCAAGTAGATTGAGAGCAACATGTTTTTTTTGGTTTGTTTGGTTGTTGTTGTTTTTTTTTGTTTTGGTTTTATCCTCACAACAATCTAAGACCACAATATTCATCAATCTTCTAACAATTGTGGTCCAGTCACACTTCATCTAGCGTGACATGTGCACACCAGATGTAATGATCTGTTTTCATCTCAAACAGCAAGGGCTTATATGATAGCTTGTTATTTTTATTGCACTTTGCCACCAAATGATGCACTAATCCGGTTTTAATAATAAGTAATTATGTAGTACAATTCAGCAAGATGTGTTTAAAATGTTCACACGCATGTACCGCATTCTTTGGGTCAATGTAGCCTTAATTTTGTTGTTGTTGTTGTTGTTGTTTTTTCATTTTTTCCTTAAAAACTGCAAACACAAATACACACACAGACACACATACAGACAGCAGACTACTTCCTTCTCAGGTGTGAATTTGCAAGTCTGATTGAACCAAATTCAAACAAATGGACTTAGCAAAATGTGTTTTATAGTGATTAAAGTCTTGTGCCAGGTACATTCCCCAGATCCACAGTACCATGCTTCCATTTCTTGGACTGAGACATGAGAGAAGAAAGTGAGAAAACAAAGACACTGGAAAAACATTGCTTTGGCATGTTCTGTTGATCCCTCTAAGAGCTTAGAGAGGAGAACTGGGATGTGCAGTAGAACTACAGGGAAATATCTCTTGGAAATCTACTAGTAGGAAAATAAGCGAAAATAAATGTAAGCCCTCCTTTCTGTTATCTTCATCCGTATTTATGTGTACAGTTATCTTCATCTGTGTTTGTGTGTACTTGAGATAAAGCCGGTTAGCGGCAGTAAAGGAAAAGCAAACTCCTTTCCAATGTATGCATCTGATTAGCCTTCGAGTGGGATAGGGAAGTAGCATTATCTCTGAAAAAAATAAAATAAAAAATACAACAAACAAAGAAAAAGGATAGATGACTTGGTTGAAGTGGGGAAAAAAAGATTCATAAAACAATATCTGAGTCTCTTCTTCATGCTATTTTGAAAGGCACTCCTTCACCTGCAGCATACTGCGTGCTCTAAGTTCAACTCAATTTAACTGTCTGAGAATGCCTAAATTGACTAATGCTAAATCTATAAATTTAGCTGATAAACACGGAGGCTTTTGAGGTTATGACAGTGCCAGATCATGTCCTTGCTGGAGAACTGGTCCTCCCCATATCACTATGCTTACTTCAACAACTCAGAAACACTGTTTTTACTTTACAGCCTTAAAACTAGTACACTTGTCGTGTTTTAATGCGTGTTTAATAATAATAATAAAAAAAAATCTGAATTACTGGGTAATAAAAAAGGTTTTTTTTAAAAAATATATATTTATATATTTTATTTTTTTCATGTTATCATAAATGGAGACAGCTTGTGCACATATAATGTATTCTACATGTAGTAGGATGTTTCTTGTCCCTTCATTATTCCTTTTGGATGCCTTATCAAAGTGCATACTGCAGCTATGATATTCTCGTTTCTGGTTCATCACCAAATAGATCAGCCCAAGATTCATGCCTAATTCTATTTGTCATTCCAGATCTCTAAGGGAAAAGTCCTAGCTATGATAAAAAAAGAAAAAGAGGGCAGAAATACTGGAATCCTTTCTCCTATGCAGTTACTAGCATTAACTCTAACCCTCTGTGGAGACTAGCACCAACTTTAATCCTGCCTTCCTTCTTTCTCTTTGTCTCGGATGTTTTCCCTATGTCTCTATCTTTCTCGATCGTGCAGAAAGAAACACACATTCCTTCCTTAATGTTGTTAAAGTAAGTGATGGAGTGATTTCGAAGGGCCAATGTTTTCCACGTCTTGAAATTGTTGTCGCTGTTGTTGTTATAAGTTCAGTGCCTTCCTCTGTCCCTTCTCTTTGGCGTCTGTCGGCTGCTGCTGTGCCTGCAGGACACCAGAGGAGACGACTGGCATCCTCAATGAGGAGAGAAGCGGTGCTTGCCTTCACGCTCCAGCGCCTGCACGCCTGAAGAGATGACAGGGAGAGGGAAAGGTGTAGGCTGACAGGCCAAAACAGCTTTTGCATTGACACAAACACATGAACACATTTTCACAAATACATATGCATGCTGAATATTTGTGCACACAGACAGGGCATGGACACAATAACAGCAACACGTGTACAATACAATGAAATCCAATGTGTTCTGTAGAGTTAAATAAGAGACTCCATGAACAGACTCAGTAAAAAAAAAAAAAAAAAAACACTGCAAAGAAGTGTATTTATATGATCATTTGCACAATTAAAGTTTAAATCCCAACTTTAAACAAATATACACATAAAGACAAACCATGAAAACATCCACAAATGTACTCGGTGGTAAGCACTGTGACCTCACAGCAAGTAGGTCTATGGGTTCAGCTGGGACCTGGCATGTTCTCACTGTGCAAGTGTGGCTTCTATGTTTAACTTAAATTTTTCTGAGCTGTTGGCTGGTTTTGGTAAGTAAATAATAGAGAAAATGTTAGCACATTAAACGAAATGGAATTTGTTTGTATTCACTTTTTGGTAACTGATGCTCCTAAAAGAAGTGGGTCTGTAGTTTGCTGGTTTACACATTTGACTAACAAGTAAAAGATCCACAGTTTGATCCTGGGAGGAGACACAAATCCCTTTGGGGTTGCTACTGGTGTAAAGAAAAAAAATCTGCCAAATCAAATATGCAGATATACCTGCTGTGGGAACTTCTTGTGAATAAGGAAACAGCTGAAAAGTAGCTCCTTCTTTTTGACTATGCTGTCAGAAGAAAGAAACACACATTCCTTCCTTAAGGAATGTTTTGTGCAATTAAAAACTTTTAGTTTTTAATTGCACAAAACTTTAAAAGCAGAAAGCAAATTTCACCCATTAAATTTTGGATGTTATCCTAGGTGATACAGTAAACATTTTGGTAGCAGTACATCAAGGTCTTACACAAAGGAACCAACAACCACATATCATCACGTCCACACCCAAAACTATTTCTGAATAATCATAAGCATGTGTTTGGACTATGCAGGAAATCAGAATACTTGGAGGAAACTCCAGAGGCACAAGGGGTCCATGCAGAAAGGCCCCAGGAATACTCCACCCATCCACCCATCCAATAATGTATCCCATGCATTCCAGTTTTCCATTTATAACCAGTGTTGGGTAAGTTACTTTAAAATAGTAACTTACCCAACTTACATTACTAGTTACTTCTCTCAAAAGTAACTCAGTTACTTCAAGTTACTCGTTACTTTCAAAGTAACTAGTTACTAGGGAAAGTAACTTTGGTTTTACTCAGAATTCTCTTGTTAATGTGTTGCTTCCATAACTTTGCCAGTCTTCTAGCTTGCTTACTTGCCACAAGTGCACTGTGCCACCTACCAATAGAAAGGAAAAGATAATGTGCATATTTCCACGAGAGAAATCCCACGCCTGGACCGTCATTGACCGCTGCCATGATTTTAGCCTACGTCACAGCGTCATGTGCGCCTTATACATCCAACACAAAAACTGCAGTCGTGGTGCTTTCGATTGTACTCAGAACTCGGAAATTCTGCCTTCTGAATAGAGCTGGGCGATAGAACGATAACGATATGTATCGCGATATAACTTTTACTCGATAGAGAAATTAAGCTATCGCGATAGACCTCGCCGCTCTTGTCCTCTTAAAAAAAAAAAAAAAAAAAAAGGTCAGCCAATCCAAATTAAGTAGCGCAGAGCCGAACCAATCACAGCCGCAGCGTCACGTCGCGTGACTTGTTACGTACAGCACAAGTGCCAAGCCGCACGTGTGTTTGTTTGGGAAGCAGCCAGCGGGTAATGGAGCCAGCGCGTAATGGAGGAAATGAGTGTGCCGACTAGAAAAATCAACCGAGCGTGACCGAAGAGAAAACAGATGATGGTTCCAATGCCGGAGAGATTGTCGAACGGAAGAGCCACAGAAGTTCCGTAGTGTGAAGGTATTTCGGCTATTTCAAGTCTGACAAAAAACAGAGTAGCTCGCACTGTAAATTGTGCCGAAAGCAAGTCTGGAAATACAATAAACTGGTGCATGCGTCACACTGTGCGCCACGTTATTGTTTCGGTGAAATGAATTTCTACAATACTGTTACTGTTAATTCTACTCTCTGCAGTGTTTAAATGCTTACATATACACACAGTTACTGTCCGTCCACACATACGACTCGGTTCTGCTTCTATGCCGCAGCTTTGTTTACTTTTTCCCACAGAGGCTTCTAGACTTCTGATTGGCCAAAATTTCTGCACGGTTAGGAATCTAGCGCCACCTGCTGCTTTGGCATGTTCATAGCAGCGTTTTCCTTCATTTCTGCCTTTATTGTGTGGACGGGATTATTTTTTAAAACGAAAACGGAAAATCTCCGTTTTCAAAAATACCCGTGTACGTGTGGACGTAGCCTCAGTCTCTGACTGGAAGCGCTAATTCGTCATTCGGCTTTTGTCAGACTAAAGTAACTGTTAAAACTGTTTGAAAAGCTCAGCTATACAACAAGGAGAGATTGAGAATTTCCTTTTAGTTCTCAGTTTATTTGATATTGACAAAAGTTAGTCAGTTTTGTCTGTTCTTCTGTAAAACAAACTAAGATTTATTTTTAGAATTAATATTTTGTTTCTAAGTGGAATTGACAATTTAGTCTGTTTCATTTGTTCTATTTTGAAACTTAAACGCTTTAGCGGCTGCCTTTTGTGTAGTTTGCAATATTTGCCTTTATTTATCTGAAAAAGTCTCATGTTCCTTAAGTACATCTACCCTGTTGAACTTATTATGGGAAATAAATATTTAAATAAAAACAAGCTGCTGATTATTTCACATTTTACTTATGAGCAACGGCACATTTAAATCTTACAAATATAGTTATTTGGCTTATATCGTGATAGATATCGTTATCGCCTGAAATGAAAAAAGCATATCGTGATATGAAAAAAATCTCATATCGCCCAGCTCTACTTCTGAACAGGAAGATGCAGGTAACACCAGACTGCAGATGAGCTGCATACAGGGCTGGACTGGGACAGAAAATTGGCCCGGGCATTTTGACTAGAGACGGGCCCACCATTATAGGAAAAATCACAAAGCCTTTGAATGAAAATAAACACTGTTGTGACAGTGATGTACACTCTTTTGATGGTATATATGCATTAATCTCTCAATCGTTTGTTGTAAGATTCAGATAATTATTTTTTTAAAAGCTAGACATTTTAAATGAGAATAAGAAAGAAAAGTATTTCTTTGTGCCCCCCTTTCCCTGTTAATGCCCTACATGCCCCCCTGGCAACACTTTGCTAGATCCGCACCTGCACAGTTACCAGCTGTCAGCTACTTAGAAAAGGATCCTGGTGTTATTTGTCTCTCAGAAACAGTTCATAACTTCCCTTCAACTCATTCATGTCACCTAAAAGGTAAACCTGTTTCTCCATCACCTGTTCAGCTCTGATGATCCAGTAAGGACATCTCCTGGTTTCATCTTCATGTTTCCCTCTCACCACATATCCAAACCGACATCCTGACCAGCAGCTTTTTTACAGCTGTGGCTCCAGCAAACATCAGCTGATACTAGAAATTAATATTAAACAAATTCTAACAATAGCTGATCAAGCTTAAACGTGCTGCTGTTGTTTAGCGCGACATCCGCTGGTTTCCTCTTTCGGCGCAAAGTGGGCGATAAACAAACAAGAGAGCCGATCAGCTGATCATTGATCAGTTTTCATGACTGAAGTAGAAACTGGAGAGGGAGGGGGGAGAATGAGAGAAGAAGAGGCAGCTGTGCAGCAAAGACACAGAGTAACTCCAGCTTTGTGTCTTTTCCATTGTAGCTGAATTACGGGACAAACTGTTCCTTTTCACCTCAATAAGAAACGCGTAATATTTTCTCTGAATACCAGACGGGACGGTTGGCAACTCTAATAACTTATGAACAAAATAAAGTTCAACATCATTAACTTCATAGCACCACCCAGCTGTATAGAAACTCCGTCATGCTAGCTAGCACGCGGTACGGAAAAAGTCAGAATAATGAAAATAAACTCCACCTAAACTTGGCTTATATCTGACCCAGAGAGACTGCAGGTCATAACTTCTTACCTGAAGTTCAGTTCACACTTGGACCGGCGGCCGCCTCGGGTCTCTTTTCCTTCTGCGTCCCTTTTCCTTCATCCACCTGCGGGCCTCCACCACTTGCTAATGTTACTGAATCTGTGGAAGCTCCGCGATAGCCACCACACGAAGTAACGAGTAACGACCCTATCTAAATCCCAGTAACGACTAACGCGTTCCTGATTTTGGCATAATAACTAGTTACCGTGCTCGTTACCACAATAATAACGTAGTTACTGTAACGCATTACTTAATAACGCGTTAGTCCCAACACTGTTTATAACACATATTAAGCATACACAGTCCTATGTACAACTTATGCAGAACTATTAAAATTATTATTAATCTTTTGGTTTAATTTTTACCAGGTTCTCAAGAAATTTATTTTATATACTTCTAATATTTGGGCATACTTGAATTTAAGCAGCATGAGGCAAGTTAGCTAACTACAAATAATATACTATACAGCAGGACTCAGTGGGCCTTGCACCCAATAACAAAAATTCATGGAATATAATGTGTTCCCTGTTGTCTATTTTCATTTTATCATATATATATACTAATGGTAACTCACGACTGAAACCAAATAGCTTTTGCAAATTTAAACTCAACAATTCCCAGTTTCTGGTGTGAGACCCCTAATATTGGCAAAGAATCATATTTGGTAGAACAAATAAGAACTACGTGTGATTTCTTGAAGACAGAATTACATCAACCAACTCTAAAATATTGAAGTGCACAAGAAAGTCATAGCATCCTTGAAAATGGAAAAAAAAAATTTTTTTTAAACAGCCTGTCTATGACTGTAGTAACATCTGAGCATCATTTAATTTTGACAAACAATATTAAATCAGTATGAACAAAATGTTCAGTGTGATGCATGCTTACTTCAATCACGTCTCCAGGCTCCGGAAATTGATTATTAAATAGATTTTAAAAAAAGGAAAATGAATAGTGACTGGCAGCAGGCTGCAATGAAATACCAGTATAATAATTGTTATTCGCATCATTGGATTTCATGACCTTGTTGGTCCAAGACATCAGTAAATAATTTCAGTTATATGGGGCAAATAATTACTTTTATTAAACCCATGCCTTTCTAGTGCTTCTAGTGATTTTTGTGTGGGTTGAATGTTGCATTACTTTTTTGACTTCAGTCTGTACATGCTGCTCTGTTGACAATTAACTCTCAACCTCCATTATGCATGGAAATAATCTTTTAATTCTACTTCTTTTAAAAGGTGTTTATATTGAATTACTAATTTTCTGACTCAGAGAAACTGTGAACACTTGATCTGCCTTTAAGGTGATGCTAGGTATTACCATATGTAAACAAAAAGGAAAAAAAAGCTTCACTAAATTGCAACCCCCAAATGTTTTCAATTGTGCCATTTAATTAGGATCAAGTGAATCATCATTATCATTCCAAGGTGGTTTGACTGCGAGAACAAGAATTTTGTCAGTGAATGAACAGATTGCTCATGCCTGATCCAACATTTGGACTGCCTGTGCTTGTGGGTGAATTTGGCTCTGTAATGTGGACAACATGATGACAAATTGTCTCAGCAAAAGGTTGTGTGTTAAGTAAAAGAAATGTAATTAGATGCAATTAAATAACCTTCTCCCACCCACTGTCACAACACAGAGTATTAAGTGCACAAACAACCACGCTTATACACTCAGTGGAAATAATTTTTAGCATGTGGACTCTTTTGTAATGATATTAGTGAACCAAATATTTAGAAATGCAATGTAAAGTATTAATTGGAGGTCTTTAGACATGTGTTTTGGTCAGTGTTAAGACCCATCAGCCTCTTGTTGATCATCATCAACCACATAACTGCATAACCTCAAACAAATAATAAGAAATCCAGTAGATTGTGACATTTTCAATTACCCACTGTTTTGTGTTACTTAAATAGGGATCGCAGAAGAGGAACAACCTGCAAATAGGTTTGTCCACTTGAACATTTCATTGTATTTGCCCTCAGTTTCCTACAGGTTTCTGCTACAAATATCAGCTTTAGTATTTCCTTCTATCCACAATTATGGTCCAGACTGATATATCTCAGCAGCAACTGGATAGATTGCCATGACATTTGGTACAGATATTTATTCTATAAGATAATAAATCTCTCTGACTTTCAGACAATACATCTTAATTATTTTTTGTGATGCCTTGCCATTTCCTCTACCTTTACCTTGTGTTTGACATTTTTGTTTTTGATTAAATGTCTAAACAAATACTGGATGGATTGCCTTGAAAATGTATTACAGACCTTCCTCTTCTTCCCCAGTCCCTTTACTACAATGTATAAGTTCTGATTGCACAAATGAAAAGCATTTCAGTATGCGCATGTCATGTCTGTGTGCCAGCAAGATGGACAGAACCATACTGAATAATTATTGTCTCAATATTTTCTACAAAAAGGACCAATGAACAGCATCGTGCACATTAGTGTATTCTCTAATAAGTTGCCAGTCTTCCTTTGATGTGTATACATTCTCATTACACCAACGTGCTTTATGTGATGGGTTTTGCACATGAATGGCATAATATAATATACAGTGCTATGAAAAAGCATGCCTTCTTCCTGATTTCTTAGGTTTTTGCATGTTGGTCACACTTAAATATTTCAGATCACTAAACACATTTTATTATTAGAAAACAATAAACCAAGTAAAGGCAAAATGCTGTTTTTAAATTATGATTTAATTTGTAATAGTAAAAAAGTTGTCCAAACCTAACTGAACTTTTGTGAAAAAAAATAGCCTCCCTTTGTTAAATTATAAATTAATTGTGATTAATCTGTTTGGTTTTTTGGTTTTTTTTTATAACTGAGCTCAGTGTCATTAGATAGACCTAATTATTGTCAGACTTGAATCAAGAAATTACTTAAATAGAACCCATCTGACAAAATAGATGAGTAATCAGTCACACATGATGGTGGTAGTGTGATGGAGTTGGACTACTTTGGTGCTTCAGGACCTGGTTGATTTGCCATAATTAATGGAACCATGAATTCTGCTCTTTAACAGAAAATCCTGAAGGAGAATGTCTGGCAATCAAACAGTACGCTGAAGCTCAAGCACACTTGTGTTATGCAGCAGGACAATGATCTGAAACACAACAGCAAGTCCACCTTTGAATGGCTCAAAAATACCAAAGCAGTGGTTTTGTTCTCATCAAAGTCCTCACTTAAATTGAATTGAGACACTTTGGAATGACCTCAAACAGACAGTTTGTGGTTAAAAAGCCTTCAGTGTGGCTGAATTAAAACATTTCTGCAATCACAGTGATGTGAAAACCTCATCGCCAGTTATTGCAAATGCATTGTATTGCTGTTCTTGCTGCCAAGGCTGTCACAGGCAGATATTAGGTTTAGGGAGCCTTTTTATTTCTTTTTTTTAATCATTTAAAGTCCCTAATTTATTTTTAATTAGGTAATCATTCCACAATATTACAATTTGTTCGATAATTTGAAACATTTAAGTGTAGCAAATATGCAATAACTTAAAAAATCAGGAAGGGGGCAAATACTTTTTCACAGCACTGGCATATGGAAAATTTTATCTGAATTTCCTTTATTTGTCTTCAAAAACATTAGTTAGCTTGTCACACAGATATTGGATGTTAAAGCTGGTTCCCATCCTGCTTTCCAGTTTATCTCATAATACTTGGATGTTAGATGGGCTACATTAACGGGCCTGCAAAGGTTGGTCTAATTTGTCCACAAATTTATGTACTTGTCTTCATGCACATGGGGATGCTGAAACACAAAATGTGTATAAATAGATATCACTACATATATTGTCATAAAGAGCATAAAGTTTTAAGCTTGGAATATGTCCATCATGTAGAGACAATCAAACTGAGGGGCCAGTGCCAATGAAAGTAAGAAACTGATACAGCCCAATAGAAGCAGGCAGGAAGATGTGTGTGAGTGACAGGAGCTTGTTGGAAAAGTGGGAAAAGGAGGATGACCTTTCAGTGAGGAGATGTGTCAGCTCCAGGAGGAGAAGGAAAGGGGACAATGTGTCCTCCGCTTCAGTGACTTCCTCTCTCCTGTACAAGAAAGCTGTCGGCCATCTTCCAAGAGGACCCTCTTTCACTCAGTCTTCCTTTATCTTTCTGCCTATCCACCCCACCTCCACTCTCTCTCTGACTGCCCACACCTATACACACACATACTCTCTCTTTCTTTTCATATGAAATTTCTCCTAACTCCCCTTTTCAGTCCCCTCCCCCATACCCTTACTTTGTCAGGCTCTGTTAAATCAGATAGATTGCAGGTGTGTTTCACTGTGGAGGAGGATTCACTGCTACTATATGCTTGCAACCTCTCAGCATGACACAGCACCTCTCCCAAATTACTGTACTGTAATTTATCCTGGGACCCAATACATACTTCAGCCTCATTTATGCATGCGGGCCTCGTGGTTATCCTATTCATCATAAACCTCTACTTCTGCATTAATTCTGAGTTGTGATTAACTACAAATGCCAACGTCTGTGAGCATATAAAGTCGAGCAATAAACTGCCCAACTTTATCCACTGCCCATACAGTGATGGAGATATTACTCAGGTGGCCAATCTGTGATTATTCTGCATTCATTTACCCCAGGCAGTTTAGTTTGAGACTAGATGTATCTGTGCTGAATATGATTTTATATCTCACCTGCTGTGTTTTCAGGCATATTTTCTTCCCTGTATAGTCAGACTGGCAGCTGCTATCAGTAAATGGCACCAACCTTTCCTCAGCAGGGTGAAAATGATTGCCTTGTAAGCTTTGTACCAGCCTCAGTCCTTTCCCAAGATGGTAGTTAAAAAAACGATGTTGACCTATGCACGCCCTCAGGACTGTATATCTCAGCCAGAACAGCACGCAGGAAATAATCCCCACAGTTTTGAATTATTATGTGTCCCAAGGTCCCTAAATGGATTTTCTTAAGAGCAATGTGAGCTTCTGGAAGCTGGACATCAAACTATTTTGCTTTGTTGGTGTTTTTTTCCCCCCTCTCTTTTATTGATTCTAATATTACCTAGAACTCCATAATCCCACTTATACAATTAGAGTTATCTTCACTTTTCCAGTAGTGCAGAACTGCACTGATTAATTGAGTCTCTATTGACAGGTCTAAATTAACTGGACGAGTCACTGGAATCTGCCTCTACAAAATTCATTATGGCCTTCTCTATATCAAGGATGCTATACTGATGAGTGGGGTCTGGCCTTTTAAGATCACAACAGTAAACAGTCTGGTCGAGACTATCATGACATTTTCAAACCAGGTCTATTTTTTATAGGTGTCTGTGTGTCCGCAATTCTGTATATAACAATCTCTGTATTAGCTCTGTCCTCACAAGCTCTCAAAGGTCAGCCTGGACAGCACCAGGAGCTCTAATTATATTTCACTGGGAAAACTGTCTGGGGACACCAGGTTTGTAACTACAATGAAGCACTACCACAATTAAAGTGTTTGTCAACATTAGTATTAAGGTTGAGACAAAGATTGTTTCAGTCTCATGAGGATCTAAATGTTTTAACTCAGGATAGGTTATCAGTTACTGATTCCTTGTACTTTTTTTAAATTCATATTTATTAATGTTTATTAAGTACTACAAATGGGAAGTGTTTTCCCATCATCTTTGATGTGTCACAGTATTGATGCTGGAAACTACCAAAGTGTATTTTGTTTCCGTTAACTGAATTTTGGAAAATCATGTATAATAAATAAATAAATAAATACTTTTAAAAACAACATGCACAAGAAAACAAAAGACAGAAATCAAAAACTGTGTTTCAAAGTGGACACCAAGGAGGAGAAAGAAAGAAAAAAGAGAACAAAACACACAAAACAAGCCAAAAATTCAATCAGATTTATTTTTCTGAATCAGGTCATAGAAGTTTAGCAGCCCATAAAAGTTAGATAATTGTTTCTGTTCCTACAACTCCTCTGATATGCTGAAAGAAATGACCGGACTCGCTTTTCAGTCCTCTGAAACACTGCCGCTAGCTACTTCACTTCTGATCGAGGCTCTTACCATTGTTCACACCAGCAACTTATATAAGAAATAGGACTTTTCTGTTTGCTATATCTGCAAAGAAATCTGTGAACTACATACAGGAACCTTTGGAAAAAAAAGTTTAGTTGTGATTTATTTGACAAAAGCATTTCTAAATGTGTACGGGGTGAAGCAACTCAGTTCTCTTGAGAGAAGAATTTTTGGCAGGATTCATTCTTTACAATGAGGTGGAGGAGAAGGTGACCCCTGCAGAGGAAGAATCTCAGTCTTAACCACTTTCCCTGTAGCTCTTTCCTGCCACGCAGGCCATCAGAAAGCCAGGCTCAATCCACTTTTCTAAATTGCTACCATTTAATGGAACACCTTGACCTGACTTCCCTTAGTGCCAAAAATAAATAAAGAAGTTGCTGGTAAAAATGAGGCCTTCTAACTTAGATGATGCCTGTAGCAAATTGAACTTATCAAACATTGCTTTTTTCTGAATTGCTTGACAGACAGTTTTCTCCAGGAAATCTTCAGTGGGGTAAATACAGGTACAGGGTAGACTCTTGCTATATAGACTGACATTACTAATAAAAATGTGTTTTCGTGTATGTAGTAAAAAAGATAAAAGTCTTATTCCTCCTTATATGACCTGCAGGTGCAGGTGGAAAGATTCATACATTCATACAAGAAAGGTGGAGCCTTTCTGTACTACTCTCTCTCTCTCTCTCTCTCTCTCTCTCATTTTAAATTCACTCCTTATTTCCAAAGCAATTATCCACTTCATCGTTGGGCTGGTAATCCCTACAAAACTCAGAGGTTGACCTTTCACATTGCTGAAAAAACACACACGCAGATGCACACACAGATGAACCACTTGAGAAAGCTGAAACTGATCACAGTCAAGTTCATTTTATTCTAGTAGATTTTCAACCCTAGACTGTGTGATAATCCTCTAAGATCCAAAATCTTGCTAAATCAACCTGTAAAAGTGTGTTCTTCTTTAATCATGCCCAGCTTCAAATGTGTGTATGTGGGGTTTTGTTTTTGTTTTTTTTTACTTTCAACACCTCAGAGGATTATGATGAGACTTAAAATGTAACTGTCCATAAAGCATCTCCCACACATTAAATTAAGCCAGTGAGAATCTAATTAGCAGTGAGTGCTGACTTGAGTGACAACTTGTTTATGTAATGCGTCAATAAGAGAGTGATGTTTGCCAAAACCAAAGGGATGAAACAAAGTCCCTGTTCTGAGCCAGTGGCTTAGTGGTTAAAGCAAACTCCATTGCATATGAAATTAACCAAATAAAGGGCTACCAGAATACTTCATTAGCACTGACTGACAACCTTCTCTAAGTCATAAATGTGGTTTCCATTTTCCACTTCCTTATAAATTTAAATTTTACAGTTGCTAAACCTGAGTTGCAATAAATCTGCTTTTTCTTTAAGTATCAGTGGGGTTTTGGGGGCATGTAGGTTCAGATTATAGTGGAATTGAAATGCAACTATATTTGATAAGAATGTACAATCACACAAATATTGAAATGGGAATGCAATGAAAAACTTTTCCAATTATATTAATGGTGGTTTCTTGATCTCAGGCAGAACCCCACTTGGCTGCTGGCTGGATTTAGAAGGTTCACTTGTGGTCAAGTGCAAGTGATCCTTGGCAGGAGGTGTGATGAAAAATGCTCACAACTCAACAACTCCATCTCCATTACAATTATAAGAGGAAGAAACACTTTTGAGAAAGGCCTGTGGAGCTCACTGCCTACTGTTTCAAAGTAATGCAATGTAATCATGCTTGCTTGCAAAAAATGTAGTTTATTTGGTTTGCTAAAATGACCAAAGTGTGTGTGTGTGTGTGTGTGTGTGTGTGTGTGTGTGTGTGTGTGAAGTGCACTCTTGTATTCTTATTATTATTCTTATTATTATTATTATCATTATTAAGATAAGATAAGATAAGATAGAACTTTATTAATCCCTCGGGTGGGTTCCTCTAGGAAATTCGGTTTCCAAAAGCACAGCACCGACAGAAGTTACAGTTACAGAATATTAAATATATATACGCACGCACACACGCACAAACACACACACACACACACACACACACACACACACACATATGTAAATACAGAGACATATATAAATAAAATATAGGAAGGGGATAAATAGAATAAATAGGAATAAAAAATAAAAGTACAAGTGAATTGCACATTTCAAGTATTGAGGTCTTTTGCACCATTGACTATTAACAAAAAGTATTGCACAAAAGGTATTGTACAGTGAGGTGCAGAGGCACTACAGCTTAGTTGTTCCCCCCTCCTTTGTCCTCCTGTTTCTCCTCCCTCTCCCCTCCAGAGAGGAGTTAAACAGTCTGATGGCGTGTGGGACAAAGGAGTTTTTAAGTCTGTTAGTTCTTGTCTTGGGGAGAAGCAACCTGTCACTGAACAGACTCTTCTGGTTGTTTATGGCCGTGTGCAGAGGATGCCTGGCATTGTCCATAATGTCCATCAGTTTCTTTAATGTCCTTTTCTCTGCCACTGTCACCAGAGTGTCCAGCTTCATGCCGACCACAGAGCTAGCCTTCCTGATCGGTTTCTTCAGCCTGGATGAGTCCTTCTTTGCTGTGCTGCTCCCCCAGCACACCACAGCATAGAAAAGTACTCCAGCAACCACTGACGGGTAAAACATCCTCAGGAGCTTCCTGCAGATGTTAAAAGACCTCAGCCTCCTGAGGAAGTACAGTCGGCTTTGGGCTTTTTTATACAGGTGCTCTGTGTTGCATGACCAGTCCAGTTTATTGTCCACCCACAGCCCGAGGTACTTGTACTTGTTGACCACCTCCACCTCCTCCCCCTCTATCTGAACCGGCAGTGGACCTTCTCTGGACCTCCCGAAGTCCACAACCAGTTCCTTAGTCTTTGAGGTGTTGAGTTGCAGGTGGTTTGTGTGACTCCATGCGACAAAGTTCCTCACCAGACTTCTGTACTCCTCTTCCTGATCATCCCAGATACACCCCATGATGGCCGTGTCATCTGCAAACTTCTGAATATGGCATAATTCAGAGTTGTAGCAGAAGTCAGAGGTGTACAGGGTGAAGAGAAGAGGGGACAGCACAGTTCCCTGTGGTGCTCCTGTGCTGCTGACCACTGTGTCAGACGTGATGTCCTTCAGCCTGGCGTGAGGTAGTCGGAGATCCAAGCCACCAGGCAGGGGTCCACCTCCATCCTGTTCAGTTTTTCCTGAAGCATACAGGGCCGGATGGTATTAAAGGCACTGGAAAAGTCAAGAAACAGGATCCTGACCGTGCCTTTTCCCCCATCCAGGTGTGAGTGGGCTCTATGCAGGAGGTACAGAATGGCATCCTCCACTCCGACACCCGCCTTGTATGCAAACTGTAGTGGGTCCTGGGCATGTTGTACCTGTGGTCGGAGGAGGTTGAGGAAGAGCCGCTCTAGAGTCTTCATAAGATGTGACGTCAGTGCCACCGGTCGGAAGTCATTCAGCTCATTGGGCCGGTTCCTTTTGGGGACCGGGACGATGCAGGATGTCTTCCATAGGGCGGGCACTCTCCCCAGTCGCAGACTGAGATTGAAGACTCGTTGTAGCGGCTCCCCAAGTTCAGCAGCACATGCTGAACACCTCAGAGGATTGTTCAATGAATAACACCAAGACTGTGCTTGACATTCTTCCATCTCGCTTAGCTAAGGACTGTTTTGATGTAATCAGACCTAGTATCCTATTTCTTATGAACTTTTCCTTGCTCTCAGGCTGTGTTCCTTTGGCCTTTAAGCATGCTGTAGTCCACCCGATTCTTAAAAAAAGAAACTCTGACTGTTATGACCTTTCAAACTACAGACGGATCTCTAAGCTTTCATTCTTGTCCAAGATCCTGGAGAGACTAGTTCTCTCCCAGCTCCAGGCGTACTTGGACACGAACAATATTGCTGAGAAATTTCAATCTGCCTTTAAGCCATTGCATAGCACTGAAACAGCGTTGGTTAGAGTTCTTAATGGTATTCTTGTAATCACTGATACTGGACGCTCTATGGTCCTAGTTTTACTGCACCTCTCTTCGGCCTTTGATATGGTGGACCATAACATTTTATTACTAAAACTTGAGCACACTGTGGGTATTAGAAGCACTGCCCTCGACTGGTTTAAACCATATCTCGCTGATAGATCCTTATTAGTTAACTTAGGTGCCTTCTCCTCTTCCTCCGCTCCAGTCTGTTGTGGTGTGCCTCAACGATCAGTTTTAGGCCCTATTCTCTTCTCATTGTATTTGCTCCCTCTAGGCGCAATCTTTGAAAAATACAATATCGCCTTCCACTGTTATGCCGATGACATACAGATCTATTTTGAACTTTCTGACGACCTTGCTGTGTCCCTGCACTACTTTCAAGAATGCATGCGGGAGGTCAAAGAATGGTTCCTGAGTAATTCCCTCGTTTTAAACGATAAGAAGACTGAGATTGTGATGTTCAACAGTAAAATCCCTCGTGCCCAACTCTGTGCTGCCCTGGGTTCCTTTGCTAGCTTTTCTTGTGACTATGTCAGTGACTTGGGTGTACTGCTGGATAGCTCGCTCAAACTCGATAAGCAAGTGTCTGCTGTAGTGAGATCTAGCTTCCACCAACTGCGCCTTATCTCTAAGGCTAGGCATTATGTTCCGCATGAGGACCTGGAGAAGCTTATTCACGCTTTTGTGACCTCCAGGTTGGATTATTGTAACTCCTTGTACTACGGTCTTCCCTATTCTCTTCTTCTTAGACTGCAAACAGTCCAAAATGCAGCAGCCCGCCTTTTGACTGGTACCAGGAAATTTTGCCCTATTACTCCTGTTCTAGCTAGCTTGCATTGGCTGCCCATAAAGTACCGTATTCAATTCAATTCAATTCCTGCTTGCATACTTAGTGTCACGGCTGGCGGAGGGAGCCGTGTGGTGTGGAGGAAAAGGAGGACCCAAAATGCAGCAAACTGATGATACGAGTGACGTTTTATTTACAGGGTGGTAGTGGCAAAAACAGGCAATGAAGCACGAGTAATTACAAACGGAAACCTAAACTGGGAGAAACTAAGTGACAAACCTGGGACCATACAAAGGGGTGCGGGGCAGAGAGACGCAGAGACAGGATAACCATAGAACGCAGATGAATGTAGATTAACGCAGTGATACATGGATGAACGCAGACGAGCCGACAACGAACACAGACCGACACCCACTAAATATACACACACAAGGTAATCAGGTAATCACACACAGGAGGGAAGAACAGCTGAACCTAATACACCTGGGGACCGGAGGAGACAAGCTGAACACAATAACAACAGACACAGACCTTCAGAACAGAACAGGAAATCCAGAACACGAGCCTTCAAAATAAAACAGGAAACAGACTGATGTACAACACAACACGGGGACATGAACAGAGCACCAAGGACAGACACAGGTAGGGCTGACAATACACCAAACTTCAGGTTAACCCTAACTAATACAGATCAGAAAAAACGCAAAACGCTGGGTCAACGACCCAGGACCATGACACTTAGTACTTGCTTTGGTCCTATTTCTATTATCCTCCTCCTATTCTCTGTCTTACTTGTTAAGCACCTTGGCATACCCTTGGTTTTTAAGTGTGCTTTGTAAATAAAGTTTATTATAAACAGGACTAAAAAATAATTGAAGATGTACTCTTCAAAATAAAACGAGACAAAACCAAAACTCACTCAAGTATCTTGTCACAATTATTATGTACAGTTAACCTGATAAAGAAAAGGTTAGTTAACACCATAAGGCATGTTGGATAAAACTAGACAGACACATAACCAAATAGAAATGCCCCACTACCAAGCACTCAAGCATCCTAATGACAAACATAAATGGTCTGAGAGGAGAATGATCAATACCAGGTCTCTTTTTGTTATTTTCTTCCCTGATCTCATCCACCTTTGCCGATCCTGTTAGCATCATTTAATCTGTCTGAGAATGACACCTTTCCTAGATCCAGTCTACCAGGCTTGTGGATTAGTGCCTTTTATTAGAGAGAATAATAGAACAAGGATAGGCTTTAGTCACTATTGAAAAACTATAAGGGGACATGTTTTACTGCTGGAGATGAAACACCCAGCAGGCTCTATGTAGCACACAGAAACTATACATCTCATGTTAAGCATAGCAGTGCTTTTTAGCTCATGAATACAGGCTTGAGAATAGATCACAGGGTGCATATTGAGACAGCAGAATTTTGCCATCAAGTCTAAAAGACATAAGCCATCAACTCAACTGCAAAAAGAAACCCGTTATAAAGAAAATGAAAACATTTTTTTCAGGGTTTTTCAGGGTGTATTGTGCACCCATCTGGGAGTAGTCACGAAGGAACTATGAGAAAGGAACTATCAGTTATTTGATGAGGTTCTGTACCTGTTCTCGAGAACTTGAAAAGAGAAAGTAAATGGACTTCTTTAGCTTTGTCCCAGTCTGCACATTTTGGACAGGAAGACAGTGTGAGAGAGAAGTAAAGGAGGCTGTGAACAGGTTGTGACTTACAACACCAGCTACACCATCACACAACTTGACATCAGTTGGTCACTTGATGAGGTGGAGAAAGGTCTCAAGGTGGTTTCACCCTTAACACAAGATGCACCAGTTAGGTAATTTTGAACTCTTGGCATTTAAATCATAAATCATATAACTCTGTTAAAAAAAAAAAAAAAAAGCATCATCTTACATTTGACTGCTTTCACTTTTACATAAAATTGCCAAGGATGTAATTCCGATCACATTAGGAATTAATGTAAAACCACTGCCATGGCTCAAATTGACCCTTCTTGCTGGTTCTACAAAGTTACAGGAATCCTGGCAGTTTGGTAATGACAATGACTTTTTTCACACCTTGTTAGTGTGCCAACAACCCTCAGGACTACTTCCCGTATCTGAGACTGTATAACAAGTTTCACCAATGAAAGGACCAGTTGGCTTCTATTTTTAAGCACTCAACACTACCATGATGTGGATAACTGAGAACCTTTACATATATTTTTATAGCTATTCCCTGAATAACTCTAAATGAAGAACTATTAACTATATAGTAGATATTGTATATATAGAATCTTATATGTAGAAATATATTTATAGTTCAAAAATGCAAAATTATCAAATCATTAACCCTCTCAGGCTCAAATTAAGTTTTTTGTTGCTAATGCACAACCAAGTCCTGCAGTGGTACTTCTGAGTAAAAAAAAAACCTCATAAAATATGTATGTGGGGTAATCAGGTTGTTAGTTTTTAACTGTTGCAAATCGGCAAGGTCTGCCTTGAGAGGGTTAAAATGTACTTCCATCAAACTTTAATTGTTGAGATATGTTGTCATCCAGTTTCACAAGTTTTTGTACCTGTCACTTTCAGTAATGTTATTGCAAAGTGTCCCTTGGTATAGTTAAATTTTCAGTACTGTGTGCATATGGAAAAGAGATAAAAACAAACTTACACTAAATGTTTATGCTTTATTTATACTGTATGTCCCTTAAGACTTCTGTGTCCCATATGATTATTTATTCATGAAAGTGCTTTTTGCATTGTCCCTTACAACAATAAAAAATGTAAATGAATTACATAAACATTATGTTGAATGAGAAAAATGTGGAAGGCCCCACTCTTAAGACTCATATATAGAAATCATAAACACTTAAAGTCTTCTATTTCTGAATATATACAGTTCTTTTTGCTTGTCTCTATAATGACAGCAGGGAGATAAAGGCACAACAGCTGACCCATCTGGGTATGGACAAGGAATTCTTTGGGAAGCTGCTACCTTCAGGTAGTGCTTCATCTTTTGTTATACTGTTAGAACTGATTTGTGTATATATAATGTGCTCAAACCACACCTGACAAAAAGTGAGCATGTATACAAGCACATTTTAATAAATAAATTAGAGATGGACCGATCCGATATTATGTATCGTCCGATACTGACCTAAATTACTGGATCGGATATCGGAGAAAAATAAAAAAATGTAATCCGATCCATTAAATATCACGAAAGCACCTCACAAAACTTGCAACACGCGTAACTCACCTCAGAATGTTAGCACGTCGGAGCAGTATGCATCACGTGATAGAGCGGCTGTGGCATGCGGGACCTGTCGGTGGTCTGGATAGCATGTGGAGCTTCGCTAGCAACCCGGCATTTCATCTCCGACAAAGTTATCTCCGAGAGAAGTAAAGCAAGTGTGTAAGTCCATCTCTGAATGTAAAGCATTCCTGCGTTAAGCTTAACGAGCGACTGCCTCTCGCTCTCCGGCTGCTACTTCAATCATGAAACTGCTTAATGATCAGCTGATCGGCTTTTCTGTCGCGAGTCCGTGTCTCTAGTTTGCTTTTGGCCCACTTTGCACCAGAAAGAGGAAACCAGCGGCTGAACAACAGCAGCACGTTTAAGCTTGATCAGCTGTTGTTAGAATGTATTTAATATTACTTTCTACTCCAGGATCTTTTTCTACGTAGCTGACGCTGGTAACTGCAGGGGCGCATCTAGCAAAGTTTAGCCAGGGGGGCCGATAGGGCATTAACAGGGAAAAGGGGGCACAAAGACATACTTTTCTTTCTTATTCTCATTTAAAATGTCTCGCTTTTAATTATTTAATATTTATCTGAATCTTACACCCAAAGTTTTAATCTGATGTAAAATGTATAGAAGTCCATTACTGCATATAGTAACTGTTAAGTCTAATATACCCTAGTAAGCTATAGTACTTTTTCCTTTGGGAAGGTACCATCTGTGCAGTCTGCAATTTTGTTGAAGAAAGATGTTGAATCTATTTAATATTTCTTGAAAAAGAATTGATTTCTGTGCATTTTTTTTCCACACTGCATCAAATTAAGGTTGATTACGTCAATTAAGCATCATGAGGTGGAGTGTGAGGGGTGGTTCCCTATTTTTTATTTATTTATTTTTGTTGTTGCTGGGAGTTGGAACCCTATTAGTTAGGTTGCTTAATATTTATGCTAAGTACTCTTTAAAATACCAGAATAGGGAGGATGGTGTAGGTTTAAGTTTATTAGATTGATCAGTATTGCTGAACTATGAAATATTTTTTTTTGCATACAGGTATAACAGAATAGCTTTAGTGTAGTTGTTGTTTTAAACTTGAGTATGAACTTATACAAAATGCAGCAAGATATTTAAAAAACAGTTTTGTTGATTAAAAAACACTACATCGGATTCATATCGGTATCGGCAGATATCCAAATTTATGATATCGGTATCGGTATCGGACATAAAAAAGTGGTATCGTGCCATCTCTAAAATAAATAAATGACCATCAAGTATTGCTTTTTTCACAATAGTACTGAGCAATCTGGGTAGTTTGCAAGGTGGGTAATTTTAATTGCACCCACATATGTTACACACACTAGCATTTTTTCAATTCCTCTTTGAATGCCCCGTTGACTTCTTTTCATCATCACATTTAACATTTCTTGGTGGGTTTTGGAGGGAAATTGATGAAGCATGATTTGCTGGCGTGTCAGATGGATGGTGCAGGAAATGGATGACTTGCTTTGATTAAAGCACGCTGCTTGGCTGGCTTTACACATCATAATCTAAGAATGGATTACACTGCAGTAATGTGGGTCACAATATTTTGCAACAGCAGAGGCTAAACCACTGCAGTGTATGGGGAACAACACTCATATAGAAGATTACAATGAGATGCAGCTCTGCATTGTGTGATTAAATTGTGGGATGTATACAGAAACTCACCACTGCTCATTAAAAGGTGATTTTCCCTCTCCAGCCATCCATATCAATCCTTTGCTTCAGTCTCTGAATGTAAAGGTGAGAGTGATGATAGCTGTGCAGAGAGCATATGTGTGCGTGCATGCACACATTCTCGTGCATGTGATTGAGTGTGCCGAGTTATTGACCTCTAGCAGGGGAGGAGCATTAATGTCCAGTGTGCCGTGAAAGCGGCCTACACCCCATGTCCAAGGTGACTGGTTCTGCCCCGTCCCATGGCACACTTCTGCCTCTGATGGATTGACTGGGCCTTGGAGAAGGACCTCTAGTTTACTGTGTCTTTTTTTTTTACTGTGTATGTGAGTGTTGATAAACACCAAACTTATAATAGTCTGCAGAAGTTTTGCATTTGGCTATCTCTCCATCACTTGTAGAGCTATTGTTCTCTTCAGAACTCCTATGAAACATTTATCAAGATAGGGATTCTCCCTCCGCGTCTCATGCTAATGAATCCTTATACAGTTTCTAGCTTGTAATGATCCTTAGGAAATGCTCCCCTCATGTTTCTCTGTTATCAGTATATCCCATGTTTCTTTCATTTAAACATATAACCGAAATGTGCCTGCAACACTTTCTTCCCATCATCTCCTTATCTCTCTTTTCTTTCTACTGTACAGTTCCCTTCTTATGATTGAATGGATGAGCTGGACACCCAAAGGATGGTGCTAAACTCCCACACAACACTACATTGTACATGCCAGTTCCATTTATGGGAAAAGAAATAGATTTCCACTCACCATATATGGAGGCAGCAATGTAGACAAATCAGTAACAGCTTTCCTAAGTTAGAAATTTGATTATATGCTGAGGCTTGCCACACTGCCAGGAGATGTATAATAACAGCCTTGATTGTCAGGAACTGTGGCCGAGAAATTCCAGCAACATCTGGCTGAGGAGAGAATATGTATTCATTTAATGATATACCTTTAGTTTATATATTGCTTGTGCTCATCATCACTGCTTAGGCAGACTAATTCAAGAAAAATGTAATTAACATTGAAGAGACAACTTACCAATGTTAAGTGTTAATGAAACATTTAAATGTATTCACTTAAAAGCCCCAGTAAAGTCTGAAATAAACATGTTTATTTTTCAACAGACTGATTCAGCCATGGTTAGGGAAAGTTCATGGGCATATTTAAAAGAAATAACTTAACCCAACATAATACAAAAACAGTTTATAAGTTTATAACAGTTTTTAATCTATGCCTAAGTTTATGTAGTCAAAAATTATCAAAGAATGTTGACTTCACTTTGTTTTCTGTCCATGACCTTATACATACTGTATTCTATGGCAGCATGTTCTGTCGCATAACCTCACATTGTACATCAAAAGGGTCAGTGTGTCACTGTACTGTCCATGATGATGTAGCACTGAGGTTGAGGCTTCATTTGGGAAAACAAATTTTGTATCTGGTGTCAGAGTATCTTGTATCAAAGTATCTTTCTCTGGAGGGGGTTACTGCTGTTTCTGTCTAGTTTCTGTCCAGTGGTATTTTTGTAGCTTTCTGTAATCTGTGTGCCATGGACATCAGCACGACTGGTGTTTGTGTTTTCCCAGATTTTGGTAAACCATAGAAATTATTCAACAGGCAACCAGAATGACATGGCTTGTTGTAGGTAACATGTCTCAGGTGTCCAGCTTCACCTAATGCTGGTGGCCCTTTCAGGTCTTGACTTTCAACTTAGGTTTGTGTTGTCAATTTTGGTTCTCACCAGCTTAAGCTCCCGTCTTTTTTTTCAGTGCCACATTCTCCAAACCATACATCATAGCAGATCTCACTACCATTTTGTAAACCTTGCTGCTATCCTTCTGTCATAATTCCGCCTGACCTAATTTCCACCCACCTTACCCTGCTTGCAGTCTTGCACTTTTGCACAGAGTAGAAAAGCACTATATAAGAAACAGTTTATTTACCATCTCTTTTGTGCACCGTTTGCTGGTTTGGATAGTTGACCTGAGGCATGTAATGATGTCCTGCCAAAATGTATATTCTTTGCAGCTTCAATATCACATGTGTCTTCACGCACATGTATTCTGTCTTGCTTCTATCACTGTACTTCTAATAGTTTGATTTCCCTTCTCCCCAGCGCAGACATCCACATTCTACATACTCTCACTGCAGATCACAATGTCATCTGAGAACATTACTCTTCATTATACTGGAGACTCTTGCCTGACCTAATCAGTCAACCTGATCATCAACACCACAGACAAGAAGGGTCTCAGAGCCAATCCCTGACATAATTCTACCCTCATTTTGAACCCATCTATCACTGCTACCACACATCTCACCACTGCCTTGCTGTCTTCATATATGTCCTGCACGACCCTGACATACACCACTCCCAACATCCTCATGCAGCACCATATTTGCTCACTTGGCACCCTATCATATCCATTCTCTTAAAAAAAAAATACACTGCAACTCTTTCTGACCTTTTCTATGCTTCTCTATCAACACTCTGAAAGCAAACATCACATCTGCCATGCTCTTTCTCATGCTGTTTCTCAGTGTTAAGCCATACTGATGCTCACTGATCCTCACCTCTTTTTTTAATCAGGCTTCAACAACTCTTTCCCATAGCTTTTCAGTATGGCTCATCAACTTTATCTCTTTGTAGTTACTACAGCTCTGCACATCACCCTTATTGTTAAAAATTGGTATCAGTATACTTCTTCTCCATTCTATTCTAGGACTACTTGCCTAGACTCAAGTACTCCTTGTCCACTTTCTTATCTCCCCGACTGTCCTGTTTTTTCTTTGTCAGCTTCTGTTAGAATACTTTTCTGCATTTCCATATTCCACCACCAGGTCTATGTGTCCTTTATCCTTTCTGTCCAGAGGCTACAATAAACACTTTCTTGGCAGTTTCCCTCACCACTTCAGTTGTACTTTCCCAGTCATCTAGTAATTCTTCCCTACAAACCAGAGCCTGTCTTAGCCCCTGTTGAACTCTGTACAACATTCTTCTTTCTTCAACTTCCACCATTTAATCCTTGTTTCACTTGTGTCCTTACATTGCACCACCTTGCAGTCACCCATCTCTTTCAGATCGCTATGAGATATAGTACACCTGTGCGAATTTCCCTCCAGTATTATATGTCACCCTGGGTTCCTCCCTTTGCTTGAAGTATGTATTCACCACAGCCATTTCCATCCTTTTTGCAAAATCCACTACCCTTTGCCCTTCTGCATATCTCTCCTTAACACTATACCTACACAACATCTCCTCACCATTTCTGGTCCTTTCAATTGTGTGTCCATTGTATCAAAATGTATCACACACTCCAGCTTCTCCTTCTCTCTTGCTGCCTCTGAACACACCTTCCCCGTTTCCTCTTCCTTCATCTTTGGTCAACAGTAGCACATCTTCCACTGGCGCCTTGTTTACCAACAGCACTAAAGGCAGTTCTTGTTAACCAAGGCCCTGACTGATCTGGTATGGAAGTCTCCTTCTTGGCATGCTGTATGCTTGATTTGACATCAGATGCCCTTCCTTACATAACCCTCCTCATTTACTAATTCTTGGGACTGACAGTAGGCATTCACTCGCTTCTTTATAACATAAAACGTTTGCTTGCCCAAATCTTTAGCAGTAAATAAATATTTTAAATTCTTTAAAATAACCTGCTTTTATTCATAACAGCTTTCTTAGAAGTGACCATCTTCTTGATGTAGTTAGCTGGAATAGTTTCAGCATCCTTGAAGAAGTTCCTGCATATTGTAAGTAGTTTTAGCTCTAGTTTTCTTTTATCTCATCTTAACTCACTGGCTGTCACACTGCTAATTGCCCTGCTAGGATAAAAAAAAAAAAGAAGAAATCCCCACTAAAAAACAAACCATATCGATAGCATGACACTGGAAAGTGTTCAAGTCACACTAGTTAAGTGAATTCTGCAAAAATTCCCCAGAGCACTCCAACACAATTCTCACACCTACTCCTCCATGCTAAGATGAGTGAAAACCACACGTTGATTCCATTTGTTCACCCGCAGAGTCTCACAAAGAAACAACAGTTTGAAGTCAAAATTTTTAAGTTTCACCCAGCAATTCTCATCTCTTCTTTTCCTGCTCTCTCTCAGTAGTGATTTCTTTACAGCAATTCAACCACGAAGGCCTGATTTGCACAGTCCCCTTCAAACATTTAATGTTTAGACGTGTCTGGTACTTGAACCATGGAAAGCACTTATGCGGGTTCTAATTTGAGCTGACATTCTTTGGTGAATTCTGAACTTATCATCTGCAGCAGAAGTAACTTTCAGTCATGGTCACAATACGCATGATAGTCAGTTTTGTGATAAAAGTTGATAGTTTTGAAACGATATATGAATACTTAATTTGAGTTGGAATCATATGCAAGGATATCTTAAAATCTTATATATATTTATTTTTTATTGACTGACTAAATTACAGCAGGATTATTACAGCTTTTAAGTAGGAATATTTGCCAAGACAACGTGACTTGCCACAAAAACTCACAAAAATCACAAAAACTTATCAAACATGCAAAAATGTGGGATAGAATGAGTGCACGAGTCCAGTGAGACCTCATGGGACTTAAAGGATCTGCTGCCAACAACTCAGAGTCACCACAATGTGTCTTTTTTTCCTTGTCAAGAGATAAATAAATAAAAAATAAATAAATAAAACTTTTAAAGTCACATTGATATTTGTGTATGATTGGATTGTTTTATTTTTAATTTATGTAAACACAGCAATTTCTTTATTTTTCACTGAATACTTTCCAATCAGTGCTGACGGATAAGCTGCTTTGACCCAGTATATCTACGTGTCCCTGTAGTCGATGGAGATGATGATCAATGTTTCAAGTGACATTTCTCAGCTAATAACCTCTTATCCTATTGATTCTCTACCCAGATATCCTGCTCTGCTCTCTTTCAACAAATGGATTTTATCCTCAGCTGTCCTTCTTCTCACTCTTCTTTTCTCATGTTTCTGTTTCAGAGAATATCTAAAACATAAATCCAAAAAAGTTTCCTCTTTATAACCTGTATAGTGCAACCCCTATCCTAATTTCTATGACAAATTATGACCAAATAGTACAGGTTTTAGAGAGCATGACACTTCAAAGTTGCCCTGTAGTTTGCCTGCCAGAGTAGTCACTGCAGTTATAGTATAGAGAAGACAGAAAAGAGAAGTTATTGAAAAAGAAACCCTGACAAAATCCAGTCAAGAGTTACCGAAGTCTTTGAGGTGCTTCTCAAAGGAAATGATGTTTCTGCACACCCATATCACAAAGGCAATCACTTCATATTCACTCAAATCTTAATTAAAAAGTGTGGGCCTAAAGAGACTGCTGCACGTGCTGCCTACTTTCATTTGGTTGTCATAAAAACTTGCAGCTTTTTAATAGTGTCTCATAGTGTCTTCTATTTACTTGACAATGTTCATTTTCTGTATCCATATATTTATACAAATAAATACATAAATATTATGCATCTCTGTAGTATATTTAAGCAAGAGTCGCTGGGAAAAATAAAAGGTACTTGTTTACTAATGAAAGAGACAACTACTCGAGTACTGTCTTGTTTTTTAAATGTCTTCATCAATCCAGTTTGCATCTGACATAAGACTAAACAAAGAGTAGCTTAATTATCTGTCCATTGGTCTCTGTGCAAATGTTGATTCCATCTATCCAGACAAAACACGTCTGAAGCCTGATAGACTATCGTTTAGTCATTCCAATTACTTCTGTGATTAATTATCCTTTGGACCCTTAATGCTGAACAAGAATATATATAAACCACCTATCCAAATGACCACTTCAGGCACTTGCATTTCACATGACAGTTCATACATGGCCATAAAGTGTAGATATAGCTATATAGGTTATTGATATTTATGTTGTATTTATACATTATTTTGACAAATGTGATTACATATGCTCCTTTATATACAGAAATATTTAGAATATTTGAAGCATTGAGATTAAATAAACATAGATTTATATATGAATTAGTTTATAATAAATTAATAGGTACATCCACTTATATTAAATAACACATTTTTAATCATGTTAAAAAGTAAGGATTTTCAGTTTTTGGTAAGCTTCACCAGCTCACTGAAGCAAAGCTGAGTCGCCTTTTAGCACTAATCAACTGAAATTATAAAGTCTCACACATAGCAAGAGCACTACAGTATACACACAACTGCATTAAAGATGTGAGACAGACACTTATTTAATTATATTATTCATTAGAAAGTAATGCCAATCATACAAATTTGGCTTTAATCGAGATGGGTGTAATTGAGGATTAAAATAAAATAATAACATATTGGCATTGCTCATGTCGAACATTTTTTGCTTCTGTGTTTGTCTCATGGGGGAGTGAAGGGTAGTTTATACCTTTTAGATGCATCTTTAGAATTTTTTCATAATCTTTATTTATTTAAATGTTTAATAGTTTTCATCCTTCAGAGATGAGCACCAGAAAGAAACCAGGACCCACTAGCAGCCGAGATGCGGTTGCCTAGTCTACAAAGGTCTGTGCGTCTCTCCATACATGTGGCTGACCAGACCATCCCACCAAACTGGTTACAGGCAGCATAAAATTCTTTATGTTTTTTCTAGAACAATAGCAAATGCAAACAGAGCTTTGTGGCAGTGAGCATTGTGAAGCCCGATTGGAATTAAGCAGGCTGTCTTGATGTGGGGCCCTCTGGAGGACATCATGCCCTCTGGCCACCCTCATGAAGTCTGTGTCTGATTGTTTTATCACAGACATTCACACTAGTGGACTGCAGGAGGTCCCTTTTTAGGGCTCTGGCAGTGCTCATCAGATACCAGTCCCACTGACCTTCTATGGCCATGTCCAGTTCTCGTAGAATACCTGCCTCTCTCCTGGAATCTCCTCCATGACACTGTGCTGGGAGACACAGAAAGAAAGCCATCCACCCATCCATCCATCCATCCATCCATCCATCCATCCATCCATCCATCCATGCAATAAAAAAATCAAAAATAACATCCACACTTGCACGCACGCACGCACACACACACACACACACACACACATACTCGCTTAAGTCCCGTTTGGGGTCGCATATCTTAACTCCCCCCCTTTGGGGACACCACTTTCTGTATGGTTTAGAAGCAAGCTGGCAACTCAGTTTTACTCCTCCAAGACCACAGAAATAAAAAATCACTTGAGATTTTAATTTTAAGCAACTTTTGTCCAGACAGTATTTTTACCTTCCCATTGGGGACTTGGAATGTTTAATGTCCCCTTTGGGGTCTTCAGCGATACACAGATAAAAAAAACTATTTTATGCCACTTTTGGGGACCTTACTTCCATTTGGGGTCTTCGGCGACACACACATACACAAACTATTTTATGCCACTTTTGGGGACCTTACTTCCATTCGGGGTCTTCAGCAATACACACATACACAAGTTATTTTATGTCAGTTTTGGGGACCATACTTGCCTTAAAGGCAATTCCTTCAAAGTACAATGTAATGTTAACTACCCAATCTAACAATAATCTAAACAATAATTAAGGTCTCTATTTATCTTGAAGAAATCAAAACTATGTCCAATGTCTCGGCCACAGAACAATTTAAATTTTTGACTGCATTTATTACTACTGTGTTGTTTTGGGAGTTTATATGCACATCATTAATGCAGAGAAACTTGGATAAAAAAAAAATCATCTGTACTATTGAGTGTTTGTTACCAGCAAATTGTAAGGCAAGAACTTTGCTTCCAAATATGTTCACTGGGAAGAAGTCCCTGGTCCCCTGTCTTCATCTTGATCCGTTTTCTTGTTCTATTGTGTTTTTGTTGGCTCCATACCTGACAGAAGAGACTCAATCTCATTGCTTGAGGAATCTGGATTTTGCAGATCAATTTTTTTTTACATTTCAGGCATTTCTCATGATGCTGCTTCAGCTTGGTTAGTCTTGAGTAGATAAACATCAGTTAAATAGGCAAACATTAGACAGTTAAACTAGTTTTTATATTCTATTTAAACTAAAAGAAATTTCTAATTTCACCTATGAATTGTTAACACAGATAATTTGAACACAATTACCAAGAGTTCATTTGATTTTCAGAAACTATCCAAACCTATCATAAAAGATGTAATTTAATTATTAATAAACACAATACTTTAACCTACATTAGAAGCAATCAAAATATCCTTTACATCAGGGCACCAATAAGTACAGTATTAAAGATCTGTGAGTGATAAGACAAACTACGATTTTAGAATGGATATCTTAATTTTAGTTTTCACTGATGTTACGAGTAGATTTAACATGAATAACAAATAGACAAGCGACAATTAAAAACTGCCAAAGAAGATGACTCTTATGACTTCCGGGGACATTTCTAACAAAAATGCACTGCGTTAACCTGAATGAGGACAATCAAAAGGATATACATAAATGAAATTGAATTGATATAGTACCAGAGTACAGTGATCATTAACTGATCGTCATTAACGATCAGTGACCATTAACGGTTTTGTCACTGATCTCAAGGGTAGATTAATACTAAATACAGAAATATACCTCCATTTAAAAATTGCAAAAACATATGCAACAATAGTTATTGGTATACCTGACTCTTATGACTTTTGGGGACGTTTCTAACACAAAAACACTCCGCTTTAACGTAAATGGGGAGATTCAATGGGAAACTTTCCTTAGGAAACTGGTTAATACCATAAAATCTGATTATTAAACATCTGCATATGTTAAGGTATGTGTAACTACTTTTCGGATGGATTTCGTTATCTTAGTCCTCATTCTGATTGGTATTTGTTCCGTATTTTCAAATCTTAGACATAATGAAGGGGTTGTTCTTTTTTTTAACATAACCCTTGCTTGAGTGTGGGGATCATTGATAAATTGTTTACAGACTTCATGGATAGATTTATACTGAAAAAGGGACATGATACTATTTTTAGAAAAAAAATCCCGCAACATATTCAACTATAGTCATTAGTATGCCATGTGCTTATGACTTTTGGGGATGTTTCTAACACAAATACACTCCGCTTTAACCTAAATGGGGACATTCAATGGGAAACTTTCGTTAGGGAACTGGTTAATACAATGAACTCTGATTATTAAACATCTGCATATATTAAGATATGTGTAATGATTTGGGGGATGGATTGCTTTATCTTAGTCCTCATTCTGATTGGTATTTGTTCCATATTTTCAAATCTTAGACATAATGAAGGATTTTACAAATATAACCCTTACTTGAGTGAGGAGATCACTGATAAATTGTTTGTTGACTTTATAGGTAGATTTATACAGAAAAAAGGAACATGATAACATCTTTTAAAAAAATCCCAAAGCATATCCAACTATAGTCATTAGAATGCCATAAACTTCTGACTTTTGGGGACGTTTCTAACACAAATACACTCCGCTTTAACCTAAATGGGGACATTCAATGAGAAACGTTCTTTAGGGAACTGGTAAATACAACGAACTCATTACACATACCTCAACATATGCATATGTTGAGGTATGTGTAATGATTTGGGGGATGGATTACTTTATCTTAATCCTCCTTCTGATTGGTATTTGTTCCATATTTTCATATCTTTGACATAATGAAGGATTTTACAACATAACTCTTGAGTGTGGTGATCACTGATAAATTGTTCTCGAACTTCATGTATGGAGTTATACTGAAAAAGGGACATGACACTATTTTTAAAAAACAATACAAAAACATATCCGACTATAGTCATAGGTATGCCATATACTTATGACTTTTGGGGACGTTTCTAACACAAATACACTCCTCTTTAACCTAAATGGGGACATTCAATGGGAAACTTTCCTTAGGGAACTGGTTAATACAATGAACTCGGATTATTAAACATCTGCATATATTAAGATATGTGTAATGATTTGGGGGATGGATTGCTTTATCTTAGTCCTCATTCTGATTGGTATTTGTTCCATATTTTCATATCTTTGACATAATGAAGGATTTTACAACATAACTCTTGAGTGTGGTGATCACTGATAAATTGTTTGTTGACTTTATAGGTAGATTTATACAGAAAAAAGGAACATGATAACATCTTTTAAAAAATCCCAAAGCATATCCAACTATAGTCATCAGAATGCCATATACTTATGACTTTTGGGGACGTTTCTAACACAAATACACTCCGCTTTAACCTAAATGGGGACATTCAATGAGAAACTTTCCTTAGGGAACTGGTAAATACAACGAACTCATTACACATACCTCAACATATGCATATGTTTCATAATGAAAACATAACCCTTGCTTGACTGTGGGGATCATTGATAAATTATTTACAGACTTCATGGATAGATTTATACTGCAAAAAGGACATGATACTATTTTTAAAAGAATTACAAAGCATATCCAACTATAGTCATTAGTATGCCATATGCTTATGACTTTTGGGGACGTTTTTAACACAAATGATTTGGGGGATGGATTGCTTTAGCTTAGTCCTCATTCTGATTGGTATTTGTTCCATATTTTCATATCTTTGACATAATGAAGGATTTTACAACATAACTCTTGAGTGTGGTGATCACTGATAAATTGTTCTCAAACTTCATGTATTGAGTTATACTGAAAAAGGGACATGACACTATTTGTAAAAAACAATACAAAAACATATCTGACTATAGTCATAGGTATGCCGTACAGTATACTTATGACTTTTGGGGATGTTTCTAACACAAATACACTCCTCTTTAACCTAAATGGGGACATTCAGTGGGAAACTTTCCTTAGGGAACTGGTAAATACAATGAACTCTGATCATTAAACACATGCATATGTTAAGGTATGTGTAACTACTTTTCGGATTGATTTCTTTATCTTAGTCCTCATTCTGATTGGTATTTGTTCTGTATTTTTAAATCTTAGACATAATGAAGGGGTTGTTCTTTTTTTTAACATAACCCTTGCTAGAGTGTGGGGATCATTGATAAATTGTTTACAGACTTCATGGATAGATTTATACTGAAAAAGGGACATGATACTATTTTTAGAAAAAAAATCCCGCAACATATCCAACTATAGTCATTAGTATGCCATATGCTTATGACTTTTGGGGACGTTTCTAACACAAATACACTCCGCTTTAACCTAAATGGGGACATTCAATGGGAAACTTTCGTTAGGGAACTGGTTAATACAATGAACTCTGATTATTAAACATCTGCATATATTAAGATATGTGTAATGATTTGGGGGATGGATTGCTTTATCTTAGTCCTCATTCTGATTGGTATTTGTTCCATATTTTCAAATCTTAGACATAATGAAGGATTTTACAAATATAACCCTTACTTGAGTGAGGAGATCACTGATAAATTGTTTGTTGACTTTATAGGTAGATTTATACAGAAAAAAGGAACATGATAACATCTTTTAAAAAAATCCCAAAGCATATCCAACTATAGTCATTAGAATGCCATAAACTTCTGACTTTTGGGGACGTTTCTAACACAAATACACTCCGCTTTAACCTAAATGGGGACATTCAATGAGAAACTTTCCTTAGGGAACTGGTAAATACAACGAACTCATTACACATACCTCAACATATGCATATGTTGAGATATGTGTAATGATTTGGGGGATGGATTACTTTATCTTAATCCTCCTTCTGATTGGTATTTGTTCCATATTTTCATATCTTTGACATAATGAAGGATTTTACAACATAACTCTTGAGTGTGGTGATCACTGATAAATTGTTCTCGAACTTCATGTATGGAGTTATACTGAAAAAGGGACATGACACTATTTTTAAAAAACAATACAAAAACATATCCGACTATAGTCATAGGTATGCCATATACTTATGACTTTTGGGGATGTTTCTAACACAAATACACTCCTCTTTAACCTAAATGGGGACATTCAATGGGAAACTTTCCTTAGGGAACTGGTTAATACAATGAACTCAGATTATTAAACATCTGCATATATTAAGATATGTGTAATGATTTGGGGGATGGATTGCTTTATCTTAGTCCTCATTCTGATTGGTATTTGTTCCATATTTTCATATCTTTGACATAATGAAGGACTTTACAACATAACTCTTGAGTGTGGTGATCACTGATAAATTGTTTGTTGACTTTATAGGTAGATTTATACAGAAAAAAGGAACATGATAACATCTTTTAAAAAATCCCAAAGCATATCCAACTATAGTCATCAGAATGCCATATACTTATGACTTTTGGGGACGTTTCTAACACAAATACACTCCGCTTTAACCTAAATGGGGACATTCAATGAGAAACTTTCCTTAGGGAACTGGTAAATACAACGAACTCATTACACATACCTCAACATATGCATATGTTTCATAATGAAAACATAACCCTTGCTTGACTGTGGGGATCATTGATAAATTGTTTACAGACTTCATGGATAGATTTATACTGCAAAAAGGACATGATACTATTTTTAAAAAAATTACAAAGCATATCCAACTATAGTCATTAGTATGCCATATGCTTATGACTTTTGGGGACGTTTTTAACACAAATGATTTGGGGGATGGATTGCTTTAGCTTAGTCCTCATTCTGATTGGTATTTGTTCCATATTTTCATATCTTTGACATAATGAAGGATTTTACAACATAACTCTTGAGTGTGGTGATCACTGATAAATTGTTCTCGAACTTCATGTATTGAGTTATACTGAAAAATGGACATGACACTATTTGTAAAAAACAATACAAAAACATATCCGACTATAGTCATAGGTATGCCATATACTTATGACTTTTGGGGATGTTTCTAACACAAATACACTCCTCTTTAACCTAAATGGGGACATTCAGTGGACAACTTTCCTTAGGGAACTGGTAAATACAATGAACTCTGATCATTAAACACATGCATATGTTAAGGTATGTGTAACTACTTTTCGGATTGATTTCTTTATCTTAGTCCTCATTCTGATTGGTATTTGTTCTGTATTTTTAAATCTTAGACATAATGAAGGGGTTGTTCTTTTTTTTAACATAACCCTTGCTAGAGTGTGGGGATCATTGATAAATTGTTTACAGACTTCATGGATAGATTTATACTGAAAAAGGGACATGATACTATTTTTAGAAAAAAAATCCCGCAACATATCCAACTATAGTCATTAGTATGCCATATGCTTATGACTTTTGGGGACGTTTCTAACACAAATACACTCCGCTTTAACCTAAATGGGGACATTCAATGGGAAACTTTCCTTAGGGAACTGGTTAATACAATGACCTCTGATTATTAAACATCTGCATATATTAAGATATGTGTAATGATTTGGGGGATGGATTGCTTTATCTTAGTCCTCATTCTGATTGGTATTTGTTCCATATTTTCAAATCTTAGACATAATGAAGGATTTTACAACAATAAACCTTACTTGAGTGAGGAGATCACTGATAAATTGTTTGTTGACTTTATAGGTAGATTTATACAGAAAAAATGAACATGATAACATCTTTTAAAAAAATCCCAAAGCATATCCAACTATAGTCATTAGAATGCCATATACTTATGACTTTTGAGGACGTTTCTAACACAAATACACTCCGCTTTAACCTAAATGGGGACATTCAATGAGAAACTTTCCTTAGGGAACTGGTAAATACAACGAACTCATTACACATACCTCAACATATGCATATGTTTCATAATGAAACATATGCATATGTTGAGGTATGTGTAATGATTTGGGGGATGGATTACTTTATCTTAATCCTCCTTCTGATTGGTATTTGTTCCATATTTTCAAATCTTAGACATAATGAAGGATTTTACAACATAACTCTTGAGTGTGGTGATCACTGATAAATTGTTCTCGAACTTCATCTATTGAGTTATACTGAAAAAGGGACATGACACTATTTGTAAAAAACAATACAAAAACATATCTGACTATAGTCATAGGTATGCCGTACAGTATACTTATGACTTTTGGGGATGTTTCTAACACAAATACACTCCTCTTTAACCTAAATGGGGACATTCAGTGGGAAACTTTCCTTAGGGAACTGGTAAATACAATGAACTCTGATCATTAAACACATGCATATGTTAAGGTATGTGTAACTACTTTTCGGATTGATGTCTTTATCTTAGTCCTCATTCTGATTGGTATTTGTTCTGTATTTTTAAATCTTAGACATAATGAAGGGGTTGTTCTTTTTTTTAACATAACCCTTGCTAGAGTGTGGGGATCATTGATAAATTGTTTACAGACTTCATGGATAGATTTATACTGAAAAAGGGACATGATACTATTTTTAGAAAAAAAATCCCGCAACATATCCAACTATAGTCATTAGTATGCCATATGCTTATGACTTTTGGGGACGTTTCTAACACAAATACACTCCGCTTTAACCTAAATGGGGACATTCAATGGGAAACTTTCGTTAGGGAACTGGTTAATACAATGAACTCTGATTATTAAACATCTGCATATATTAAGATATGTGTAATGATTTGGGGGATGGATTGCTTTATCTTAGTCCTCATTCTGATTGGTATTTGTTCCATATTTTCAAATCTTAGACATAATGAAGGATTTTACAAATATAACCCTTACTTGAGTGAGGAGATCACTGATAAATTGTTTGTTGACTTTATAGGTAGATTTATACAGAAAAAAGGAACATGATAACATCTTTTAAAAAAATCCCAAAGCATATCCAACTATAGTCATTAGAATGCCATAAACTTCTGACTTTTGGGGACGTTTCTAACACAAATACACTCCGCTTTAACCTAAATGGGGACATTCAATGAGAAACTTTCCTTAGGGAACTGGTAAATACAACGAACTCATTACACATACCTCAACATATGCATATGTTGAGGTATGTGTAATGATTTGGGGGATGGATTACTTTATCTTAATCCTCCTTCTGATTGGTATTTGTTCCATATTTTCATATCTTTGACATAATGAAGGATTTTACAACATAACTCTTGAGTGTGGTGATCACTGATAAATTGTTCTCGAACTTCATGTATGGAGTTATACTGAAAAAGGGACATGACACTATTTTTAAAAAACAATACAAAAACATATCCGACTATAGTCATAGGTATGCCATATACTTATGACTTTTGGGGATGTTTCTAACACAAATACACTCCTCTTTAACCTAAATGGGGACATTCAATGGGAAACTTTCCTTAGGGAACTGGTTAATACAATGAACTCGGATTATTAAACATCTGCATATATTAAGATATGTGTAATGATTTGGGGGATGGATTGCTTTATCTTAGTCCTCATTCTGATTGGTATTTGTTCCATATTTTCATATCTTTGACATAATGAAGGACTTTACAACATAACTCTTGAGTGTGGTGATCACTGATAAATTGTTCTCGAACTTTATAGGTAGATTTATACAGAAAAAAGGAACATGATAACATCTTTTAAAAAATCCCAAAGCATATCCAACTATAGTCATCAGAATGCCATATACTTATGACTTTTGGGGACGTTTCTAACACAAATACACTCCGCTTTAACCTAAATGGGGACATTCAATGAGAAACTTTCCTTAGGGAACTGGTAAATACAACGAACTCATTACACATACCTCAACATATGCATATGTTTCATAATGAAAACATAACCCTTGCTTGACTGTGGGGATCATTGATAAATTGTTTACAGACTTCATGGATAGATTTATACTGCAAAAAGGACATGATACTATTTTTAAAAAAATTACAAAGCATATCCAACTATAGTCATTAGTATGCCATATGCTTATGACTTTTGGGGACGTTTTTAACACAAATGATTTGGGGGATGGATTGCTTTAGCTTAGTCCTCATTCTGATTGGTATTTGTTCCATATTTTCATATCTTTGACATAATGAAGGATTTTACAACATAACTCTTGAGTGTGGTGATCACTGATAAATTGTTCTCGAACTTCATGTATTGAGTTATACTGAAAAATGGACATGACACTATTTGTAAAAAAACAATACAAAAACATATCTGACTATAGTCATAGGTATGCCGTACAGTATACTTATGACTTTTGGGGATGTTTCTAACACAAATACACTCCTCTTTAACCTAAATGGGGACATTCAGTGGGAAACTTTCCTTAGGGAACTGGTAAATACAATGAACTCTGATCATTAAACACATGCATATGTTAAGGTATGTGTAACTACTTTTCGGATTGATTTCTTTATCTTAGTCCTCATTCTGATTGGTATTTGTTCTGTATTTTTAAATCTTAGACATAATGAAGGGGTTGTTCTTTTTTTTAACATAACCCTTGCTAGAGTGTGGGGATCATTGATAAATTGTTTACAGACTTCATGGATAGATTTATACTGAAAAAGGGACATGATACTATTTTTAGAAAAAAAATCCCGCAACATATCCAACTATAGTCATTAGTATGCCATATGCTTATGACTTTTGGGGACGTTTCTAACACAAATACACTCCGCTTTAACCTAAATGGGGACATTCAATGGGAAACTTTCGTTAGGGAACTGGTTAATACAATGAACTCTGATTATTAAACATCTGCATATATTAAGATATGTGTAATGATTTGGGGGATGGATTGCTTTATCTTAGTCCTCATTCTGATTGGTATTTGTTCCATATTTTCAAGTCTTAGACATAATGAAGGATTTTACAAATATAACCCTTACTTGAGTGAGGAGATCACTGATAAATTGTTTGTTTACTTTATAGGTAGATTTATACAGAAAAAAGGAACATGATAACATCTTTTAAAAAAATCCCAAAGCATATCCAACTATAGTCATTAGAATGCCATAAACTTCTGACTTTTGGGGACGTTTCTAACACAAATACACTCCGCTTTAACCTAAATGGGGACATTCAATGAGAAACGTTCTTTAGGGAACTGGTAAATACAACGAACTCATTACACATACCTCAACATATGCATATGTTGAGGTATGTGTAATGATTTGGGGGATGGATTACTTTATCTTAATCCTCCTTCTGATTGGTATTTGTTCCATATTTTCATATCTTTGACATAATGAAGGATTTTACAACATAACTCTTGAGTGTGGTGATCACTGATAAATTGTTCTCAAACTTCATGTATGGAGTTATACTGAAAAAGGGACATGACACTATTTTTAAAAAACAATACAAAAACATATCCGACTATAGTCATAGGTATGCCATATACTTATGACTTTTGGGGATGTTTCTAACACAAATACACTCCTCTTTAACCTAAATGGGGACATTCAATGGGAAACTTTCCTTAGGGAACTGGTTAATACAATGAACTCGGATTGTTAAACATCTGCATATATTAAGATATGTGTAATGATTTGGGGGATGGATTGCTTTATCTTAGTCCTCATTCTGATTGGTATTTGTTCCATATTTTCATATCTTTGACATAATGAAGGATTTTACAACATAACTCTTGAGTGTGGTGATCACTGATAAATTGTTTGTTGACTTTATAGGTAGATTTATACAGAAAAAAGGAACATGATAACATCTTTTAAAAAATCCCAAAGCATATCCAACTATAGTCATCAGAATGCCATATACTTATGACTTTTGGGGACGTTTCTAACACAAATACACTCCGCTTTAACCTAAATGGGGACATTCAATGAGAAACTTTCCTTAGGGAACTGGTAAATACAACGAACTCATTACACATACCTCAACATATGCATATGTTTCATAATGAAAACATAACCCTTGCTTGACTGTGGGGATCATTGATAAATTGTTTACAGACTTCATGGATAGATTTATACTGCAAAAAGGACATGATACTATTTTTAAAAGAATTACAAAGCATATCCAACTATAGTCATTAGTATGCCATATGCTTATGACTTTTGGGGACGTTTTTAACACAAATGATTTGGGGGATGGATTGCTTTAGCTTAGTCCTCATTCTGATTGGTATTTGTTCCATATTTTCATATCTTTGACATAATGAAGGATTTTACAACATAACTCTTGAGTGTGGTGATCACTGATAAATTGTTCTCGAACTTCATGTATTGAGTTATACTGAAAAAGGGACATGACACTATTTGTAAAAAACAATACAAAAACATATCTGACTATAGTCATAGGTATGCCGTACAGTATACTTATGACTTTTGGGGATGTTTCTAACACAAATACACTCCTCTTTAACCTAAATGGGGACATTCAGTGGACAACTTTCCTTAGGGAACTGGTAAATACAATGAACTCTGATCATTAAACACATGCATATGTTAAGGTATGTGTAACTACTTTTCGGATTGATTTCTTTATCTTAGTCCTCATTCTGATTGGTATTTGTTCTGTATTTTTAAATCTTAGACATAATGAAGGGGTTGTTCTTTTTTTTAACATAACCCTTGCTAGAGTGTGGGGATCATTGATAAATTGTTTACAGACTTCATGGATAGATTTATACTGAAAAAGGGACATGATACTATTTTTAGAAAAAAAATCCCGCAACATATCCAACTATAGTCATTAGTATGCCATATGCTTATGACTTTTGGGGACGTTTCTAACACAAATACACTCCGCTTTAACCTAAATGGGGACATTCAATGGGAAACTTTCCTTAGGGAACTGGTTAATACAATGACCTCTGATTATTAAACATCTGCATATATTAAGATATGTGTAATGATTTGGGGGATGGATTGCTTTATCTTAGTCCTCATTCTGATTGGTATTTGTTCCATATTTTCAAATCTTAGACATAATGAAGGATTTTACAACAATAAACCTTACTTGAGTGAGGAGATCACTGATAAATTGTTTGTTGACTTTATAGGTAGATTTATACAGAAAAAAGGAACATGATAACATCTTTTAAAAAAATCCCAAAGCATATCCAACTATAGTCATTAGAATGCCATAAACTTCTGACTTTTGGGGACGTTTCTAACACAAATACACTCCGCTTTAACCTAAATGGGGACATTCAATGAGAAACTTTCCTTAGGGAACTGGTAAATACAACGAACTCATTACACATACCTCAACATATGCATATGTTGAGGTATGTGTAATGATTTGGGGGATGGATTACTTTATCTTAATCCTCCTTCTGATTGGTATTTGTTCCATATTTTCATATCTTTGACATAATGAAGGATTTTACAACATAACTCTTGAGTGTGGTGATCACTGATAAATTGTTCTCGAACTTCATGTATGGAGTTATACTGAAAAAGGGACATGACACTATTTGTAAAAAACAATACAAAAACATTTTCGACTATAGTTATAGGTATGCCATATACTTATGACTTTTGGGGATGTTTCTAACACAAATACACTCCTCTTTAACCTAAATGGGGACATTCAATGGGAAACTTTCCTTAGGGAACTGGTAAATACAATGAACTCTGATTATTAAACACACGCATATATTAAGGTATTTGTTCTGTATTTTTAAATCTTAGACATAATGAAGGGGTTGGGTTTTTTTTAACATAACCCTTACTTGACTGTGGGGATCATTGATAAATTGTTCTCGAACTTCATGCATGGAGTTATACTGAAAAAGGGACATGACATTATTTTTAAAAATACAATAACTGGTAAATAACTGGAACTGGTAAATACAATGAACTCTGATTATTAAACATATGCATATGTTGAGGTATGTGTAATGATGTGGGGGATGGATTGCTTTATCTTAATCCTCATTCTGATTGGTATTTGTTCCATATTTTCAAATCTTAGACATAATGAAGGATTTTACAACATAGCCCTTACTTGAGTGTGGGAATCATTGATAAATTGTTCTCTGACTTCATGGATAGTTTTATACAGAAAATAGGGACATGATATCAAAAAAAAAAATACAAAACTATATCCAACTATAGTCACTAGTATGCCATATTCTTATGACTTTTGGGGACGTTTCTAACACAAATACACTCCACTTTAACCTAAATGGGGACATTCAAAATCCTGCAGTTTATTTATGTTTCTTTGTTTCAGAATAATAAATAAATAAATTAAACAAATAGCATAATATTCCTCTTTATAAAGCTTATTTATTTTTTCCGTTTCATTAGCCTCTCTTAATTAACAAGATAATCCTCATTGTTAGCTTGCACATGAAAAACTTAAGGATGCTAATAAACATCCTTTATTATTTTAGAATCATAAAAGCATAAAAAAAATTAAATCCCCTAAAATATTGAATGTTTGGTTCATTCAAACATCCCTTGATGTTTAATCCAAGACGGCTCTGAATGTGTAACTTATATGTGGCTAGCTTTTTCGGGCTAATTAGCTCGAATCTTTTTTTTCCCAAATCATCAAGGGCACATCTAGCAAGCCAGTATTAGCAGTTATTACTAAATAACTTTCTTACATTCAAACAGAAAATGCTGAAACTTGTCAGCAGAACCCTTAAGATATAGGTATAAAAAACTAAAAAAGTTTTAATCACTTTTCATACCTTTAAAGCTGCTCTACATGCTGCTGCTTGCACACACCTCTATGGCTGCGATCAAGGCCTATGGTGACATAGAGGTCTTACCTCACCTCCCCTATCTTTAGGCTGTCCCTGCTCTGTGCCTCTTCACTCTCACACACACACGAACTCCAGACCTGCATTCATCTCTTTCCTCTGAGCCCCCCCACCCGACAGACATACAAAACTCTAAACATCGCCCTTTGACTTACTGCCCCACCCCCACTTGCACACAAACTCTTTCCTGAAAGCACTCTGATTGTATGACACTAGTGTTCATTGTATTATGTTGTACATAGGACTTTTGTTTTGTTTTTATCTTTAAGGTTTTCACTATACACTGTAGACCGTGGGAGCATTACAATTTAAAATTCCTGTGTATCATCTGTACATGTGGGTTTTCACAATAAAGCTGACTTTGAACTTGACTTGAGTCAAGCTCTGCACATATCTCTAAGACCCAGTCAACCATGCTACAGAAGCTAATCTTTCCCACTTGTATCCAGGATATAATTTTTTTTCTGTCATGATCCATATGTAATGACCATTGTCTTACACAGTTTTTGATCAGCTCTTAAAGAAACTTTGGTGAGAATTAAGTTTTATGCCATATGCTTGTGACTTTTTATGCTTTTTAGGTATTAACATTGAAATTTAAATTTAGCTCAGCTGTTTCACCAAATTTTGGATCCCTGCACCATCCAACAGAAATTCAAGAAACATCTTAAATATTTTGCACTAAAAGTATCAAGAATTTAGAGTAATTTATGTCAAGCTGCAGTTCAGAAAGCAAATATGAACCTAAAGTGCTCCATTATTTCATGCATCTGCTTCACATCATGCCAAATAATTCTTTAAAAAATATTAAAACTATTTATATCATAATTACATGAAATATGACTATTTTGTATTTTCTAGTGTCTTCTTTACCCTTTAAAAATATAATCTACTAAATAGTCTACTGATTTCTATTATTTAGTCAAGAGAACAAATGTTTGTTTATATAAAACCATTCATACAGAAGAATGTTGAATAAGATTTTCAAAAAAGATCAATATATTAAAAGAAATCTTACACGATAATAATATAAGGGTTAGGGAGAGGTAATACACACACAAAAAAATCCAAGATATGTCACTTTTGGGGACAGTGGAAATTCTTGCAATTTCACACACTTCCACTAGGGGCAACATAGAGTTATACACAGATTGCAAAAATTTTTGGGGGCAATGTCATACACATACACAAAAAATCTAAAAAATGTCACTTTTGGGGACAGGTGAGATTTTTGGATTAAAATATGTTTTAGAGCATGCTGAACGTTGTTAGAGGTAAATCTAATTGGGGACGGTGGTTTTGGTCCCCAAAGGTAGAGGTGTCCCCAATTGACTGGTGTGTGAGCTGACAGAAGTCCCCAATTTTGACACAAGCAAACTCACACACACACACACACACACACACACACACACAGTTATTACCTTTAAGTCTGTGAAGATAAAAAGGTTTCATGTTTGTTCTGTCGTAATTGACCTCAGGTCTGCAGGTAGCTGACCATAGTGACTGAAAGTACCTTCAACCTTTATCTAAAGGTATATAAGCACTATATGTATGTGGTGGCTAAGTTATTATTATTATTATTATTGATCAGATGAATAGACTTGCATCATTGTAGTGTTCTTAAACATTTTTCAAAAAACAATTTTCAAGGATTTTCAGGATACAGATACAACATAAAAAAGAAAACTTTTTTGAAGCACTGAATCTGCATATGTCATATACGTACATTAAGCTTTTTGGATGATACAATTATCTCTTGTATTGTCTAATCCATTTTTTGGTTCATCGAGTAGCATCTATTATTTGTTTATTATTTGTTTGATCTAAGGATTTTCATTTCAACTTATTCAAGCAAGTGCAAAATGAATGAATCATTTTACTGTTTATCCTGCAAATAGCATTGATAGGATAAGACAAACAATTAAGTAGAGCTTAAAGTAAAACAAAATTAAATAACTAAGTAATAAATGTAATCTGAGGTTAACTCAAGAAAAATATTCAACAGCTTTGGAAATTGCTCTTTTGATAGTCTCTCACAAACGGTAAGAAAATAAAAACCAAAAACAAAATGAGTGACAGTCAGGAGTAGCACTCAGTGTTCTGTTTTTGTCTTTGCTGTTGAGCTGTGAATCTTCATTTAGTACATTTCCCAATCCAGAAAACTGGCAGACCATTTCCTTGCCACTGTCAATCAATAACATTGTGTACAGGGAGTGCAGAATTATTAGGCAAATGAGTATTTTGTCCACATCATCCTCTTCATGCATGTTGTCTTACTCCAAGCTGTATAGGCTCGAAAGCCTACTACCAATTAAGCATATTAGGTGATGTGCATCTCTGTAATGAGAAGGGGTGTGGTCTAATGACATCAACACCCTATATCAGGTGTGCATAATTATTAGGCAACGTCCTTTCCTTTGGCAAAATGGGTCAAAAGAAGGACTTGACAGGCTCAGAAAAGTCAAAAATAGTGAGATATCTTGCAGAGGGATGCAGCAGTCTCAAAATTGCAAAGCTTCTGAAGCGTGATCATCGAACAATCAAGCGTTTCATTCAAAATAGTCAACAGGGTCGCAAGAAGCGTGTGGAAAAACCAAGGCGCAAAATAACTGCCCATGAACTGAGAAAAGTCAAGCGTGCAGCTGCCAAGATGCCACTTGCCACCAGTTTGGCCATATTTCAGAGCTGCAACATCACTGGAGTGCCCAAAAGCACAAGGTGTGCAATACTCAGAGACATGGCCAAGGTAAGAAAGGCTGAAAGACGACCACCACTGAACAAGACACACAAGCTGAAACGTCAAGACTGGGCCAAGAAATATCTCAAGACTGGTTTTTCTAAGGTTTTATGGACTGATGAAATGAGAGTGAGTCTTGATGGGCCAGATGGATGGGCCCGTGGCTGGATTGGTAAAGGGCAGAGAGCTCCAGTCCGACTCAGACGCCAGCAAGGTGGAGGTGGAGTACTGGTTTGGGCTGGTATCATCAAAGATGAGCTTGTGGGGCCTTTTCGGGTTGAGGATGGAGTCAAGCTCAACTCCCAGTCCTACTGCCAGTTTCTGGAAGACACCTTCTTCAAGCAGTGGTACAGGAAGAAGTCTGCATCCTTCAAGAAAAACATGATTTTCATGCAGGACAATGCTCCATCACACGCGTCCAAGTACTCCACAGCGTGGCTGGCAAGAAAGGGCATAAAAGAAGAAAAACTAATGACATGGCCTCCTTGTTCACCTGATCTGAACCCCATTGAGAACCTGTGGTCCATCATCAAATATGAGATTTACAAGGAGGGAAAACAGTACACTTCTCTGAACAGTGTCTGGGAGGCTGTGGTTGCTGCTGCACGCAATGTTGATGGTGAACAGATCAAAACACTGACAGAATCCATGGATGGCAGGCTTTTGAGTGTCCTTGCAAAGAAAGGTGGCTATATTGGTCGCTGATTTGTTTTTGTTTTGTTTTTGAATGTCAGAAATGTATATTTGTGAATGTGGAGATGTTATATTGGTTTCACTGGTAAAAATAAATAATTGAAATGGGTATATATTTGTTTTTTGTTAAGTTGCCTAATAATTATGCACAGTAATAGTCACCTGCACACACAGATATCCCCCTAAAATAGCTAAAACTAAAAACAAACTACAAACTACTTCCAAAAACATTCAGCTTTGATATTAATGAGTTTTTTGGGTTCATTGAGAACATGGTTGTTGTTCAATAATAAAATTATTCCTCAAAAATACAACTTGCCTAATAATTCTGCACTCCCTGTACTGTTGAAAAAGAATGGTCACTTCACTTTCAGTGAAATCTGTGGGTTTTCCCCTGAAATTGATTAAAGACAGCACATATTTTCAGTTCTTTCATTCTATATATTTTTGAGAAAAAATAATTGTAGCTGCAAATGCATGATATGAAGTCTTTTGAGTGATTATATGCTGCTGTCATCCAAAGACCCAGCAAACCTGCTGCGTCCTACCTCTTTTGATGACATGTTACGCTGCATGGGTTTAGACTGTACCATTTTTTATCTCTCATGCATTTTCTGTTTTAATGTTGCTTGTGGATGCACTCACATGCTCTGCCTCCTGGCCCTGTTAAAGACAGTAATGGGCATTTTCCCCATCAGCCTAACAGACAGATAGAGAAGACAAAGACAGACAAAAATTGAAAAAGTGAAATTAAAAAGTTACACACAGAACTTGAGCTTAGACGTGAATAATTTTGTCAGCTGGAAATTTCAGGTTTCTGCTAATGGAAGTCCAGATTGGTAGTCTTTTTGAGGGACCTTTCTGATACTTGTGATTTGTGATAACTAACATGGAATATGCCTAAAAACTTCAGGTCAGACCAGGTATGTATGCTTTATTAGAATCCTTTTCTCGTATTTTAAGCTAACATTGGAATGCCAAATAGACAACAATAATCTTTTTTTTTTGTCATTTCATGGGGCTTCTGTTCAAAACCTGTGATTTGGCATGTCTGAAATGTGTAAACTTGTCATTAAGCTTGATAGATTTGTAAATAACGGTGTTCTGATGGCTAGGCAGAGGTTGAAACACAGTGATTAATGTGACATTTTTAATTTTTTAGTACTTAGGGTATGGCAGTGATGTGCAAGGCTTCTCTTAAAATAGTTATTTTCTGTGAACTTTTAAGCACCAGGTTCAATTTGTCATAATAGCACAATTTTTTTTAAAATTTCTTTATTTTAGAATATTTTCATTCAAATAAAAGGATCAGAATAATTATATTAACTCTGACATAATTGTTTCCATCAAATCTGACATGTTTTGATATCTGGCATCAGTTAAAGCAGGAGTTATACATTTTATAAGATTGTACATATGGTCGATTTTTATTATTTTTTTTACATTGAGGCTGTCCTGGATCCGTCTCCTATCAAGACAGATTTTAGATCCATCAGTGTGAGTGATATGAAGAAGAATGTTCCTTTCAGAGAATCCTGAAAATGTGAAACTGTGAATGCCTGTGTATATTTGAATTTCTGGGGCAGTGGTGAAAGAGTTCAAGAAGGATCTATATGTATAATATATATATATATAATAACATATATTAGAGAGAGAGAGAGAGAGAGAGATTGTAGGGTAAAGAGATAATCCAGAAATATGAGCAAACTAAATTATATTTGAAGCTGTCACACTTGAAGTGTTACATTCTATATGTTTTTCCTTAATTTAAAATTAACTTGTTGATTTGCAGAAACTAAAGCAGGTTAATTTTTAATTAATCATTGCAAACTTTTCACTGCTGAGCGATAAAAAGCACTAAAAACATGCTTTCTCGGTTTGTGCATGTAAATTGAACTGATTGTGACATATTTCTCTATGGCATAATTTGTTTAAATAACTCTCACACATTTCACTTCAGAAACATTACAATTTCATATTCTACACTTTTGCACAGAACATCAAAAGTAGCTCTTCCATCATTTATCTTGTGTTTAGAACAAAATACATTTCATTGTCCAATCAAAAATTCATTGTTTGCTCTGTTGTTGTTCTGTTAGCAGGAGAAAGACAAGAGAAAGGTAGAGGCATGAAAAAAATGTAAATCCAGGAGTCAGACAGGGAAAACTAAAAAGAGAAAACAAAGAAAATGGGCAGTGAAAAAGGGAGGCGGAGGAGATGACAGAGGAAAGGAGAGCTTGCACAAAGTGAAACCAAATATTCCATCTTCTGTTTCCTCAAGCGGCTCATGCATCTCCTTCCATTAACCTCCACGATGACAAGAAGAAAACAAACGGATACTTCCCCCCTCCCTCCATTGCACCCAGTGGTGCATGTGCTGCCGAGGTGGGGAACGGATCACAGGCGACACAGATTAGGAGTCAACAGGGTTCCCTTCATCTGGCTGGATGCAGCTGGAGGGCAGATTAGACAACCCAAGCATGGGTGAGGAAGGGGGCGCTCGATGGTATCGCAGCCTCTCAAACTTAACTTCCTCGCTGGGAACTCTGCAGACTACCGTGAAATTGATCAAACTCCCCTAAAAGATGCTGCAGTATGTGTGAGTGATATGTCAAAGGATAACTACTGTATGTAGCTGCCTGCAGGTCATGACAAACCTTTGAATGCCTGTCATCACTGCATTTTGTTAACAGGGTAAAATCAGTTAAGTTGGTCCTTTTAACCCCCATTATTCCATCTGTATTTTTTGGCTCTACAACTTAGTTTTAATGCTAAAAACTTACAAATCGATTCACTTTTGTACATTCACATTTTTTAAAATACATAATTATTTAAAAATATAACTTAATTTTTATGAATTGACGCAACTGATGATGGATTACATATATACTTTAAGGTTAAGCCACAAAAAAGTCATCTTATCAGAAGTCACCAGTTGATTACCACACCACATTAAACACTGCATGGTGTGATACTAACAGGATCTACTAGACCCATTAAAATTGCAACAGCTTTATAAGGAGCATAAACAAAAGTAAAAATGGAAGCAGTAAAACAAAAATCAACTTTAATCAAAGTAAATTTCGTGAAATGAAACTATAAAAACAACCTGCCTGATTCCAAAGGAAATTAACAAAAGCAACAGGATCAATAATGGGTAATATTCGCTTCCATTACTGGACAGCCAAACCTGCCATGGTGATGAAATATAACTTGTTACCATTCAGCTGCAGCTTTGGCAAGCAAGGTCACTGTGACTATGGCTTTTCTATTGAAATAAAAATCCTAAAGCCAGCTACGGTCACACTGTGGTCAGGTAAGTATGAGCGTGTCAACATTGCCGCTACATGAGCTACACTTCCTGTGATCGCTCTAGGTTTAAGTAGCTTTCATATTATTGTCCAAACACATTGCATTCCCTATGATGACCCCTGGAACAGTTCCAGCACTGAAACTGTCATCACCACCCTAGCGCCTTCTGGATTACAGGCTTTGCTCTAGGCAGTAAAACTGTCAGGGTGATCAACTGGGGAAGATTCGCCATTGCCAAGACTGTAATGCAAAAAAAAAAAAAAAAACCACTAATAGACTTGTAAAAATAGAATTTACAAAAATGATCAATTTCCCTTTCATTATTCACAGTGATGGAGAAAAAAAACTTTATAAAGGTAAAAGAGTTAACAACTTGATAACAACTTGCCATCACCACCAGTCCGTTCCTGGAGTGGTATTACCCAGGCTGCAGACAAAATCAGTCTTTTTGAGAGAAGTAACATAATAAGTAATCCTTCCCTCTGACTTTTTGTAAACATTATGTGGAACAGATAGCATTCCTCAAGATATTCTCATACAGAAATGCTCCAGTTAAAAGAAAAGTAGGTCATCACTATTCCAAAACAAAGTTATTTGGATTTGTGCTCATGTCTTGGTCTGGGATTGCTCCTTGATTGTTTTAATGGAGAAACAGGAGTTCCTGGTTTTTTGCTGTAGTTCTGCTCCAACAATTTTACTTGACTTTACTGACTGTGACCTCCACTTCTTCCAGTCACGCATCCACTATCTTTATCAGGCTGACTTTTTAATGAACACATATCTAAAGTGGCCTGACAAGCAAGAGCACACTTTGTGTTGACTGGCACTTTGACTTTGAAATGTAAGATACAATTGTTTGCTCTAAATTTATGATTTACACTTTTTTTTTAGCCATTTATCATTTTTAACTGCAAAAGGTATCATACTGAAATACTGCCATTGCAGCTGAAAGATGCATCATTAATTCATTTCAGGCCCATTTGCAAAGAAAGACATGATCTGAGGCCTGCAAAAATAAATAAATAGATACATAAATACATTTTGACCTTAACCTTAGCAGACATAAAACAGCTAAAAGGCAACAACAAGCACCCTTATTATTTTTTTTGAACTTGGCAAAAAAAAAGAAAAAAAAGAAAAGGAAATACCCATATATATTAAACATATGTAAAACAAAAAAATTTAATCCAGGTACTTTTCTGTTTTCTGTGGTTGTTTATATTGTCAGATGATGTGTTATCATCTCACAATACATTAGGCATTCAACAACCTCTAGAGAATACTGTATCTTTACAAAGGATTATAAGAAAAGGAGTTGTGTAGGTAAGGACTGAAATTAGTGTGTTAGCTGTACCACCTATTGTGCATTTGTGTCTAAAGCAAATGCATCTGTATATTGACACTAAGACTGGTACTTGACACAATTAGGTTATTTTTGTTTGAAATCACAGACACAAAGAAAGTAGGGGATTCATAGTTAGAATATGATCATGAAGTTGTTCTAACCTGTTTAAACCTAACACTCAAATACTGCTTGTTGTTGATATCGTCTTGGTTATGGCAATACTAGGTCGTCACATTATAAACAACTGAAAAGGACATCTCAATGCCACATTCAAATTCACTGGGTAGCCTAATCTCAATTTTTAAACATGTCAGGAAGGGGCACATTTGAAACAAAAACATATTTTTTTTCCCTGGTTAATGGTTTCTAAACAGGCAAAACAAATGTAAACAAAACTCATCAGTAAGTGAAAGCAAAGGAAACAAAGTCTGAAACACAATATCAACCACATCTTCTGGTTAGCAAAAGGGATTTGCCACATAATAATTTTTGTGTTCTATTGTTGTGCAGAAAAATATTCAAGTATGAGGGTTAGTCCTTTCAAATGATTGTGAACTTATTTGAACCTGGGTAAACTGACCTGTAGCTAAATTAAATCAAAGTGAAGGAGGTAGAGGCACAAACCCAGAATCATAATATATAATGAACTTCTGGAAACTTGTGTAATTTTGGCAGTTACTGTAAATATTGCTGCCGATGCGAGTAAAACCAGTTGCAGGTATAACAAAGACCAGTGAGCAGCTTATCGTACATTCAGTTTCAACTACAAGTACAACTGTATGAACTAATATTTGGAACTATGTTTTTTCTGGTTTTGTTCTCTTTTTTTTGTCTTTTATTTGCTTGGTTGGTTGTATTTTTTTTTGTTCTGTTTTTTTGGGGGGGCAAGCTTTTGAAATAACTATTTGCAAGAAACAGTGTTTATGTTATAAAGATTGTTTTCTTTCTCAATTTAATCACAGTGCGTTATATCAAAATGATAAGGAAAATGTTTCCAGTTGTTTCATGGTGCTACTGTATGTTGTCTTACAGAAACAATGACAAAGAGTGGTGTCTTTTTGGCTTATTGTCACAGAAATGTAATGGCCTGTGCCCGAGGGCACTGATGATCAAGAATTTATTTTTGTGCCATTCTTGAATCAGATAATTTAACAGCATAACTGAAGCTAGAAGATTTTCTTTTCTTTTTGTGATGACTTTAATATACACTAATCAGCCATGACATTAAAACCTAATTTTCCAAATCTTGTGTAGGTCGCTCAAAACAGCTATATCCTGTTGACTTATTGTGGTACAGGCATGGAACCTAGCACCAAGATATTGGCAGTGGATTTATTTGGGTTCTCTGGGTTGTGGGGTGTGGGTACTGGAGGGCAGTTCAATGATATGATTTTGTTGTCAAGTTTCTAAAGTAGGTTTTTTGTGGTGTTGTACATTAGCTTGCTGGTGAGACTGGTGCCATCGGAGTGAAGTTGCATCCAGATCAGATGAGTCTGCATTAATGTCTAAATGAGTGGTATGTGTCAAAGTAACAGCCATGGGAATGCCAGAACCCAAGGCTTCCCAGCAAAACCTTCAGTTGTAGCAACATGATCAATGTTTATCACTTCACCTGTTAGAGATTTTAAAGTTGTGACTGCTTCTAACATTCTTGCTTCTCTTCAATAAACTTTATAGTTAATGAGGAAAAAAACCACATGAACTACGTGCAACTCATACACAAACACAGACATACACAGGATATCTGATATACATTAGTGACATGGTAGAATACACAAAAAAAGAAACATAAATTCAATTCAGATCAAGTAACTACATATTTCTGAAAATGTTGAACATTCACTATAGTTTCAATCAGACCAAGGCTGGAGGAACAAAAGCATAATAAAACTGATTAAAGAAGCATAAGCTTTCTTATGAATTCATCATTGAAACAAGATGTCTTCGCAGTCTTTTTTTAATCTTTCAAAAGTTACATTTTCAATAGTCTATAATGTAACACACACACACACACACACACACACACACACACACACAATAAGGGGATATCTTCAGTGTTAGTTAATATCCATGACTACCATGACAGTCAGTCATGGCAGTCATTAATATTTACCTTAAAATTAGGGGAAAATTAATTGTATTGTACAAGTTCAATTGAAACAAAATAAAACAAAAACCATTACATTGTTCAGATTTTATCTTTACCTTTTCAAGGTTCAAGGTTCAAGGTTCTTTATTTGTCACATGCATAGTTATCCAAGTATAACACACAGTGAAATGTAGCCTGACACGCTCCTCGACATGTGCAAAAATTGTGGGGGGGGGGGGGTAGAGGAAGAACATTATATATATATACATACATATAGTGTATATACACTGGGTGAATGTGCAGTAGTAGCAGCTAGCAGGTGAATTCTGTACATTAATATGAATAGACATCTGACTATTTTACAGGATAGACAATATAAACATATTTAAAATTAAAGGAATTGAAATGTACATTGTGCCTTGGTTTAGAGTGTCTGGAAGAGTCCTGTCTCAGTCAATTATAGATGATGTGAGAGGGCGGGTGTGTGTGTTTAGGGCACGGATGGCTTGGGGATAGAAGCTCCTCTTGAGTCTCTCTGTCCTTGCCCGGAAGATGTGGAACCTTCTACCAGATTGCAGAAGTTGGAACAGTTTGTTGCCAGGATGGGACGGGTCCTTCAGTATCTGCGCTGCTCTAGTCCGGCATCTCCTGGTGTAGGTGTCCTGAAGCGGGGGGAGAGCAATCCTGCAGCAGCGTTCTGCTGTACGGATCACTCTCTGGAGAGCTTTTTGGTCCTTCACACAGCTGTTCCCGAACCACGATGTCATGTTCTGTGTGAGGATGCTCTCCACAGCGCCTGTATAGAAAATCCTGAGGATCTTTGGAGAGACCCTGAACTTCCTCAGTTGTCGTAGGTGATACAGGCGCTGCCTAGCCTTTTTGGTCTGGACCTGAATGTGGGCAGCCCATGTCAGGTCTGAGGAGATGTGGACACCAAGATACTTGAAGGACTGCACCCTCTCCACTGGAGCTCCATTGATGATAATGGGCTTGTAGTCTCTGTGCTGACCCCTTCTGAAGTCCACCACCAGCTCCTTGGTCTTGCTGACGTTCAGCTGGAGGTGGTTGTCCTGGCACCACGATGCCAGATTCTTCACTTCATCCATGTAGGCCGCCTCATCGTTGTTGGAGATGGCACCCAACACCACTGTGTCGTCAGCAAACTTCACAATGGTGTTGGAGCCATGGGTGGCCACACAGTCTGAAGTGTAGAGGGAGTAGAGCAGTGGCGAGAGGACACATCCTAAATGTCTGCTCAGAAATGTCAGGAAAACTGCCAAGCAAAGATAAATTAGCCAGAAGAAAAACCTTTTTAAGCTTCCGTACTGTTCTGGTTACTTTTTATGACCTCAAAGTGCCCACTGAAATGGAATGACAGCCTAAACCCCCCTCACATATTTAGAGGAAGATTTTATGCCATCACAAGAATATGGTTTTGCTTATTTATTTATTTATTTGTTTATTCATTCATTTATTTATCCAACTGATTTGGAAAGTTGCCAGAAACTTTGATTACCTCATGCAGTGATTATGTAGACTGAACAGAACTGACAGACTGACACATTTTTTGTTTGTTTGTTTGTTTGTTTCCATGTCCTATAAGCACATAAGAGGTGTATTAAGACCAGTGCCATCATAATGTGTGTCTGATCAAAACTGCACTGCACGTCCTCCAGTCTGTTAAACTGGTATTTGATACCCATATTTTCATATTAATTTCACATTATAAGATAGTTCATCATTTCGTAAAACTGTATAACAAATGAGTGATGGGACATGTGTTGGGTGACTTTGTCTCTTTCATGCTTTATGATTTTCCCTGTCAAAAAAAAATGCACGTTATTAATTATTTGAATCCTAAATGTTAGTCTTAGTGTACGTAGGTGCATGAAGCTAGATAGAAGTCTCTGATCCAGCAGTGAGCAATGAGCCCGTCCTTACTTCTAGCTTGAATGTGCAAAAACTTATTACTCATGACTGTATTGGATTGTTTGTCTTTTTATTATTATTATTTATTCTTGATTTTTTTAGGCTTTCAACTGTCTTTTTTACGTCAGTGACCTTTATTTTATACCAGTTCTAACTATAGTTAAAAATATAATTCTTCTTCTTCTTCTTCTTCTTCTTCTTCTTCTTCTTCTTCTTCTTATTATTATTATTATTATTATTATTATTATTATTATTATTATTATTATTATTATTATTATTGTTGCTGTTGTTGTTGTTGTTGTTATTATTACCAAAATAGTAATCTGAACATTACTTTCTTTTTTCCCTTTATGTTTTCCTTACAGAGGGGAACACTTTGCAGTGAAATGCCCAGTTATTCAGCATGAGGCCAGCGGGAGCAGAGCTGCTCGCTACAGCGTGTGTGGTGATTAATCATGCGGTGACTGTGCGTCTCTCGGGCCTGTCAACTACTCTGGCCGCATGAGGTCCAGTAACATCTGGGGATTTCTGGGGACATCGCTGGGTGACCATGGCCCATTTGTCTCCCAGGGACAGCAACCAGACGTGCCGCCTCAATCTCACATCACCCCCCACCCACCCATTTCTTAGCCGTTGGAGTCCCTGCAGACCCAACTTAGACTAAAGGTGTACACTCTTATTACATGACACATAACACTCTGAGGAACTGTGAACAGAAGAAGGCAATGTCTTGGGGCTGTGCACCAATGACAATAACAACTGGGGTTGGTAATGTGCCTGTTGGTGAGCTATCAAGAAGAACAACAACCTGCTGGGTGTGGGAATAAGACTTGACACATTGCTTTACAGGGAACAGCTTAAGACAGGGGAACAACTTAAAAACATAGCAACAAACGCACAAAAGTGCCACAAGAGTACAATGATAAAATAGATAAATATCAAAGTTGTTTTCAAAGCAGCACATCAGAGTGAAAGTGCCAGCAATATGCACCAAGTGCATCTATAAAAGAGAGTAATCCGAAGCATTGACAGTGGTATATCTTCTTTTGCGGGGCTGTAGAGGCACAGATCAATGTCGCTTAAAATAGCTACATCTTTTAACAAAACAAACAAGGCCCTGTCCAAGCCTAAATCATCTTGGTGTCACAGATATACCAGGCTGTACTCTCGCATGATACTGAGCTGCACAGACAATTGTACTTGGAAGTAGGTGTTATTATTTTTAAACAAGACCTGTAGATTCTATGAAACATCCTGCTTCAACTGCAGCAACTAAAATTTCAATGTAAACTATATCCTCCTACTCAGTTAATATCAGAAATTATGTGCTATTTAGATTGCTTTGTTTATATAACAATTCACTGCCATAACTGGCTTCATCAAAAATCCATATTTAAATGCGTTCAGCGGATGTGACCTAAATACCAGATTGTGAAATATGCAAAGCAAGATTTTAGAAACAAATGCTTCCAGTGGGCAGACAACCATTAAAACAATCTGCTGAATTACTCTTGCAATTACTCCACAGAATGTTTCACTTCAGGCGCTGTGTCCTCTAGCTTATTTTGTAAACATGAACCTGATTATATCTGTGGTACAAACCTAGTGATTCACAGTAAATCAATTCAGAAGAGATAAGATGAATCAGCAGCGATGAAGTTAATGCAGATGAGGTATTTTAGGCATAAGAGAATCAGCTGATTATGCAGTGATCCCTGTGTCTGTTCCAGGAAGCTGCTGTACCCTGTGCTTTGCTCCCCTCTGTCCCTATCTGACGACATGATGAATGACTGCCAGAGGGAAAGCATAATAAATGCAGCCGGGGCAGGTCTGACATAAAGGAATCATGGGATATAAATTCAGTGGATTTGTTCACTGAGTGCGTTCCGGTTTTGTTCTTCTGTCCCCTTAGCTGGGAGTGCAAGTGGTGGGTCTATTGAGAGTTGGTGGTGGCAGATTTAAGGGCCTGCTTCCTGTGTGACATTTGACAGGTGGTGACTCACACGCATTGTTTTTCAGAGGCTAAGATTTGACGTTTTTAATCTTCCTTAAATCAGTGCCACTGGACTTTTCTAGGCACATGCACAGACACAAACAGCAGCATAAACCCACTCTCTTCTACTGAGACACATGGCTCTCAGTGACTTAGCTGAGTGTGATGGGATTAGCATGGCCCTGGTGAAACTTTAGTGGAGGCCACATGGCTATAGACACTAATCTGTAATGTGAAGGTCAGTATATTTCAGTAAATAAGTTATTCTCATACATTATACAGGAAAATACAAACCTTTAAAAAATAATGCACAAACTTATTTTCCAATGTATACAACTTATTATTTTATGTATAAATGCAGAATAATAATGAGCAAATAGAGGTTAAACTATGTCAAGGTAACTGGGTCAAGTGGGCTTGGGATAGATGGTTTTGTGTTTTCAGGCAGGGATTGAATCCCTGTTGAATGCTGCATTTATTTGTGTTTTCTCAACAATGTTTGGAGTGTTTAAGATGAAGATTTAACTCGGGCATTTCCCTGTTCAGACCAAACAACTTCAACTTTAACTCATCTAGCTTGTTAAATGAAAATTCATTTATAAGTGTGTGCATGCAAACCTTGCATAAATTCATCATACTGTTCCCAAAACAGCACTTAGGGACACATGCTCATGTTGGTCTGCTCATAGCTCTAATATTGCTATTGTCACTGGTGCTAAAGGGGACATGTTCATTGCACTTGAATTGCTTGATTTAAAGCATTTATAAGCACTTCATAAAATGATGCAGAATTAATTGATTTCAACTTATAAAGCTTAAATCTCACAGTTGGTAAGAATTCTGGAATAGTTGTCTTTTCATCGTCTTTTCACTAGGTTTCACTTGGTGGATGTGATCTGATTTTCATGGCTTTTTTAGGGCTACATATGGTACAGATCAACTGTCTCCTATAGATTAAATTTGACAGAAACTAAACAGAACCCACTGACTGTTTCTAGATTGAATTAGTGAAAGTTGATTTTTTTTCTTTCTTTACTTACAAATTTAACTTACAAACGTACACACAGAAGCTTCAACACACAGATGCTTTAGCACTGAGATTTGTGTTGTCTTTCTTGGCACATAACCTTCTTCCTTGCCTAGCTAAACTATCAAGGTATCCTGCACTAGGAAACTAAATATACCACTGGATGAAACTATGATATAAATGATATCCAAATGTGACATTTCCTGCACTTCACTGGTTCTTTAAAATTTAAGGCCTATATGTTAAAATCTTCTTTATGCCAATATCTTTGATGCTTCAGTTGGATGAATAATTAATATGCTATCCTATCAATACTAACAAAACTTCATTTTATTTATTGTATTTTTTAATCCACATTCCTACTGGAGTGAACTGAGCTGAGGGACTATACGTGATTGCTTGGTCAGCCATGTTCAGTTTGATAACAGTCTTAGTGAAGACACAAGGTCATATGGAAGATGTTCTTTCTGACTGAATTAGCACGGCAAACAAGAGCAAGAGGCTGTTTGAATTAAACAGCTCTTTTGTTATGGGGCCAATTTTACAGAGATAAAAAGGGATTTGCAAAAGTTTTAAAGATCTGTTAAGGTGATCTTTTTTTCAGTGTGTTTATTGAATAAAGCTCTGTGTTCATTCATCAGAGCAACAAACCTTGAGTACTAAACAAAGATTTGGATAGCCATATCCTAGCAAAATGTGGTAAGAAAAAACTGTGGCAAAATTTGAAATTGAATTGAGGACAATAAACGCAAACAGCATTAGTTGATTAGTTGTTAACAATAGTTATTTAATCCAAGTCTGCAAATGTTGAAATTTGAAAAATCAGTTTACAGACTTTGGTTAAAGTTATGAAGAATTGTAAATGCTTTGGGGTTGACTTGTGGAAAATTATATTGTATTTAAATAACTTCAGTAAATCATATCATCTTTCAGCAAATACCTCCAAATGCTATAATATCCCAGAAGAACAACCCAAAACGCGTCCGTTTGTATGTGTAAAAAGCATTAGCAGCGTCTGTATTACAGTGTGAGTATTAATATCATTTTGTAGTACATAGTTCTGTGAAGAATAAACACATGAAATGGTTGACATTTTCACATGTTTGGACAAATGCTTGATACTCATTAAATTATACATATAGAAAATGACAATAAACAACAACAACAAAAACAACACACCTGACTGAAATAATAATTTAAAAAAAACTTTACAAATTTAACATCCCTGCGCCTTTGAAGAAACATTGAGCCTGTGAGGTCCGGCACCTACAGTTTATGTCCATATCCCTGTTGCTTTGCTGTCTAAGGGACTGGGCAGCTTGCAGTCATTGATTGAGCAATGAAATTTGCATTATGTCAAAGGCTGCCTCAAAATAATAATAGGACATATTTCCAAAAGTTGAAATTGAACCAGAAATTGACCTTTCAACACAATAATAAGATGAGTAACAAATCAACCAAGGCATGGCTCCAAGGAGTAAATTGATTGTTTTGAAAAGGCCATATCAAAATAAGCCCATATTTAAATCCCAGTTAAATGTTATTTCAGTGGTATAATCAAGAGAACCCTTAAATATCTTGCAGAAGAAATTGCATGCAATTGGGAATTTTCAAGGAAGAGACTTCAGTCAATTCTGGTGTTTCTAAACTGGCCATAGGTGTTTCTCTGTATTCCCCCTGTGATATTCCCAGCCTGCTAGGTTTACCCCTCCTTTCACCCTGTGATAGTTGGCGTGGGCTCCAAACTATCATGTTTAAATGATTTTGCTTGACACTGGATCAAACAATTGCTCACATGAACAAAAAAGCTGGTTTGCAATTGATGTACTTTCTTTTAAGATGACTGTATATGGTAATAGTGCTTAGTGTTTGCATAGCTCATAACCTCCATTTATAGCATTTATTATGGTATATGACAGTGTCCTATCTGTTAAGACACACTTGTATTCATTTATTATTATTTTTATCTTTTTTGTTCTTTTTAGTGCCATTGTTCAAGATACAGGCTAAGGTGAATGGCAATCAGATGTTGCTGTCCTTGGTGCTGAATTTGCAAGCAACTCAATGCACAGCTAAACAAAAACAAATTGTGTTGTGTCTTGTTCCAGTGCTGCTGACTGACAGAGGATGCAAACAATATAATGTACAAGTATACTGAAATGGGAGAATAGAGAATAACTTTTTTATGCTAAAATATGAATGTTGATATAGAGATTTATGTTATGGAAGGCACCAAGATTGCAGGGTGCGAAAGATCAATACAAAGAAAAGAAAAGTATGAAGGTTCTTATCTTATTCTGTTGTTAGTCATGCAGGTAAACAAACTGGCCTTTTTAAGCACTCTCTCCTAAATATAATGGACTGAATATTCATCTAGAGTGCTTAACACATAGACTGTATAGTAAATCTTGTCTTTTTATATTATGATACAAATATTACACACATGCACACATAGATACGATAAACAAATGCTGTCTCTTTCGCTCACACACACACACACACACACACACACACACACACACACTTGATATGGCTCTGCTTAGTTTGGCAGGGCCTTCGTCACTGTGAAAGACCTGTTGTCTCTGGGCACCAGTAGAAATGACTGCCCTTTCATTAATCTCCCTGTCCACAGTGAAGACCTCCCCTAATTACAGCCATTGTTTACCTTTGCGCTGGCACGCCCATTGAATTATTGATGGCTGCCCTGCCCCAGTCAGTTTAAAGGCCTCTCCAATAGGCACACAGCAGCCAATAGACTGCCAACACATACCTAGTGTGTTCTGTATGACAGCAAACTGAATTATTATGCTAATAGTAATTTTCTTTTTTATTTATATATTTACGCTGTAATCTCAGGCGTAGAAAGGCACGCCATCAGTGCATGATTTGCTATAGAGGTGCTTATGCTTGTGATACATCCTAATTTTGTGTTATTAGTGGATCTTCAGTTTTGTTATGTTATTTTTGCAGATTTGTTTTAAAACAAACATTGTTATCAAATCCAATTCTTCAAGGTTATATTTTTAAAAATGTACTGAATAAACAAATAACCCTTGGAATTATTCACATCAAATGGCTACCACTGGCGGTCATCCTTAGTGCTTATTACATGAATTGAACTGCTTCAGAAGTATAATACAAGTCACATCCAATTTGCGAAACCTGCCTTCAGTGGCCCATTATAACCCTCTAATGGCATGCATATATTAAATCCCTCTATCTCCACTGCAAATAAAAAAAGCAACTGAGACCAAACCAAATCCATGAATGATTACCCCCAACAATAAGTAAATCTGCAGAACTAAAATTCAATTTTCAGCAATCCCACAGTCCTAGTGCTAGACGCCATTCAAAGCTCATGAGGATTTGGACTTAAGGCGACTTAGAGGTGATTTATTCAGTAACCCAAATGGCTATGCTAGGAAGGGAATAAACGCTCAGGCCTTTACAGAGAGAACCTGTCTCTGTGTCATGACTTACTGTAGCTAGACTCTGCATGACAAGGTAGGGTGCCGACTTGTATCAGATTGCTTGGGATTTTGTTCCCCTGTGTATTTGCAGTGTTCACACCCCTTCATGTCACACAGTTCTCTCTCACTGCTGGCTGTAAAAGAACAAAACGACGAATCCTAAATGTCAGAGTCATTTCAGATATATCTGACGTGGCTGTTTAGTGCAATTATGCTTTTGTTCTGTTCTATAATAGAATCTAATTCTGTGAACTAACTCACTGGGCAATAACATCTTTTGGTCATTAATTTTGTTACTTACTTAATTATTATTATTTTCTGAACATCAAAATATTGTATCAAAACAAGAGTGATGAAATTGGATAAGACTGTCAATTGCATTTTAGGTCACTGTTTGCATGGGAGGGTTCGTGAGGATGTGCACTTTTTGAATGAGGAAACTTTGGCAGGTCACCAATGTTTTAATACAGTTTAAAAGTGCTGTTTGAAGGCTTGGCTGTAAAGGCAAGGTTAAAACTTGGTTTATGGTTACTGTAGGTTCAGGGAAGACTGTTTAATGAGAAAAAAGAACGTCCTCACTAATATAGTCTAGTGTGTGTGTGCTCAACATGATTTTTTTAGGACAATCTATATTTAACCACACACTGTACTGTAACAGTTAGATATTCACTGAGAGCACAGACCAGAATAACAATATAAAAAATCTGCAGTTGTAAAACAAATGAATGTATAAAAGCTCTTGGCTGCTAGAATTTATTCATTTATTTATTTATTTTCCCAGTCTTAAAATAAACATAACAAGTAAGACACATATCCACCCAATCTCCCAGTGAAGTAGGCTACATGTGTTTTTCTTTTTCTGTTTTTTTAAAGAAAGAACGAAAATAAGTATAAGTTGCTGAACTATTGGAAGTGTTAAAAGCCTTGAAAATAAATGAAGTGAGTAGCATAATACCATTTTTCATAAAGGTTGATAGCTGCGACAGGTTCCCTTTCCTGGATTGTTTTCAGTCAAATGAGTTTGATCATTAATAAAATTTAAGGTTAAAATATGTAAAAATGGTGCACATAGACATATGGGATAGAAGCCGTGACCAGGATTTATTTTCATAAAGCTCATGTCTGTCAGGAAGAGTCATTTTACATTATATTTTTGTTGTCCAGCACATACAGTGGCAAACAGGGTGGGTATGCTGCATGTGCTGTATACATTTCAGCCAACAAGAATATTTATAATATTAAATTGACTCACTCAGAATTAGAGCTTAGGTTTAGGTGCATTTTTTAGAGTCTGTGTGGATGCAATATATCTGGTTGTCTATTTCTGTTCACATGCACACAATATTTCTGTTCCCAAAAAGACACATTTTCTCATTTCTTCTTCTTCATATTCACAAGAAGACGAAAAAATGGGTGGGTGCAGAATTGTTGTTATTACCAATCAGAATCACATTTAATCCTGTGTATTTAAAGGTTATTTTTTAATATATCTATATTTATTCATGAATCTAATCAAAAACTGTTTCAAATGTGAAATGTTTCCACACATATAAACTTTTTGCTCTTGTAAATCAGAATGCATAAATGTATAAACACTAAAAAACTGAAAAAAATGAGGTTCATAGAAGCAGTTTGTTACATTACACATTAAAAAATATTACTTTTTTCTCATTTCCTTGGCAAAACATGGAACAAAAGGGTGGAAATGTATTATTGGTACTTTCTTTGTGATTTTAATTTAATTCAGAAGACAGAAGGAACAATGACATGGGAATTATATAGTGGTTTTATGATCTATGCATATCTCACTTTGAAATAAATGTGTTTGAAGTCAGCTGAAAGATCACTTTCTGCTGACTTTTATTATAAAATATATATAGTGTTTTTCAACATTTGTGGCTCCCATACATATTTATCTATCTTAGATATGCAAATTTCTAAGAGTAAATTCTGGTTATAGGGTCTTTTCTTGAATATCAGTAGTGAGATGCTAAGATGGGAGGTAGATCCTAAATAATAATAATAATGTACACTTTTATTGATCCCCGTGGGGAAATCCTTCTCTGCATTTAACCCATTCACTCAGTGAAGCAGTGGGCAGTCACCAGTGCAGCGCCCGGGGAGGGTACCGTGCTCAAGGGTACCTCAGGGTAGCCCTTCAGGGGATTCAAACCCCTGACCTTCCGATCATGGGCAACCGCTTTACCTACTGAGCTATCCCTGCCCCTCCTGTCATATTAGTTTTCGCAGGTGCTTTGCAACACTCTGTCACTCCAGTGAGAATGGTAAGCAAGCAACCACAGGCTCATGATGATGGTCATTTTAGCGTCAGCCATTTAGCGTCAGCCAATGGCTGAGGCAGAAGGGATGAAGAATAACAAGAACAATAAATGGAAAGGCTTGTCGAGTAGCATTAAAGTGTCACTTTCACAATGTGAATCACCACATCATTGAGAGGTCTAGAACCTGTTTCAGGAGAGACACAACATATATCTCTTTTATAGGTGAAACACCACAAGTACCATGTACACCTACAACTACTGCAATTTAAAAACAGAAGACCAGGGAAATGACAATTTCATACAGATTAAACTTTACTTTTTCTAACATCCTGCTTTTTATTTATTTAGGGGTTGTTTTTTTTGTTTGTTTGGGTTGTTTTGTTTTTTTGTTTGTTTGTTTTTTTGCTTTGTTCAGGAGAGCAAAATTCTAAAATGTCAAAACAACCTGTGTTCAATGTCCAAATGCTTGACTGAAAACACATGTTTATGCCAGCCAGAGAGAAGTGAAGTGGAAAGATAATAATGCTAGCTTGATAAAATGTATTTCTTAAGTGTCACTCTTAGAATGTCAATCATCATCACACCAGGGCTTCAAGTGGCCGTTTCAGGATGGTTACATCACGGCTGGTTTAACACTACAATTTTTATGATGAGTTCTACACTCATTATGTCTTTTTTTTCCCTCTTCATCTCCTTTCTCATGTCCCTCAATTAGCCACCATTGAACAAAATGTTTACCTCGACTGTATGGCTTTGTACGCCATTCTCAAACACTGCATTAAAAATAATCAATAACAAATATCTAATTATTGTTATCATTTGTTTTTTGAAGATTATGACTTTTGTAAATATTACAATTTTGCATTCATAGCTAAATTACAATATAGAATCATTTCCATGATTCTAAAATCATGGAAATGTTTTATAATTATTTTGACAAAGGGGGTAGAAGAAAACATGGAGCTCAACTCAATTTCTGCTCTATTGTCATTGTTACCTGGCAACAACCAACTTGGACAAACCACATGCCCAATGAAGATGGATGACATACCTGCTTTTCACAAGTGAAAGCAAATTTTCTCTACTGCTATAGCCCTTTTTCCTCAAGTGGCTTCTGTCATCAAACAGTTCATTTTACACTGACAGGATAATTTAGTGTTTTATAAATCATTTGATGTTATTAAAACAAAAAGCAGCAAAGCTGAAGGGTTGTGCAGTCTGGCCCCATGACTCTATGGGAAAGAATCAGTTTTAAATTGCATTAACAGTCCAAACTGGCAGAACCCAAATTGATGATATATTTCACATCTGCATATAGTAAAAAGAACAATTGCATGTCATCACAGACTGTGTGTGCTAGTATGACAAGGGAGAGCAACAGAAAACAATTCAGTTGCCTGCCTAATCTAGTTTTTGTGGCTATTTGTTTTGTTTTGCAATGAAATGTGTTCAATCATTAAACTGTTTGTTTGTTTATTTGTTTGTTTTTAAGTGCACATTTATGTAATTTAAAATTACTTAAAGATAGTATATGATTTTAAACTGGCGGGTTTGTTAATAGTGACTCATTAGTTTCTTGCTTTATTCATGTACTTGATGATTGATCTTTTAAAGATTGTGAGCCAAAGCTCAGATAACTCCAGGTTTATTTTCCCAGACTTGACAAAGCACCGTCCAAACCACAAAAGACAATATACACATTTCATTCTGTACATTTCCTTTGCTTTCAGGGTTTGTAACTAATGTCAACTTTAAAACTGCTACCACACACAAACACACACACAAAACTGTAAACTATATGTAAATAAAAGGAACTGTAATAGAATTCGATGTTGTTCTGCCACTACAGCATGTGCGACTTTTGTCTGAGCCAGAAGTAGGAGTTGTAGTCAAATAAGAGAGGAAATAAAAGCCTAATTGACCTTTTTCAGATTATTTTGGATGAGAAACACCATGTGAACATTTCCCAGTTAGAAGAAACTGCATGGAGCACCCTGAAACATCAAAGCCCAAATATCTGTCAAAAACTACACCTACATTAATTGCTACTCGCTTTGCTTTGGCAGATAGATATTTGTGCCAAATCAATTATATGGTGTTGGTGGATCTTCAAAAGGAACTTTTTTTTTAATTTGGTTTCATATAGTTGTAAAAAACTCATGACATCCATTACTTTTTTATCTAAAGAGCAGTTGCAGGGCTTGCACGAGCTTTGAGGTTTTATAGGGATGCGTAGCTGTGTTGTTAGCATAATAATGAAAATTTATAATATGGTGGTGAAAGCCCAAGTTCAACCACTGAAACTGAGGTCTAAAACTGAACCATCGAGTATTCCTGGCAGACCTGGAAAGAAACTGCAAGTTAAGGAGTGAACTGCAATCTTGAAACAATCCAAATCAGAAAAAGGACTATGTAAATACATTTACATGTATGATTAGGTAAAGAAAGGGAGAAAAGAAAGTTTTGTTAAAGTATTTCTTCTGTATGGCAAAAGAAAAAAAATAGCAATATTTCACCTGGCTTCCTGTGGTTTGTCTCTCTCTCTCGCTTTCTTTTTTTTTGCAGTCCTTTGATAATAAGTTGTATTTAGCACAGACCTGTCTGAATTGTATTAATTAGAATTTTCTCCAAGGTTTTGTAGTTTGCCTGCATTCCTGTAAAAACAAACCAAACATCATTAACTAGCTTAAAAAGAAAGAAAAATAGATCTAGATACAGTTCGTTTAGTTTATGATGTATTCTCTTTTGTCAGAACAAATAAAAAACTGATGATGGCTGGCAAATGATGCACTAAAAAGAAAAATAAGCTACCACACTACAACAGACAACTACAACACTCTACAATTGAAATTATTATATGAAAACTCAAAGAACTAGGGAAAACAAAATTCAGGCAAGACCTCAGGTGCAGGCAATCCAGCACATAACAGCAGGGTCCAAGATGCTAGCATGCGGGGCATACATGAAACGTCATAACCAAGTGGCAAGCATAGTATACAGGAACATCTGTGCCGAATATGGCCTGGAAGTTCAAATTGGGACATGCCCCCATGGCCAACCATTTTTCTGCTAACTTTTTTGTGTTTTTTGTGAATTAATAATACTGAAAACTCCTTATTGTGAAATGTATTTTATTTTAAAGAGGAGGAGTAAAAAGCCAAGGGATTTCATGATCAGGAGTCAATAAAAAGTCAGTTTAGTAGCTATGGAGGTTTGGATTTTCATTAATGAACTGTTAATTCTTTGTTATTATTTTGTGGTCTGGAGAGTAGTTTATTATAATATTTTGACAGAATGTCATTTTTGTTTTTAATTCTCCTCCCTTGAATTTTCTGAATAAATACTTAATAATAATAATAATAATAATAATAATAATAATAATAATAATATTTCTTTAGCCTTTTGTACGGTCTTACTTATATCCCATAAATGGGAATTTTTTCCCAGTCTGTGACAAGACTAGACTTCAAGCATTTTTTTTAAGCTGACCATCCCTATCTTTCATCAAATTCCTGCATTCATCATTCAGCAAGGGCAGAGTATTTCCATTTCTTTTATACTGATTCCTCCTCCTAATGAATGACGCCACCAGTTCATTAATTTTTGCAAGAAATAAATCACACCCACTGTCTGTGTGCCCATTTGTAATCTCTTCACTCCAATCAGTCCTTCCTAGAGCTATTTCAAATTTTGCTGCTGGCTCTTTGGGACATGGTACATTATTCAATGTTATTCTATACATTGTTCTAGTAGGCTATTGTATCAATTAAAACAGTCAGTGATCTGTTTGAATTAATTCATTCTTTACATTCCAGTTAATATTAAAGTCACCCATAATGATTACTTTGTCATTTAAATCACAGTGGTTAAAAGTTTGTTTTTAGTAGTCAAAAAAAATCATGAAGGTTTATGATATATGCAATATAAAATAAAGTAAAATATTTCATTAGAAATATTTGACCAGATATTTAATATTTTACTAGAAAGGGTGATGATCATTGGGTGTTCTTGAAGGACACGTGATAGAGTTGCTGGCTTTCCCAGGCCAAGTAGACATTTAGTTATACAAAACTGACTTACTGACAGCAAGATTATCATAGCAATGAGTAATATTATAACACAGTTTCACAGGGTAAAGTGAGATATAGATTTAGGTGGCTGAGAAAGCCTAGATGATAAAGACAACACACAGACAGTACCTGCCAGACGTGTATGAGCAGGTAGCCCTCTTGCATCCTCTTATCTTGCACCAGATTCTTGCATCTGAAATTCCTGTGTCTTCTCCTGTGCTACCGTGATATATTTATTGTCAGTGTGCTAAATAGAGCTCCAGCCCATAAAAACAAAAGCAAATGGTTGATCTAGTGGAACCCTTATTCTTTCCAATTGAATACAATTAACCTAGCCCAGAAAAATAAGCTCTCACCTAAATCTTGTTTTCTTTCTTTTTCAGTTGGTAGGTGTGGTGAGAACTACAACCACCATCATGTAGAGAGTTCCCCAAAGTATGATTCTGTCCGTCTGGACGTAGCTTCATCTGGACGTAGTTCCAGATGAACAGAAACAACCTTTGGGGATTTACTTAATTTGATGAATGAACATACATCAAGACATGTAGAGTTTTACTTTGTGAATGGTGATTCGCTGTTGTGTAACTAGTTTTCCAAGATAAGCAACATGGTGATCACTGGAGCACATTATGTCAAATAGTGGCACACGCTTGTATTGGCACTCAGCAGAGCTGTTGATTATGGCATGATTAAAGCCTATGGCTGTACTCCGAAACACTTCTTATGTTCAAGTTTAAAATATGACCCACTTCTGTAGAGATCATTTATCCTCATTTATCAGATAGTGGGGAAGCTGAACCAGTCTGCTCTGTGTTCTGACTCTTTTCCTTTACCTCACACTGCATTGACAGCATTTGTTCAGCAATTTTTGTAACCAAACTTGACACGTTAAAAGGATATTGGCAAGTCCTGTTGACCTCAGAGTTTCAGACACCTTTGTTTTTTTTCTTTGATTTTTATGCCAGAACGTTTTATACAATACACACCGATGTACTTTAGCTAAAAGAATGGTGTAACTACTTAATGCAGAAAGTGTGTCACAAACTGTTGGGTACCTTACTGATTTAAAGATGCACTCTAGTAAGTGGATAGACCAGGCTGCCAACTTGAAGGGAGTCTTCTGTTGGCCAAATGGCTCTCAGCCTTTCTAAATGTGAATTTCGCCAAAGTTTAAGTTATGTTGTCCTTTCAAGTCCTTACTACTCAATATGCCGTATTTTCCACACTATAAGGCGCACTTAAAATCCTTTCATTTTCTCAAAACTCAACAGTGCGCCTTATAATCCAGTGCACCTTATGTATGAATCCTGGTTGCGCATACTGACCTCGAATCGATTTTATGTGGTACACGGGACTCAAAAATCTGTCAAAAAATGTTTTAGTACAACTTTGGTAAGCTACAAAGCCACAGCATTAGCATTAGCCGTAGCATTACAGCTACCATTGTCAGGAGCCTCGTGGAGTAATCTGGGTCCAAAACTCTGTTCTCTTAATGTCCCAAAGTCAAACGAACACTGCAGTATCACTGAGAGTTAAAAACTGTCTAAATTCTTTCATCTTTAATAAAATGATCAGCATTGCTGCTTTACCAGGTGTAACAATTAAGTTTAACATCCAGGCATCCATGAAAACAGAATTTATTAAATTTAACAGTTAGAAGTTAGCAGGAAGTTAGCTCACTAGTTTCCACCTAAACATGATATGCCATGTTCTGACTGAGAGATTTCAGAAAAGATGTAAACGTACAGCTCTGCTATCACTTCCAACATAAATGAAGACAGAAAACAAAATAGCAGTGACGTTTGTAGGGTTACTGAAGTTGGACTAGCTGGTATATAATGATGTGCTACTGATCGCTAGCGACACAGCCATGTTAGCATAACATAAACACATTGAAGCTGGAGGATGAACGCTAACTTTTTTCCACTCGATAAAAGTTAATGTGAGGTTCCCAATGGTTAGGGACTAATGCAATCTAAATTATCCACATATCTCACTTATCTTAACTGCACTACTGTATAGTTCTGTGTAAATAATCATTCTGTACATACGATAATTTTTAATCCTACAACTGTTTATAACTTGCATAGTTCACATTTCTGTATAACTGTATATCTCATATTTTTTTTATAGTTTTTTATTTCATATTTATATCCTGTTCATAGCCTGTATATAGCTTGTACTGACTACAGCCTGTACATACTTATAGTTATAGAATATTCATAACATACTTCATATCGTGTACATTATAACGTACTGTACCATAATAGACCCATTTCTGTAATATACTTACATATCTATATTATTGCTAATATATATTATAATATATCTATATCATGGCTAAAGCACTTCTGGATGGATGCAAACTGCATTTCGTTTCCCTGTACCTGTGACATGTGCAATGACAATAAAGTTGAATTCTATTCTATTCTATCCTAATCGCATGGCAGGATGCTGCAAACGGACCAAACTTCAGTCAGGAGAACAACTGAGATAATCCATCCACAATACGAGGTTAGTCATTAATATACTGCAGCAACATGGGAATAGAGTAGCTGTGAGAAAATTCAACATTAATGAATCAATTGTACGGAAGTGGAGGAAGCAAGAAGAATGAGTTCAGTAAAGTCTGAATTATCTGACTGTTTTGTTTTGCTTAATGCACCTTATAATCCGGTGTGCCTTATGGTTTGAAAATACGGTAAATGTTTGCCATAACTATGGCCATCTTGATAATAATTACCCAGTTTACCACCCTCTGTAACCTAAATGTCACTTTTGTGTGGGGTTATGAAGTTGCTAAACCTCTTTTGTTTAGTGATCTTGTCCTAGCCACCCCTGACTTTCTCATCTCTTTGTATTAAGATAACACAAGTGTCTGAGCAGCTACACAGTAATGGGATGGTGGGCCGCATTCACTGTGCTTTTTCTCCACAAAGTCCAAGCTTAGATGTTGGTGGTGGACCAGATGGCAGGTGAGGCTTGAATGAGGCTCTCTGAGCAACCAGCATAAGTAATAAGATATGGAGGAGCCTGCATGAATGAGAGTCTGAAAGGAAGATTGACAGAATAGCTCTAAAAATTTAAGCGCAGGCGACAAAGACTGATTGACTTTTAGAAAACAGGCAAGAAGATTATTGGATCAGAGTGATGATGATAGAATTGAGTTTGACAGTATGGGACAGCAGAGGTGATGAAAATAATAGAACAGCAGCCCAAACACCCAAAAATGAAGGCAAACAAACAAGTATCAATCTTCCTTGTGAACTTGTACAAAAGCATCATTGACCTTGCACATTAAAAAGTGACATTTACAATTATCTTTATGTGCTGTTTTTTCTTCTTTCTTTTTATTTTCATAAAATTGTGTAGTTACATTGAAAGCTAGTTATAAAGATATAGCCATTTACCTCTTAAAAACAATCGACATTATGGCTGGTTCAGTATATCATAAATATGTCAGCAATGCATATCCTATTTGAACAGTAAGAAATTAAACTAAAATTAAAATAATTTTAAAACAAAACGTAAGTAATAAAGTAAGTAACAACACATAAAAAACAACATTAACTTCTTGTTGTTAGGGGGACTTTGAATGCACTTCTCCAACTATCAACTATTTTTTCCCAAGAATCATGGCCTCATTGTTGCACTTGTTTTAAAGATATGAAGATATTTTGAGAGAAACAATCTTCCTTTAAAATCCAAAATGCATTTAGTGCTTAAATAGGCCTCTTTCTGACATTTTGGCAATAACTAAGTCATAACACTGGATGAACTTGGAGTTTATCAGCCTTACTCTTATCTTTGTAACATTCTGTCTTAACACCACGAATGTTATCATCTGACAGCTGGAAGGGTGTGCATTTCTTGATTTATTATTACTGGTTTCAAATTGGAGCATTAACATTAATCTTTAAATGAATAATAAACTCAGGGGTATTGAAAAGAGCATTTGAAGATTGCTGTGCAGAAAATGCATTAGCAGACAGAAAGATTGAGAAACGCAATACTAAATCAGGGATTTAAGTTCAAAGTATTTTTTGCTTAATCAAAGCTGTTAGTTTAGAAAAATTACGAACTATTCTATATCATAGTGACAGGTGTTTATCTAGCATGACACAATGTAAAGTAAAACCTTTTGCTGACTTTTAACAGGCATAATGAAGATGTAAGTAAAAAGGCACCAAAAGTGCAGCATGAAGACTACAATGCTTCAATAACCAAAACATTTAAATGCTAAGGCACCTGTAATAAGACAAGTCATATTCAGTTGTTCGATTATTTGTGGCATTGATTCCAGAAGATACATTTTAAATATTCCTTTTAGACATAGAACCTGTCAGCATTGACACAGAATTTTCTGGTCTATGTTGACATGCCTGCATCACAGCCCATGCCGTCTGCAGCTTCAGATTTCTGATTTTGGCAGACAGGAGTGGAACCCGACGTGTTCTGCCGTTGTATCCCATCTATCTGAAAGTATGACAGGCTGTGCATTTTGAGTTGCTTTTCCGTTCACCACAGTTGTAAAAGTGAATGTTTGGGTTAAAACAGGCTTTCAGTTGGCTTGAACCAGTCAGGCCACTTTTCTGTGATGGCTCTCATTGACAAGGCACATTCATCACTCATTGTGTTTCCTCACCATTATGAATTGCAGTTATATAATGTTCCAAGGTCTTTACCTGGCTTTAAGTGCATGAGATGATGTTTTCAATTCATACTTTGGTAAACATGAGGGATTAAATTATAGATAGTGTAGTGCATTAATATATTTTAGGATTTGAACAGTTTAAGACAGCCTTTATTAACCTCTTTATGTAGTGACAATAATTTTTGTCATTTCTTTTGTATATATAATTTACTTTTACTTATTTAAATGCTTTATGGTGTAGCAACATGGCTAGCTAATTGGATAACTGCAAGACAAGGTAGGTATGCAGCTATTAATAACAAACAGTGTATGTAGAAAGTGCCCATATATTTTCTCCTCAGTTATATATTTGCATTGGCAACTTGCCTGTACTACACATCTTAAGATCAAAGTCTCCAGGCTGTAGAGACCGGTTCGAGCTGTGCCCCTCTGCCTCCAATCAATCCCTTGGCACAGGCACACAGAAGTCTGTGGCAATTTAATGCTTGCTGCCCCGGCCCTATGATCCTGCGGGAGTGCCTGTGCCCCTGTAAGTGAGGCTGAACGCTTTATCCCGTGGCATTAGTCGTCCATGTTTGAGTTAATACCCTAGAGTAGAGCTTCTATCCAGAGGCATTAGTGTCTGACACTACAGCTCAGTATGGGGGAGGCTCCCACTTCCTCCACTTGTATCAACACTCCCCGAGCCCTTGCTCGTTGTCTCTTTTTCATCCTTGCACTTCAGATTTTGATCCGGGAAGGAAAACTTAGTTCACACGGGTACTTCCTGAGATGAAAGATACATGGCAAAATTGCTTGTATCCAGATGTGCTGCTGCTTACCTTTAAGTTTAGGAAGCAAGTCTGTCATTTATGATGTCAGATTTATTTTTGGTCAAAGATTTATGTAACATAGAGAGGAAAGTTGTATATACTGTATGTATTGTGTTAAAAATAACCTGTTCTCAATTACCATTTGTATTTAAGCTTGTTAATTGAACATTTTTTAAGTAACATCAAAAAAAATTGTGACAAGCTTTGTGGGTTTGCTCGTCTTTGACATAAAATGTCATGCAAAATAAACCAAAATCCTAATATTTTGAAAGGAGATGGCCCTGGAAGTTTTTAACAGTTTTTAACAACATGTCACTAATGTTAGTGTGTCAGTGATTTAAGATCCTAAAGCATTAGGATTTTCATAATCTCCGGCATTTCATGTAAATACAGCAGATGTCTGTTTAACTACTTTCACTGATGCTGTTTTACACACAACACACTTACCCACGAGTACACACACATGCAAGCTTTGAAGTCACTACCACATGTGCACACAGATTTGAATGCTATGTTCAAAGATTAAAAGTGTTTGTGTCATTGTGGTAATGAAAGACAAACAATATCTCCTGTCATTTAAAGCAATTAGAGTAGAAAATCCCTCTACTTTAATCAATTTTGTGTTTCTGTGGCGCATTCCTGGACGAATTGATTATTATTTTTTTAATTCATTCTAGTCTTCTAGATTATGAGCTGTTTTTTCTATGCACGATTGCAGCTAAGGATGATTTCTTAATTTAATTTTTATTTTACAAAAATGCATTAGCACAAACAAAACCATGGAATCAAAAAAATAATAATTATGCCTTTCATAAAGGATATTCAAAACAGTTGAAATATGAAGGACGGTGCTTTTTTACTCTCTGCTACTTACATGAATAAAAAAATTAACTTGTGTAGATAAACTCTGTGACCTGTTATGTTATGTTGTCACATTCATGCTCTCTACAAAGCTTTCAAAACCTTTTTTCCTTATTTTGGTGATAACACTAAGTGACAAAGCTACTGCAGTTTGGTATTTCACCTCAAGGACGGTGACCTTCCACACAGAGGGAGAAAAACGTGATTACAGCTGAGCTGAATAAATTAATGGCGATCTATTTTACAGCATAAAATTAGAATTCAAGCACCAGTATAATTATTCTGAGAGACAGAAACACACACACACACACACACACACACACACACACACACACACACACACACACACACACACACACACACAGCATTGCAGAAAACAATGTGTTTCCTTTGTAATTTTTGTTTTTTTATTGGTGTATATGTCACATAGGATAACTTCAACTAAGCCAAAAAATACATTTTGTCTTGAAATGCTGTACCACAGATACAAAATTACTGTTTTATCAGTGTATAAACAAAACACACTAGATGGTTCAACAATATCATATTTACCCAGCTCTCATCTGGAAGTCCTTTCTGACTGTTGCAGCAAGAGGCAGAAATAAAATAAGGGCCACAAGAAGAAATTATGCTCACAACACTTATGGATGTAATAAAGTTTAAGGGGCATCATACTTGATGTAAGAACAAAATGAAAGGACTTGTTTCTACGCAATGTCCCCTTTAAAAGTGATAACAACTGGACAACATTTTATAATCAATCTTCAGCTGGCAACTGAATTTGATTTGCTTTTGTCAGAGTCCAAACCATTTTGGGTTTTTTTTTTTCATATAACACTATTAATCATTTTATGGTTTTTCAAAAATGGCAATGTCAAGTTAATCATTGTCAGTCACATTAGTTCATGCTGTATTCCTACTGATTGATTAGCATATGGAGCAGCAGTCAAACTCTTAGACAAGTTTGACAAGTTTGGTCCTAGTGTTAGTATTTGGTAGATGCCAATGTTTTAGTCAGAGTAACACTATAGTAAATAACCCTCTAAAGTCAATGGACACACACACCCAAATAACACAACCTATTTAAGATTATGTAGCAGCAAGGTGCACCATTGAATTTCTGTTTCATCTTGTGTCAAAAGTGTGGACATACCAGTTTTTGAATTCCGTTGATAGGCCAAGTAAAAGCAGAGACATGCCAGAGACATGCCCTTTTATGAATACTGTCATCATATAATGCAGGAAGAAATGGTAAAAACAGGATTTTCTAAAGATAGAATATTATTTCTTCTCCCAAGCTTGGGAATCAGGCAACAGAATATTATTACTACTACTAATAATAATAATATAATAATAATAATAATAGTAATAACAATAATAATGATAATAATAATAATAATAAAAATAACAATAATACTTCCAAGCAGCTGTACACACAATTTAGCATATTCTTTAGCAATTTGTCCTATCTTTTTGCATTTGTCGCATAATCAATTAGTATCGCTGCTGTCGTATTTTTTTTCCACACAATGTAAAAAGGTCTGGATTATGTACACTACGAATGTTTGTATGAATGGGATTTGTAGGTACCCAGCCATGATTGCTGGGCTATAAAAATATACAATAAAAATTCAAATGTGTAAGTAGGCTTACTTGCAAATTTTATAGAAGATCATCAAACACAAGGTTTGAGAGTCCTGTTTCAAAACTCTAAATCAGTGGTAAGGCTTATAAAAATAAAACTGCCTTAAAAGTGCTTGCAGCCAGACGGAAAAGAAAGGAAGAAAAAAAAAGCAATAATGTTAATAAGTATCTATATTTCTTATTTCTTATTTATGCTCGCTTCGACGCCGCAGCAATTAAAACAACAAACGGCTGCGCGCGCTCGGAGTGCACCAGTGAAGAAAATGCATTCGTCATCACAGAGCATGCCGTGAGGAACACCTTCAGGAGGGTGAACACCAGGAAGGCAGCAGGACCAGATGCAATCCCTGGCCGGGTCCTTAGAGCCTGCGCTGATCAACTAGCACTGGTGTTCACGGAGATCTTCAACCTCTCCCTGGCCCAAGCTGTGGTTCCCACGTGCTTCAAACGGTCCATTATTGTCCCTGTTCCAAAGAAACAACAGCCCGCTTGCCACAATGACTACCGTCCAGTAGCACTGACTTCAATTGTGATGAAGTGTTTTGAAAGACTGATGAGAGATCACATCACTTCTTCACTTCCTCCCACCATCGACTCACTTCAGTTTGCTTACCGGACTAATCGTTCCACAGACGATGCCATATCTCACCTGCTCCACACATCCCTGAGTCACCTGGACACTGGCAGAGGGAATTATGTTAGGATGCTGTTCGTGGACTACAGTTCAGCATTCAACACAATAATTCCCTCTAAGCTTTTCACCAAGTTGACGGATCTAGGACTCAGCTCATCACTGTGTCAGTGGATCCTCAACTTCCTCACAGACAGACCCCAATCAGTGAGGGTAGGAAAACAAGTCTCCCCCTCCATCTCACTCAGCACTGGAGTGCCTCAGGGCTGTGTTTTAAGCCCCCTGCTGTACTCACTGTACACTTATGACTGTGTAGCCACATCCGACACCACCTCCATTGTCAAGTTTGCTGACGACACTGCTGTTGTGGGCCTGATCTCCGACAACATCGAGACGGCCTACCTGGAGGAGATTAGGAACCTGGAGACCTGGTGCCAGGAGAATAACCTCCTCCTAAACATCAGCAAGACTAAGGAGCTGATCGTGGACTTCACTACAAAGCAGGCGAGGAATTACAAACCCCTCATCATCAGTGGCACGCCAGTGGAGAGAGTGGACAGTTTCCGATACCTGGGTGTCCACATCACTCAGGACCTATCATGGTCCTGTCACATCAACACCCTGGTTAAGAAAGCCCGTCAGCGTCTCTTCTTCCTCAGAAGACTTAGAGACTTCCATCTGCCACTGAAGGTGCTCAAGAACTTCTACTCCTGCACCATCGAGAGCGTCCTGACGTCAAACATCTGCACCTGGTTTGGGAACAGCACCAAGCAGGACAGACGAGATCTGCAAAGGGTGGTGCGCTCGGCAGAACGCATCATTCAATCAGAGCTCCCTGACCTGCTGTCCATCTACACCAAGCGGTGCAAGTCCAAAGCTAGGAAGATTATGATGGACCTCTCCCATCCCAACAATGGACTCTTCTCACTGTTGAGGTCTGGGAAGCGCTTCCGCTCCCTTAAGGCCAAAACAGAGAGAATGAAGAGGAGCTTCTTCCCCCAGGCTATTCGGGGCCTGAACCAGGTGTAGGACTGGACTCTCCCAAACACGTCACTATAAGACTGGACTCTCACACACGTCACCACACGCACCACCACACATTTCCTATAATCCTATAATTCCTATAATTTATAATCCTTATCTTTATAATCTCTTCTGCTATTTGCACATTCTTTACTGTAAATTCCTAAGTTAATTTGTAAATTTTTGTAGTAAATTGTAAATATTGTAAAACTTTTCTTCTGTCATTTAATGGTCGGGCATTGTACAGCTACAAGCATTTCACCCCCATGTCATACTGTGTATGGTTGTGTGTGTGTGTGACAAATAAAATTTGAATTTGAATTTGAATTTGAATTTATTGATCATCATAGAAATATATTTTAAAAACTTTAGACTTTACTGACATCAGCATAGTAAAGCCTGAGGGATTTTCAGGGTATGGTGAAGTAATTTTAGCCAGGGTTAAACCTGAAGAAGCCCTAAACCCTGCTTGTTACTGTATGTGAGGCATCTGATTAGAGGATTCAGCCACACCTGTTTCCATCTTTGCCATATGCTTTCCTTGTTAGTCTAAATTAGTTTGTAGAGACAGACTGTTGTTTATTTTTGATTGGTTTTCCTGTTCCTGTTTGTGTTATAAGTGATTACATTTTTATGAGTTTCTTCTGATTAGGTTATCTTGGTTATACTTCAATAGAAAGGGTCAGTTAATTAGCCCTCTTTGTGCACTTTGTTCACACTGCAGGTCTTAATGCTCAATTCCGATTTTTTGATGAAATCCGATTTTTTTGTCTGCTCGTTCACACTACAAATAAAATGCGACAGCAAACGCTCTCTAGTGTGAACGCTCAAAGCGGAAAAGAAGATGTCACACACAAAGCGCTCTGTTTAGACCCAGAGCAACAGTATTGTTTGACTGATGGCCCTTAATATAAAGACTTCGGACTTCACGTTTCCCAATTTTTGCTCTAAGTTATTTTTTGTTATTTACATAATAATGTAAATAACCTAATAATGATCCTTATTGCTGTGCTTGCTGTGCTTCAAAGGATAGCTGCAGATTTCTGTCAGAATCTGCAGATTATACAGAACAAATAAAATGTTTACGTTGTCTTCCCAACAGTTTCACTGACATCTACACTGGATGGCCAGGAAGCGTTCGCGATGTCTTCTCGGGCGCTTCTCTGGCGCTGATAATTGGCTTCAGTCTTGTGTCGGTGACGTAAAAGGCGGATTTAATGCGACTTGACCGTTCAAACAGCAGTCGCTTTCTAAAACATCGGATATGTATCGGATTCAGTACCACATACGAAAGTGACCCAGATCGGATTTGAAAATATCGGATTTGCGCCGTTCACACTGTCATAGTATGATCGGATATGGGTCGCATAGGGTCAAAAAAATCGGATTTGATGTGCTTTCGCCTGCAGTGTGAACGTAACCTTAGAGGCATAAGGCATTGGCAACCTGCCTCCATCTGGCCCTCTGCTGTGCTACATTTTGGGCCTCCTTGATCCCTGTTTTCTGCCTCATCCAACACAACTCACTGATATGTTGTTTTTCCCAGGTGATGTCCATTTTAGAGCTGCCTTTGGTATGCAGTTCTGGTATATTCTGATCACATGCCCAAGTCAATTTACCCACTGGCTAAGCTAGGTAAAGACCTTGACAAAGCTGAATGAATCACTGTTTACTGTAATGGGTGCATCTGGATTGGCATTTATGCATATCACATTGGTTTTGGAGGTGCTGATGTTAAGACACATTTGCTTAACAAAGGTGTTCAGCCATGCCGCTGGGTTTTTCAGCCATTCAGTTCCAAATATTATAAACGCTGGCAACCAAAAAGACTGATGAAATGATACATCTCTTTCATATACTACAGTAAACCATGGTTTCCATCAACTATTACACTGCATTCACTGGGATGAAGATATTCTCTAGGGCCATTTTGCAAAGAAATATCACATACTTTCTGAAGATCAATGCATTTGATGAACAACATGGTGCTTCTCTCAATGCAGGGTTTGAAGTTAAAACATTTTCTGATAAGCCTGTATTTTAATAATTTCCATTCAGCAAGCTGCTAATCTTTTGATAATAATATCAATGTTTTGAACATGGTTGACATTTCACTTTCAAAGTTGGAGCTTTGGTTTGGGCCCGAGGAGACCATCTTTTGTACCTCTGACTTCCTGAGTAGTCATGTAGTCATGCTTCCTGTTCTCTGAAATTTACCACAGTTCAGTAGAAGAGGCACACTGTAAACTGTGAAGAAGTTAGCAGAGCTTAAAATTAAGGCAACTTAAGTTTTTTAAGTTGATGAACCTAAAAGTTGGAGCTTATCAGAAATCCAATATTTTGTATTACATTTGACATGAAACTTTTAACTAAAATAAAAGTAAAAGCTTTAATAATTAAATTAAAAGCTATTTAGTAACTAGTAGTTAAAGTTTTTTTTATTTTACTTTTGGCTCCCATGTGAATAAACTGAGATAAATTAAAACGAATGAGTATAACAGAGTCATTTTCAGTCTAGCAAAACTCAATATTTAGTGTTTAATTTTTCAATCTTTTTTAATTAAAAAATAATCAAATTTCAATGTTGACAACTCAAAAAAATGTCACACAAAACATGAAAAAATTAAGGCAACCTATTCCCTCAAATGTATTGAGTAGTGTTAAATTGAAAAGCTTAAGTGCATTTCTTCAGTTAAACAGTATTTTCTTTGCCTCCACTAATATCACACTGTGCTGTTAATATATAAGAAATATTAAAATGAATCATCTTAAAAAGAATATCAAATGCTAATAGCAGATTAGATTAATTAGAATGTAAACTGCTGATCTAGTTGTTTTATGAACAAACTGCATATTGGTAAAAACAGATGATCCGTGTTCTAGACAGTAATCAGTTCTGAGGTCAACGAACCCAAGTGAGAAATAGAGAGGCAAGGCTGAGATGGTCTGAATATGTGTAGTGGATAGAGTGGACGAAAGATGTTGAAGACTGAGTTGTAAGGCAGGAGGAAAAAAAGATGAAAGAAAAAAAACTAAAACTAGGTGGTTAATTCAAAATCTCAGTTTGAGGTTCGTGTTAAATTACTTTCCATTGTGGAAATTTAAATTTCAGCCAAAAGTTTTTGCTGGCTTACCTGTATTGGGAAAGCCTTTAAGAAAGCCGTTTAGTTTGGTGTGGAACATGTTGGGTATGTACTGTTTGAACCCTTTTGAAGGTTGGATCCCTGAGTACACCTACATTGGAAAAGCAAAAGTACTTAGTCAGTTCAAATTTAATTGAACTATGATGAAGTGATAGTTATGGCTCCTCTGAAAAACAATTTGTTCCTCTATACACGTGTAAGGGATACTCCAAGTTTTGACCAACCAGCAGCGTAGTTATGGTGAGAATAGAATGACTGAAGTGGTTGGCACATCTGGTAATATTAGATATTGTTGCAAGAGACCGAAACTAGAATTCTGACTTTCAAAAGTCTAATGTAAAGTTACATGGTCACATGACTAAAGGTAAACTTCTCTTTTGGTTTACCAGTTCATGTCAATTACTCTGGCCTTTTAGGTCAGTTCTGAAATCTTCATTAACTTCATCTCCTTAAATTTGACACAGTCCATGTACAATAGAGAGCATTGTATCAAAAGAAGGAAAAGAAATCAAATACCTCAGAATAATACATTAGTTTAAAAACTAAGAAACAAAGTATGTCTCAGCTACCATGGTGAACCCAGTCAGTTAGCCTTGTGAAGTAGCTGTATTAGTTTATTAGTTGTTGGCCTATTAACAAATGGTGTCCCTTATTGAGTATTGCTTAATTTCACTAAAATTGATTTGAAAAATAAAGAGAAAATTAGAATACTTACTGTGATATAAACAGTGTCAACAGTGATGAATGCACAGCCACATTATGGGTGGTAAAATTAAAAATCTAAATAGAGTTGCCAATTGACTGTTAATAACTTTACACAACCTTACAGTTGATGCAAATGTTTAAACTACCCCAGTAAATGTATTCATTATTTAAAGTCATTTTTTTAAATGTTCAATATGTTTAAAGAAGGAATAAAATGAAACCAAAAAACAAAGCAAAAAGACAAAAAATAATAAATCATTGATAAATCATTCAGAAATGTGCCTGGTTAAAATTGGAACTTCTCTTTGCATTTACCAGTTCATGTCACTTACCCAAAAATTACTCCTGGCTTTTTACAACTGATAGAAGACAAAGTCATTTAACTTTTACCCAATTGTCTTTTCTCACAATCTAAATCAGCCCAGCTGTTATATCAGGCTAAAGACTAATCTTTTATGTTTGGGGTTAAATTGACCCTGAGAATGAAAACCTCCTGTCCACCATATAATGTAAATAAATTAGCAAAATTAAATGATATTTTTAACGTAGCAAGTCCTTAATATCCAAAATAATAGAAGGTGATCAGAAATAATTAGTTGAACTAACTAAAAGACAAGAAAATGTTAGATGAATTTAAGCTATTAGAGTTAATAGGACTTTTTGAAAACATTAAGTTCACATTACTTAAGATTTTTAAGTACTTTGAGCGTTTGGGTTTACAGTGCATAGCAATGCCCTGTTTCTTAAAAGATTTGTGAATAGCCACATTTTCCCATCATAGAATGAAGATGAATAAAGAAGAAACAATGTTCAGACGTCTAGTTATACTTTTATAGAGGTTTCACTAAAGAATATCAAAAATATCAGAATATTCAATCTTAACAAGCTCTGAAAATGTTCTTAGACTAGTAGGATAAAGTTTTAGAAAAATGCTTCAGAACATGAAGCAGAAAAAGTAGCCCTTCAGGCCCCAGTTATAGCTGCCTTTTTCAAAAATGATTAAAAGCCTGCATGAAACTCCAGTGTAATTTGTTCTGTGCCTTTGTTGTGCAAGGACAGAAATTTAAATTGCAATCAGGAGTATCTAAAAATACAAACCCAAAAGAAGCAATTCACTCATAAATCTTAGGTTAGTAACTGACTTACTGCACAAAAAAGGTGGGAACAAACAACACTCCTGACATTTGGTCGAGCAGAGCAAAATGCAAAGATCAAGAGATTGTGAACAGCTTGTCATACATAGCAGCTTGCTGTATAATAACATGAATAGAATTTCATCTCCTGTAATTTTTTTCAATTCATGGAAAAAAGAAATATAATCTTTCAAGCTCACAACTTTGCACACCTATAGGAAAGACCGTGACAAGGAAATACAGGATCTGCGTTTCACCATTTGCTTTGTAATAGATTTTAGGAGGAGCCAGTGAGAGACTGACTGATAATCAAGTGACATTAATTAATGCTAATGCAAAACATGTTTTAACTCTTGGATGTTGAGGGATTTCAAGGGCCTTTTGAAGTGGATATGAGGTGGCTGGTAAAGTGGCCTATGATGAGTGACACTTAGCCAAACACACACTCACCCTTTCAATTAAAGAAGACAAAACATTTTTTTTTAAATATACTTAGTGGACTTAGTGTGAATGGCACAGAGAAGGTATTATGTAAAGAGTAACTGCAATTACTGATAACTCAAGACAAGACAGTGGATGATTTGCACTTTGAATTTTGTATTATATAACAACACAAGACACTTTAACAATACAAAGGCAATAAATAAAAATTATTAAAATTTTTAATGATTTTCTCACTTGGTGTGACCTTGTACCAAGTTTCAAAATTGAAAAAAAGAAATAAATAAACCGGTTATTGGTATTTATCATCATATAAAATGTGAAAATGATGTAGTGAAAACGGTGGATGCTATACAATCAGACAAAAATGAAACCGATCACATACTCCCTCTCTTTGGGAGAGACCAAAACAAAAAACACAAGACAAAAAAAAAATTGAGAGGAAGGACTAATCTATTTCAAATACCTTGTAATTATTGCAATGTATAGTGCCTCCTAATTAGGATATTCTCTTATAAGCGTAATTCATTTAATGTCTGTTTTGTGTATCCGATTAAGAGCTTAATGACTAAATCACAACACTGAATGCAGTTTCTAAGGGTTGTACTTTGCATTGGTTCCATTAGCCTTCTGAAGTTTTGATATTAATTTGCTAGCACTGAAATGTCCTATAATAAATCACATGACTCATTAGAAATTCCATTTAGTCCTAAAAAAAACTAAATGTTTAATGCATTATTCAAAAGTGACTAATTATGCTTCTATTTCTTATAAGAACAAAAAGCATAACCAGCTCAGTTCCCTCTCGTATTGTTTAATTTACAACTTGATTATGCCCATTTTTGTCCCCCCCCCACCCGCCTCCCCACCCCCCTCCCAAAGATTAGTTAAGTATGTACAGTCTGACCCAACTGTAATTATTATATAGTTAATACAAAATAATTAAAGTCTTGTTATACCAGGATGCAGCAATAGCAACCATCAGTTTCCATGTGGAAGTGACATTTAAAATGCTGTTTAATTGACGTAACAATCAAGCGAAAGAGAAAACTTACATTTGTTTATGCAGAAAGGGGGAAATTGGAAAACAGATACTTATCTGATATAAGTAATACATCATTTCTTGAAGTTCACTTAAGTTTTGGTTTGAAAACATATTCAGCTCGAAAAGTAAATGTGGTTTGCTTTATCTACATGTTTAACTACAAGGGAGACTGCAAATTAATGATAGCAGAGGACTTTTAATTCAGATGCAAAAAAAAAGAAGCATACCTTGAAGACAATTTGTCACAGTTAGGCTGAGTAAATGGACACCAGAGCTCTGATAAATTGATTTAATTTATACCACTTTAGTCATGATCTGTTTTTGTCCCCTCAGGACCTACCTGTTACTTGCAGAGATTATGCCACAGGGTATAATTCCACACTTGTCTCCATTCTAGAGCAGCTGAAAGATAATTCACTAGATGAAACTGACTAATTAACTCTTGGAAAAGCTGAATGGTTAAAAACAAGTGAAAAAACCAAAAAGTTCTGACAGAAAAAAAAAAAACAGGCTTTCTCACAGCTAGTCAAAGTGCAAATCCATACAAGGATGCTTTTCTGCAGATCTGACTCGGTGCAAGTAATTTCAACCCAGTGATCTAAGCAGCAGGCAAGGCATTTCTATGAGTGTCTGTGCTGAATGATTTCTGAATGATTTATCAAGTAGCGTGTGGCAGTTCAGCAGGGGGTTCGTTCCTGAGTGGAATATATAAAGGGGCTAATCCAGGTTTCTAAAACACTGCGGATGCAGCTCTCTCTTGAATATCTGGAGTGTCACCTGACTGTTTGAAAGGAAACAATGTGGCACTGCTGGTGAAGGTTCCTCACAACATGAAAGAACAGGGTTACAGGGTTGTGAGCTACAAGGATATACATCTCATAGTTTTGTTATTTTTGCCTCTGTCAATTTAACCTCTCCTACAGTTTGGGTAAACAAAATTTCCTGAATCACAGAGTCAGACCTGGAGGCTATACTTTTGAAGAAATTTCATAAGAAGCTGCACTTTAGTCAAATGTTTGTCTATAAGATTTTATATATTCAAACAACTAAGCATTTTATACAAAACACCAACTAATACTCCCACATATCTTGCGTTCGGCATATAAATCAGAGCATGTTAAATGTCAGACACCCGTTTAATATCAAGGATATCAGGAATAGATGTTAATTAAAAGTTACTTGTCACAGTACTTATAAAACTATTCGACAAATGCCATCAAACTCAAATTCAAACATTGTTAATGTTGATACTTTATTCACAATGAGGTAAGACATCTGCCATTATGAACTCCATCATTTCTTTTGCTAATGTTTTAACTCCCCATGTTGATACGTTATATGTTCAAAGTGTGTTAATATCAAGTGTGGGTGTTCACGGAGAAGGAAAAACCCAGAGGGCTTATCATGTGGCTCTCCTCATTAAAAAATACACTTCATCTTGCTTATGCAATAGCTGTTAACTTGGCAAGGCAACATGAAGCAACTCAAACAACTCCCAGTCATCAGACAATTATGCACATTTTCATTCACTTAAAATGTGTCGGTGAGTGCATTAAAAATAAGAAGGAGGTTTCAAAGAATTCAAAAACCTTTCATCTTGAAACACAGGACCGATTTAATTATCCCTCTCAAATGCAGTGTGGCCTGTGAATGTATTCAAAAGTGTTTAAAAGGGTGGTCTTACTAGATCATTTAAATTTTGCTTCCACTGGGTTCAGCTAATAAAACATCAGGGAGAAAAAAGCAGGAAACAAGACAAAAAAAGACAGAACAGTAAGTCCAGGTGAACTCTGGAATTATCAGGTTTTTTAGCAGCTAAAAGAAAAATACAGTATTTCCATCTGGTCACAGAGGTAGCACTAATAGTACTAAAATTGCACATGTCGAGGAGCGTGTCAGGCTACATTTCATTGTGTGTTATACTTGTATAACTATGTATGTGACAAATAAAGAACCCTGAACCTTGAATACATTGCATATTGTGCACACACTGAATCCTCAGTTGGAGTGAGAGTTTTAATTTTATTTTTAATAATTTTTTTTAGCTACACTGAAAATAATAACATATATTAAAATGTATATAGGTCTTACTGAATAGATTGTTTTAATGGAATTGGGGTACACTGACTGTTTTAGCACCATGGGGAGAAAAATACAGACAGATAATTTTAATGTTTCAGTACCACAGAAAGGAATTAGGACGCAGGTCAGTATCTGGATTCTGCAATCCACATTACTTTAGCTTCTGTGCAGCTTAATGCCCAGGACAGCATTCATTACAGGATCAAGCCCTTGAAATGGAACGCTTTTTAACAATAACATGGCTGCTCCCAATACATAGCATCCATATTCTACTTTTTCCATAGGTTCAGAAGTCAGATTTTATGCCATCTTCCTATCATACCTATTCATGAACATCAAAAATGGAACAAGTGACAAGATACTTGCTACTTTAAAGTAACAACTTGAGTGCTCTGAGCTTATAACTATGGGTGCCATAACTCTGCAAGCTCCAGAGTTAATAAGAACTGCAACGTAAAACAGAAGTTGAACCCTCCAGAAATTCAAGACTCTAGGGAAAGCACTCCAGGGCAGCCTGCTTCCCTCTGCAGTACCAGCTCTAGGGAGTTTCAAGTTCAGACTGTTCTGAACATACACAGATGACCTGCTGTGAATGAAAAAGCTGTAGCCACCTCAAAAACTCGGTGTACAGAAACAGAATATTTCACACCAAAATTATTCTCCAACTGTTCCATAAAAAATGGGGAGTCAAAGTCATGGTGCAAATAATGCCAAAGAGGAGACATTTATGAATTAATAAGTAAAGGTATCCATGTTGTGTATATATAAACAACATGGATGTCACAGTATTACATCTAATGAAATCTTTTAAACTGTGAGGACCACCTAACTATATGAAATACTGGAAAAATTGTGAGCAATGTCAAGTAATACACATGTTCAACTTGTGTGGCTTAATAAATTGTATTCCATTAAAATTACAAATCAGTACAATGAATTGTGACAGTTCAACCATATGCTATTGTCTGAATTGCAATAGGTTATACTAGATCTCTTAACAAGGTAATTTATCTGAGTTAGAATAATTTACAAAGCAGCTGCAATATAAATCAGGTATTGTTAGCTCATTCCTAAAAAGTTAGCTCATGCAAACAGATTAATTTGAATGCTATAACACTAAATATTTGATTTCCAAAATAAATCTGTTGTGTTTTTATCCTTGTTATGTTTGTTTTGTTACTACTTTTATGTGTTAGGGTATAGATGTTTATTTCATTTCCAGCATGCTTCCATGTTGGAAGTCTGCGATGGTTGAGTAGCTATAACATGCACGTAACAATTACTCAATTCTTATTATGTTTGCGACTTGCTTTTGCCATAGATGCTTGATTTCACGAGTCACTTGTGTGCACATGCTGTCTGCCATTTCATGCTGGGCAGGTAATGTGAGGCACTGTCAGTTTGTCTGAGTTTATTTGTATCTTGGAAACAGCTGTCTACAGTTTTATGTGAGGGGGCTGGTGTGATCCTTTGGGAAGCAGCCATGTATTGAATACAAACCCGTGATGAAAAAGAATGAGCAAAAGCAGCTTAAACTCTTAAAAGAGCTGCATAGTTGAGTGCTAACTCTAAGTGGGTTTAGCATGATGAGTTAGGCTTAACACATACACATTCATGAATTAAAGTTATAGCCGAATTATGCAAAATAAACCTCATGTAGGCATAACTAGACTGTAACTGATATTATCCTAGAAAAATTGAAAATAAGCTTGAGTAACATTATTCCTCTCACCATTCTGACCCATATTTTCATGTTACTTACCTTGCTATTAGTCCTGTTAGAATCACACAGTAGAGCTGCCAAAAGCGATATAATATACAGCCACCCCTGGGATTTACAAAGAAATTTTCACAGTAATAATAAACATTGCCCTAATTCCAGCCTTCATCATTTTACTTTGGAAGAGAAATGATGAAGACATTAGTGACTACACAAATCTTGTTCATGCAATATTTCAGCAAAGCTGACCCTTATCTCCACACCCCACACCACCCAGGTATGGAGGAGAGCCACGCACAGGCAGAGCATAAGTGCCACCACTGCACCACTACGAAAGTGAGAAATGAAAAATAGAAGGAAAAGTCGAATCATAACAGTCATTAGTTCTAAAAAAAATCTATGAACTATTTTTCCAAGGATGAGAAGGTGTAGCTTCCGTGCGGTCCCCAGAGGATCTCTAAGCACACACAAGCGCTGCAAACAAACATCAATAAACCTGATCATGAAAAATAATATTGCTACCATGTAGCATTTATAGACTAGGAAAAACAAGAATAATTTAAAGCAGCCAGTAAAACAAGGTCAGCAATAACAAATGCACCTGAGACAAGTAAACCTGGCACACTTGGAAACATACAATGTCGTTTCGAGTGCTCATATTCAAGGTGTCTCTAACATATAAACCATATTATGTGCACTAGTTGTACTGCAAGCTCTTTCGATTAACGTCCCAATCAATATTTATCTCTGTTTAAATTAAACATATTTTCATTCTTTGTAGATATTCCACATACAAATCCTGACTGGTTATTCATAAGATGTACCACAGTAACCTACCAGTGTGTGTCCTTTGTTCTGAGAGAGCAATGTCTAACCTGAATTGGACCTGACAGGGTTATTTCATTTGGGTTCTGTGGGTGGACCAATAAAGAGGGAGCAGGATGAAATTAATAGAGGAGCTTCTTTCCCCTGGATATGTCCAGATGAATTTTCATTAGCAAAAGAGGAGATGAGAAAAACTCAGAAGGTGTTTTACAATAACGTCACTGCCTTTTTTTCTATGTCACAATTTATTCTTTTTCACAAAGTTCTTTTAAATTTAAACTATTTCTAAGTGATTCATTATACATGCATGACTCTAGCAAAAGTGAACCAAATGTTCCATTTGGTGTTGTGAAAAACTCAAAAATGTCCAAAATATGACAACTATAATCATAATTCCAACCTTCATTTGGTGTTTTTATTTAACTAACTGAAACAACATTTTCACTGAAACATTTTTTTTCAACTGTGATTTTTAAAAAGCTTTTGCAAATAACCTTTTTATTTCTTACAACACTGTGAAAAAGTCTCAAGCCAACCTTTCTTTCTGTATGTGAGGAAAATGGAAAATAGGTGTGGCAATTTACAATTTACAGCAAAATGAAACTACTCCTAATGAGATTTTTCTCAGATGGTACTGTTAGATCCTGTGATCTTTAGGCCAGTTTCTTTAAAAAAAAATTAGGACACTTTTCATCTTTGGCTAATAGTTCTTTGGTAATTACCTTGTTGGTAGCAAAATTACTATGTTTTGTCAAACGGTGTTATCTTAAAATTTTTATAGATTCGACAAAAAAATGAGAACTGATGACGTGTTTTTGTGACAGCGTGCTAGTAACAAAGTGCATAAAGATACATTTCAAAATTGGTTATTTGCTGAGTTATCTATTGACAGAACACCGGTTCATCCCTTGAGTTAGGTGCCTTTTTATGTGACTCTAATGACTCTTAGGTCAGTGTTAAATGGTTTAACAAATTAACAAACAATTAACCAAAATATTCCCCTTAAAATAGTCAGGTTGAAGGACTCAACTGACAATGAACCAAACCCCAAACAAAACTTTGATATAGCTTCAGAAATCCTGGAGGACTACTCAGATTACTGAGGACTGCTCAGATCATTAAAAAAAAAATTACAAGAACTCTGCCTGCTTGGAAGTAAAATATAAGTATAATAATGAGGGGTGTCTCAAGACTTTCAAGCACAGTACTGACGGGTTTCAAAAAGCAAGGATAAATATTATAGCAAACAACTCAATTTTTTGTGGAACTAGCATGAAATAGAATCTGACGAATGTGTTTTACAACCCAGCTTAAAAAGTTATAAATTAGTTCGTTTTTCAGTTGTGAGTTAATAATTGCAATCAGATTCAGATTAAATGTGTTTTAAATTACTTTCTGAGCAGGGGTAAAGTGTAGTATGCAAGAGCAACAAAAGCATTCCTTTGTAAAAGGTTATTTAATCACTGTATCTATGATGGGAAGTTTACAAACATTATTCAGTTATAACTCATAAATGCATGAATTAGTAACAATTTGCTGAAGGGTAAATGTTAAAGCTGTTGATAATGTTATATGTGTTGCATTTCCACAAACAAAAATGTTGTTTGGTAAAACCTGGATCATGATGTTGCCCTGGGGCAGCGGTGTCTGTCAGATTATGCCCAGGGCAAAAAACATGTGTAAAATAAGTCCTGTTGCATATTATATTATGTGCATACCTTTTAACAAAAATCTATTGCACTGTCATTTTAACTAAAATTTTTAGTAAAAGTGCCAAAAACCACACATCCTAGAGTCATCGATTGATGCTTTCTCCAAAAATAAGTCCTCATAGCTTCCCATGTTAAAATACTTATCTTGTTTACAGCCTGGTAGAACAATGACTTTGGTCTCTACAGCTAAATCACCCCTTTATACGAGCTGTTTAAAATTTATTGAGGCTTTAGGTTAAAAGCATGACTACTTTAACTGGCAGGCAGGAGCTGTGGCAGGCTTAACAACGTGTGCAAGGAATCTCCACTCTTTATAACTTATTCAGTAATTAGCATTTGAATAACATGCCAACAATGTGGCAGTGCTGTGGAAGCATTATAAAGTGCAGTTTGAAAACTTAAAGTCAATTAATTTCCCCAATACATGTGTATATGTTTTTTTTTTAAACTTGTAAAGACAATCTGTACTTCTAAAACAAATGATTCATTGAACAAATCTAGAATTTAGAGATGCAATACACTCTAAATCATAGCATAGATTGCCTTTAAAGGTAAGTAACAATTAGCAATGGGAAAACATTATATTACAGCAATAAAAGAAAAAACAAACAGTCAAACATATCGTGACTGATCAAAAAGACTCCCATCATGGCAAGTTAAGGTCTGACACTGGTCTGATGGGATGTAGATGGGACATCTGGAGAACAGTAACTTGTTGATCTGGGTACCTTCCACTTGCATGTGCGTAAAAATTGTTCAGTCATGTTGAGGAAAGGAAATTATTGGGGCAAATACCCTGTGATGAACTTTGTATGTGCCTGAAAGTATGCCTGCACCAGCTGAGCCTAGAGGAACCTAACATTGTTCCACTAAACAACATAACAGCTGTGCTGAACAGAGATAGCTCATCAAGGAATGCTACAAGCAGTGTATTGTATGCGTCTATACAAGGTCTGGGTCCTGCTTGACCACCTGCCTTCAACATGTCACACTCTATTATCAGAAGTTGATTCAATCATCAAAAAATAATTGGTGTTAGAATATCGTGTTATCCTGACATGTTCTCGATATGACCATGGGCTATTGCCTGAGCCTCCAAAAATGTATGCTATATAGGAAATCAAGTTTATGCATTTGACACATTTGTGATACTTGAGTATGTGAGTTTGAGGTCTAGAGTTCTGAACATCCGTCCAGCTTCTAAAACTAGTGCCAACGGGAATGTGAAAAAATGTGTTATTTTATTTTTATGATTTACCCTAGCTACTTTAAATGAGCATTAATGTGGCTTCCAACATTATGCTGTGACTGCTTTGCTTCACTATATGGTCATATTTTTACCTTTGAACCTTTCAACTGTTAACTTTCCAGCGTTGCTCAAAAGCAGAAGGTTTTGTGTGCATATTACTCAATGCATCAATGCAACTCAATGCAGTTCATCACTTGGTCACTCTTGAAAGATCAATATGACAGATCAATACGATGTTTGTTGGCTCTCTTAGATTTATGCTTATGCTTTTGTGATGATTGGATCTTCTTGAGTGTAAATACTATACATGAATTATAACATGGTAGGTTATTGGTTTCACTACTGAAAAAAGGTAAAAGTGCTCAATAAAATTTAACCCTTACCATAATTTAACTTTGTCAGGGTCCTGGGTCTGAGCAACCCAGGGTCCCTGAGCAGTTATGGACTTGAGGGAGGTCTGAGGTCTTTACACTGGCTGCCTGTCCGTCAGAGGATAGACTTAAAAGTTGTGATGCTGGTCTATAAAGCTCTGAATGGTTTAGGACCAAAATACATCAGTGACCTCCTGACCCAGTATGAACCATCCAGATCCCTCAGGTCATCTGGATCCGGTCTTTTATCAGTTCCCAGAGTCAGAACCAGACACGGAGAAGCTGCATTCAGCTTTTATGCTCCTTATATCTGGAACAAACTCCCAGAAAGCCTCAGATCAGCTGAAACACTCAGTTTATTTAAATCCAGGTTGAAGACTCACCTGTTCTCAGCTGCATTTGAATAAAGCACCAAATCCACACTTTTAAGCTTAAATTTCAAAACTTACATTTAACTACTGATTATATCTACTGTTCTGATTTTATCCGTTTTGATTTTATATACTGTTTTGTTTGTTTGTTAATTAGTTTGTTTGTTTGTTTGTTTGCTTGTTTTAATCAATTTTAAATCATGCTTTTTATTTGTTTTTGTTTCTAATGTCTCTGTAAAGCACTTTGAATCTCCTTGTTGTTGAATTGTGCTATACAAATAAACTTGCCTTGCCTTGCCTTGTATCATATTATATGTATTTTTGTAATTGCTGTCCCTCTTCTTCCTGCTTGCAGATGTGTGTGTGTGTGAGTATGCAGGTGTATTTGGAGAACACCTTCAGGCCTCGTGGGTGTGGCCCTGGCAGGTGATTGGCCACACCTAAAGACCATGACACACCTGCAGCTGATCTAGCCTCATCGGAGGAGCTACTTGAGAGTGTGGTGGAGCTTTCTCCGACGCTGGATCATTGCGTGGCTTCACGTTAGTCTCTTGACCAGTTACCAAGTTTAGTCTGCTGCATTGTGGTGTGTCTGACAGCTGCCTCTCTGTTATTTTCCCAGGAGAAGCGTGGAGATGAGAGGGCAGCGAGCACGGGGTGCTCAGACACTGAGGAGCAGAGACAGGAACACTAGCGCTGGGAAGAGGACACGTTACGGGAGTTGGGAGTGCACTGAGGATTTATTGTTATGTTTTTCCATTTCACTGTAAATAAACGCACTACTTATACACAGAGCTCCGAGCCTGGGTCCTCCTTCCTCACCTCCCCATGGTTGGCCATCGTCAACTGTGACAAACTTAATCAAAGCTTCACTGCCTGAAGGTCTGTGCTGTGTATAATTGCAATTCCAGTAATTTTTTCGATATAGTATGCAAAAAGGGCATCTTGTTCTTACATTATAATCATTGTTAGGTATGTGTAATACAAATTATTTATACAAAATCATACTTTCTATGAATCACGTTGAAGTAAGAGGACTCTCTATAGGTTAAACACACTGTACAGTAATTATAATGCCCTTTACCCAAGTTAATTGACATTTCTTACTGTGTTTACTCTAAGTTATACAACTAGTGATGTATAATTTGCTATGTGTTTGCCAACAAAGCTTTGTTTTCAGTGTGCTTAATATGTTTAGGACACTACAAAGTAATTACTGTTCACAGGAATAAAAATAAGGTTCAACTTACAAAAGGGGGAGGGAGGCGATATCCTTGACTGACAATAATTAATGTCTCTTTTAATCTAAGTCAAATATATCCGGACTAAGTAGTGATTTCCTCTTTGCAACTACATAAAACAAAATTACCCATTCAATGAATTACAAGCATTTCGAGTGTCTGTTGTGTCCTGCATTAATCTGCCTTCCAATATTATGAGTGGCTGATGCAATTTACACCAGGTAAAGAAATTTTAATCAAATGTTTTACTTACTATGGAAGCGGTAGAAGTGAAAGCTAATTTGTATGTTCCTGTGTGTTTATGTTTCTATATGTCAGAGTTAGCATCAAAAACCGCTTCACAGAGGTTTACCCTGTTTTCTAATGTTTACCTACAGAAGACTGAATTAGCTGTCACTGACATTTGGTTTCAGACGAAAAGGGACAGTATTGACCAGGACATTCTTTTTGCACAAAGCGTGCAGTCTGGATTCTGCTGCTGTACACATTTTCCATTTCATCTCCTCTCTGAGAGCAGACCATGTCATCACTTATTTAGCTTGTTTCTGGTTCAGCATCTGTCCATCTCCCCCTGCCTCTTTATTTCTCTCCCCGGGTGTGCTTGCAAGTTTGAGTGTGTGCGTTGGAGTGGCTGTTATTCACTAAAAGTTGTCTTTCATTTAGTGTTCTTTTTATTTATTTTATGGCTTTCTTTGTTGTTCAGATACTTGTGTCTCCCTGGTGAGACATCTCCTTTTTGACTGCAAACTTAAAAGGAAATTTTACATCCTAACTTGGAAATCGGATTGAACTTCTGTCACAACAAATACATTTTTGAGCTTTCACCTAGACCATGATCAAGTCCCATTATTACGCTTTGGTAGCTTTTAAACTAGGAACAGTGACAACTTGCAGAAAACAAAGTAGGACATTTATTACAGACATGTTTTTATAAGACCTCTAATTAACACAAGCAAAGCTATAATTTCATTGAATCCTTAACTTGTCACAGTCAAATGTTTAGAGCCTACAACAGCGAGGGGAAAAAAAGTGAATCTAGGTCAGTGACATGGACTCATGAACTATGTAAGAAGGAGAGTTGTTGCTAGTTTTGGAAGCTTTATAACGTTAGTCTACTTAGTGTGAATTGAAAGGAATCAAGACATGTTATCATAGTACCTCACTGATGGTACTCTAATAGATAAGTATTACAGTATACAAAATTAAAATAAATATTAAAGCACTAGTGGGATGTTGAATGTTTTCCACCTATAAAGTCTATAAAACCTATAACCCTATAAAAACTACTGATAAGTTTTCACCTTTTGCATAAAAGTATGTATTAACTGAATGTATTTAATTTTATTCTAAAAAGCAAGCTAACTAGTTTCAATTATTATCATTCTTTCTAAAAAAGAGCAAAAACAGCTAATCTGACAAATACAGGCTTTTTATACAGTGTACCCTGAACTTTACTAAATATCAGAGGCTTAATGGACAATGAGAATGCGAATTACCCTGTCTTGAATCTGCAATAGAAAGGAGTACAACGTCTGTTACATCAGATATGCTGATCTGCAAATAGCATAGGTAATAGTCTGTTGAATTCACTGCTAGCGAATGAGCTTAATGTGTGCTGCCTCCTGCATTTTATGTCTGCAGCTATCGTGCCTAAACCCCAAGGACTCCCCCCTGTAGTGCAAACATGTCAGAAATGGACTATTTTCCTGCTGTATGACACACATGAGAACAGACAACCATGTAAAATGTTTATGTGTTAAAATGGTACAGATTTGTTTCCATAGCCTTTCATCTACATTTTATTCATCTAAATAGTCAATTATTTATTTGAAATTAGTTTAAAAAGTTAAATAAACATAATTTAAGATGAGAAATGAAACATACAGGTCAGAGGGTGCCCTGGCAGAGGGTGCCTTAACACAAACATGAAACTTGCACCAGTAAGCAAAGGAACCTGAAATTAACTAACTGAGACCTAAATAATATTACTGGTTTGGGGGCCATCATAAGATCAAATTTACCTGAGCTACCATTGTAGTGAGTGTTAGAAACACATGTAAGTCCCACACACATAAGGTTTCCTGTTAAATATAAAGACTAGTTTATAATAAGCAGGTTTTGTGTTCTTAGTGTTAATTACTGTTTAATATTTACAATTATAGATGATTAGGTGATTTTTTTCGTGATATAGCAGTGAGACGTGTTCAACGGTCACGATGGTTATACAGGGTTTTATAAAAATCCCAGATATAGAAATTTTTCACTAGAATTCACAAAATAAATAGAAACAAATAAAACTTTTTTTAGGTTTTAAAAATTATACTACTGCTTTCATGAAGTAGTGACTAGTGAAGCAGTTTGCCAACAGATTTAAAGAAGAGCATATGACAATTAGCACCTTCAACTCTGAGGTGATGGTTCACATCTGGAAAAGGGTGGAGTTGCCACTGCTGGAGCGACTTAAGTATGTCAGGCTCCTGTTCACAAGTGAGGGTAGAGTGGAGGGGGAAACTGACACACAAACTAGTGCAGTTTCTGTAGTGATATGGGTGCTGTAATGTTTTGTTGTTCTATAGTGAGAGGTGAGCATGAAGACAAAATTAAAGCCGAATGTACTGTAAACAAAGCTAAAGGAATCATCTACAGTCCTACCCTCACTTATGGCCTCAAACTTTGGGTTGCATAAGATTGTGGAACTGTGGCATAATGAGCTTTATCCTAAGGGTGTCATTAGAAATAGGGTGAGAAGCCCAGTCATGCAGGAGCGAGTTGCCAGTTGAGGTTCAGATGGACCATCTGGATGCCTCCTAGGTGAGGTATTTTGGGCATGTCCTAATGGGAAGAGACCCTGGGTCAGAACGAGGATATGCTGGAGAGACGGTATCTCTCCATTAGCTTGGGAGAACCTTTGAATCTACGGTAGAAGAGATGAGGGGATGGCCAAGGAGATTTTGGCATCTCTAATTAGACTGGTGGCTTTATGACCCTGGCATAAACAGAAAATATGGTGGGGAATTATATTTTAAACTGTAGGCTTCTATATCTATCTCTATAGCTGCATAAATAGTTATTTAATAATCTATCTAGATAAATAGATTAAACACTATGTATTTCTTAAAAAGGTCAAGACAATTAGTATTTTCACATTTTAATTTGCAATAACTACATATTATCCATGTATTAAGTACATTGTTAGAATTGTTAGACTGGTTAGAATGTCAAGAGTATCAGCAGAACCTAAGTACATTAATCATGAGTGTACCCAGTGCTATATAAAGTAGGGTATTCTTACATTAAGCACCAGTTAGCATATTTAGGCTCTTCAATCACTGAAACTAATTATCAACAACAACAACAACAACAACAATTTTTATTTATAGAGCACATTTAAAAACCAACGGCATGCCAAAGTGCTTAACGTAAAACAAATTAAGACAAGTATAATCAAAGTCATAAAAACAAAAAATAAAAGTGTAAAATTATGTTCACAGGAAAAAGCCACCAATAGAAAAAAGTATAACTATAGCACATAACTATAGCACAATATAACTATGCCATCAAAACACAATGGCGATATGACATGCACAGCGCAAATAAAAGCATGATAGGAAAATTAATAGAATAAATCACTGCAAACAAGGCCAGCATTTAACCGGTAGAAAAAGCAAGATTAAACAAATACGCTTTAAGCAGTGATTTAAAAGATTGAATAGAGTCAGACGCCCGGATGCCAATCGGAAGGTTGTTCCACAACTCTGGTGCAGCCAGAGCAATATCAAAGCAATTCACTTGGTGTTGCTGATGTTTAAGGTGAAGGTAGCCAGATAGTCCCATTCTACTTCTTTCTGGTTGAATGCCAAGTATGTGATGCCATTAAAGTTTCAGCATCCAACCATAGAAGTGTGATGAGAATCCTTAATTGCAGGTAATTTTACCGGAGAAACAGAAAGCAATGGTTTACACCTGTTAATGGCCAACATGAATTTAAGATTTGAACATCCTATATTTCTCTGTTTGACAAAAATGTGATATAAGTAATAATAAACTTTGACTCAGGTGAGGAGCTTTTTGGTTTGTTTATTCTGTTTTGTTATTATGTTGCAGAACACCTACAGTGCATAGATTTACTTATATTTTCACTGTTTCACGGGGGTAAAATTTTCATCTGACCTGTGTTCTCTGTTTGCACTGTCTTATAATGGCAGAGTCATAGAAGCAGTTTGTCAGATAGAAACATTTACTCATTCTTAAGTGATTATTCCAATAAAATGAATTTCCACTATCTGTAATGTTGCACAGCCAGTGAGGCATACACACAAAGTATGCACACAAAAAGGCAGCCACAGTCACACAGAAAATAAGCCTTGGGACATGGCTCCAGGAGGAAGGGACTTCTCTCCTCTCATCGGGTTCAAGCTTTTCTTCAACCTGTCTCCTGTCACAACACTTATTTACCAGGGGAGAAATTGCACCTGAAAGATCTTCCAAACCGAAACCATAGAACAGCTTGCGGGTGGCCAGGGATAATAAAAAAGGAAGAAAAAATGAAACAGATACAGACAGAGAGGCAGTGGGTAGGAGAAACCGAGCTGAAATGGCACAGTAAGACAAAAAACAGCTTGGAAGGCATTGCACCAGAGATGCTTTAGGACCCCTGGGGATGGGCAAATTCAGCACAATCCTAATTTTCATTTCTCGGTGTGCAACCCCAAATGATTGGGGGTCTAATGATGGTTATTTTAATTGGCCTTTCATTTCTCCACTTTCACACGATCACATAAAATGCAGCTGTGCATACATAATTGTCATACAAACATTACTCTGGCTCTAACACCCTTGAGGTCAAAATGTCACCCATAGTTTTGTGTTAAGAAACATTTATTCTTAGAGGAATTTGGTTGCGCTAAAGAGCAATATCTGATTTTTATCTTCAAGATTATTTTTATAAAATTTATAACTAGCTAAAGCTAGTGATTCACTGTGTAAGCCATTCAAATGAAGACACGGTGTAACCTTTTTCAGCTTTCTAAAAGCAAGAAATAGTTTTAGAGAAGCTCTGGCAAAGTGTTGTGTAGTTACTTTTCCCTATGAACACTTTCACGCGATCAGAGCAATCATTTTGGTGATTTTCTTTCCATTTACCTGGGTAAAAAACACTATCTACAATTGTCATCTGACTGATCTAAAGCACATGAGGCCCAAGGCATTTTTGTTGATGATTTCAGTCTTTTTCTGGTGAACACTGTGAATTTAAAATCCAGATTTTCTTTGTGACGTAAATTGATATGCATTCAAAAGTATTACTGTTTTTTTAATCTTGTGCTGAATATATTGCTTTTGTTATCCTATCTGTTGGACTCCATTTAGCCTTCCTATCAAACATAGCATGTTGATATTCTTCTGAGCCTAAAGCTACTCAATTGCCCATTGATTTTGTCTCCGGCAAAATCAACTGTCTTGCTCAAGTCACCTATTCTGAAATCTGGAAAGAGATGAACAACTATATTTGTTAAACAATTAAAAAAAAAAAACCCTCAAACATTGCAAGTAACGCCAAACAGACATCTATTCATCCATGGGCTTTCTGTTGGTGATGTTTTTTGAGCCCCCCTTCCTGTCTAATTAAATTGTGGTGCACTCAGGTAGGTTATGCATATCCAGAATTCTCTCAAGGACTAAGTCAGTGCAGCTGCAAGCCAGCAGGAGGACTGGTTGTCGGAGAGCTGCCGGCTAAGCAGAGTTAATCCCACACCTGCAATCATAAGGGCACAATGTCATATGAAAGTATGTACTAAACCTAATGGATACTAGAGTTACCATGCGCACTCACACACTGTCTCTTGGGAGGTTGTTATACCAAAAGCTTAAAAGAGAGTTGTGCACATATGCAGGGACTGGCTGTTTGAGATATGAGGTTGATTTTTAAGCAGGTCTCTTTTCCCTGTATTTTTTTCCCCAGAAGAGGATCCGGCATTGTTTTCAGGAGCAGCTGTTTTTTTAGGTTCAGTGCTTTTCAATGATGTAGCCCAAAACACATCACCCATGAAACTGGGAGCTAGAGCTGGCATTGCTAAAGGGTGCTGTGTAGGCGCTGGGCTCTGGCGCCGACAGTCATCTCTGTGATGTTTTGGAGGCCTCCCAGTACTTTATAATGCACAAGGGACAAAACCCGGCAGACTGATGGGAAAGGAAGGCTATCATCAGAGGATGCATTTAATTTCCATAAAGATGACTTTGTTTCCTAATTAATCTCCTGGCTCCGTCTCCTCGCTTTGCTCCTGTCACTTCCTCAGAATGAAACATGGCCGGCAATTTGTTAAATCAATTATTCCGGGGAAGAAGCAAGGCTTTCGGCGAGCCCATCCACACAAGCATACATATCTCACACACAGACGCACACATGAGGTGGCGGAGGACACTGATTATAGAGATTGCAGAGTGGCCTTGAAGTAAAAAGGTGGACAATGAAGCTGGAATTTGGGATCTGGGAAGTAAGAGAGAAAAAGTGCTTGTCCTTGTTGACATGGCAGACAGCTTTGTAAACACTTGGCTGACGAGGAGTCTCCTTGGCCTCATGCCCTGAACTCCTGCAGAAAAACAGGACTAGTGAACCCTGAGGGACACGCTACACATGGAGAAAGAGAGGCAGGAGAAGAGGACAAAGTGGCAGAGAGGGACACGAGGAGGCAACAGGGAAAAGATAGATGCCACGAGGGAGATAAAATGGGAGACAAGAAAAACCAGAGGGAACTACTTTCTGTTTTTATATCTAAAAAAAAAAAGCCCACAGACTGGTATTTCATTTTGTGCTCTCAGTTCATTAAAATATTGATTTAGATTAAACCACTTTAGCCCTCAAAGATGCTCAAGGTGCAAAGGAGCAGAAGATGAAACTCACGCTTCAAACAAAAACAATAAAGCACAATTTTGATCAAGTTTGACTTATCAATGATCTACAGGTGCACAGAACAGAGCCATGATTCATTGCAGGGTGAGACGAGAGACAGCGGATTGGTTCCAAATGAAAAAGCTGACTTTCAAATAGGAAGACAAACAGACAGCGGGGACTGATGGTGGCGTCGGCTCTTTCTGCCTGCATTAGGGAGAAGAGGAATAGCATGGCAGGATGTGTTTAAATCAGGGCGCTCTATCTTGTAGTGAGACACATTTCATTAAGCCCAGCAGCTGGGGCCATGGCTTCATGCGTCCACACATCTATCATACAAATCCATCAGACCCATCTCTTTCCTTCACTGACAGCATGTGTGTGATAGAAGCCCATCCTCCTGATCAGGACACTCACTGACTGCTCTCACTTATTCATTTCTACTTCCATCTTCCCATTTCTATGTTAAGATTTCTTATTTGCACCCCTCCTTCCTTTCTCTGTCTTTCTGTGGCGCTCTCCATTTCCTCTCCCAACTACCATGTCCTTCACTTCTCTCTTACCTCAGATTTTTTAAGGAGGGCAGATGCTTCCAAGCTGTAAATAGATTCTAAGCCCCAGGATTCCTTTTTGCTTTTTTACTCTTTTCATAGGTCACCAACTATCTCTCTAGGGTGTGCAGTCTTGTCCACGTGTATAACAGTACGTGAAAGGATAACTTTTTCTATGCATTTTGGACTCTGGTCACTGAAAATAAAGCTTTTAAAAGACTCCTTCCAGTGTGAAGATTGTCAGAAACTCAGCTTATGCATTTGCATGTGGTCAAGGAAAACGAAGATTTGCCTTCATCTCCTGTTTTTGACATCAGATGCCATGTAATTATTTCTAGGGTCCTACTTGGCCAATATTTCTATACAGTTAGGATTATACTGCCATTTGTTTCTTTGGAAACCACTTACCACAGCTTGGTTTCTTGGCAGTTTTTGAAATAGTCACAGAAAATTAATCTTTTTTTTTCATGTTCATGGACAAGTTTTTTTGCATCAGTGAACACAAATTTGTAAGTAATGCAGTTCAATAAAGCAATATATTTGTGTCAGGAGCAACCAAGTTCCATGGCAACCAGGAAAATAAAGTCTTTAAAGATGTGACAACCATTGCAATATAACCGATGCCATGACATTTTTCTAACCCTACCAAGTAGTTTTTAATGCATTCACCAAACCAAGCAACATATTCATAATTAGTTCTGGATTTAAAAAGCATATAAATGATGTGTGAATGTATATGTTTCAAGTTTAAACGTCTTGCACTAATGTTAAGACAATTTACTCCTTCACCACTCTTCCAACATCCAAATGTGGACTGTTTTGCATTTTAAACAGCACATATGAGAGCAGTGTGTCAGGGAAAGAAAAAATGTTGAGAAATTTGTGTCCAGCAACACGAGTCAGTAGATTAAAGGTCATGACTATAGCAAAAAATTGTCATGAAGTTAGCCTTGACATCCTCTTTGCATTTTGATGTAGACTGATATAGATATTTTTGTGCATGTAGCACATGCTGATGAAGAAGCCAAGCCATCAGCCCTTCCCTTAAAACAAACTGTGTGTATCTTTGCTCCGTCTCTAAAATAAAGATAAAATAACAGGTAACACATGAGGCAAGACATGCATGCCACTGCCTTCTCTGCAAAAACACGGCCCTTTGCCAGCTGTGGTTCAGTTCACAGATGTTTTTGTCAAAGAGAGACAGAGAAAAAATTGCACCAGTCTAAAAGGCTTACCAAGTCTGCTTTAGAGGGCTTTAAGGGGTAGGGTGAGTCATAAGACTTCCCTAATACTGTTTAACTTTTAGCAAGCTTTCGGCACCATTCTGGTGTCACACCCCTATAATACACCTTCACCTCCACCCTCACCCACAAACAACTATAGTTTGGTTTAAAAATAATATATTTGCACTGCAGACCAAAGTGATATAGCTCATAGCATATTTTGCTATGAGCCTGGTCTTAACCTTTAAGCCTGAATTTGTAAGCAGTTATGCAGAAAAAAAATTCAGTTTTTACCAAGACAAAACCTCAGATAGAACTGAACTTATGTGGGCGGGTGTATGTCTGGACCAGTTTGAGAGAGTGCAGTTGAAGAGACTTGAAAACAACAAACAAAACAAAAAAACATTATTTTTTTCTCACAACCCAGGTATAATTTGGTAATAGTGGTGTAATAAAACAGAAACAAGAAGATAATAAAAGCAAGTTATTGGCTCTTAATTACCAAAGTAATGCTAGAGTAATATCCAAATTATAAATTAATATTAACAAGATAATAATTAATAGCAGAGAAATATTAGTAATATTAAAAAGTTATATCAATTAATAATATCACGTAATCTGTTGTTACCTTCAAACAAAGAAGAATGCTGGATACATAATGTAGGATTATTCCAGGATTATATAAGGGAATAGTATCCTGATATGTTAAAGGATCAACCAATATCGCCATGAGGCTACTACCACAAGACAGTAACTAAAAATTAGGTAATCATGTTTTTACTAGTAAACAATATGATTACTAATTGGTCCTACTAACAAATAGGTCACATGGGCCCAAATTTTTCGTAGACTTTACTCGTTTTTTTAGACAGATTGCGTAAAATAGCAAAACACATCTGTCTAGCCTAACATGCGGTTAGCATTGTGTGGTTGAGTAAATCTTGTGGGCTAGAAAAAAGGCAATATTGTTGAAGTGTTGAAATGCATATGGAACATTAAGCATGCATAAATGGTGGCTACCCCTCCCTAAGCCTGGTTTTGTCATAGGTGTCTTCCTGTTAAAATTGAGTTCTTCTGTCTCACTGTCACCATGTTCTAACTCAAAGGGGTTGTGTGACTGTTGGGATCTTCTCTGTATTGCAGAGTTTTTACCTTACAATAAAAAGTATCTAGAGGCGACAGCTTTTGTGATTTAGTGCTATATAAATAAAACTGAAATTCAATTAAATCAATTCAAGCTCCATTTCACAGTTGATTATTTCCTTATTATTTTACTCTAAAAGTCTAAGGTCTCTATACGTATCTGTGCCATCAAATTTTTGTGGTACTTTGTGATGGTTTAAGTGGAGTTCAATGAATTTTCAAATTAATTTTCAATGCGTTAAACTCTATATTTGCAGAGAAATTGGCTTTAACAGTAGAAGTAAGCTGAACTGTCAAATGAGCAGGATGTATATAATATAAGTATGATATTTTTATGCTTTTGATTCCTTAATTGGTCTTATCAGTTACAGAGTCACAGCATCTTCTGTGATCTATGATTTAAAGTTAGACCTTCATTCAACCTGTACAGATATATATCTGTTGTTTACTTCCCAGTGGTTCAATAAAAATAATGATCATAACATTGAAATTTAGCAAATACAGGCAGACTTTTCTGGTGCTGATGTTAGTTGTAAGAAATATTGCAATGCAACTTACTAGAAATGCGTAGTTTGCAGTTTGCAGCCCTGATGCCTGGTTACTAAATGGAAGAATACTTTACGTTGATGTTAACACATCAAGCAATCTTATCTAATTATTATAAGGTTACAAAAACAAGTCAGTGCATAAAAATTGTAATACACTAATATTAATATTTTATTGCTTGTTGGTTAGCAGAATGTTATTAGTGTATTACTATATTATTTCTAACTACATTTGCGTCAAAGGCATTTGTTTAATTCCACATTATTACACCCAGTTTTCTGACGGATTATTACCCAGTTACCCACGTTTCAACATGACACTATTCAGCTATGTCTTGTTAATTAAGTGGTAAAAACTTATCATTATCCTTGTTTTTTTTTAATCATATAATGCCACTACCATTTTTAACCAAGTAATAATTAATAGAACTTGCTACGAAACAACAACAAAAAAAGCAATAAACAATAAATCCAAGTTGGTGAGGTCAGTAACCGCAAATCAAACATATAGAGTGGACAGTGAAGGAAATCATAAATTATGGGCAAAAGAAAATAAAAGGTTAATGGGAAAATTTATGGTATTTAAAAAAACAAATGGGAACATTGCCAGTACCTTTAAATTGATACTTAAGTAGAGTACAATTTGACCTTTGTTATTCAATTATCTATTTACATTTCTTTCTGTATATTTGCCACAAAGTCTATTATCGGTCTTTCAGGTTGATCTGTCTGCAGTGTGCTCACCAGCATGCAAACAGTGGGTGTAATTGGAAAGGGTAATGCAGTCTGAGGGAGAAAAGCAGCCAATTAGGGGACTGGTCAGGAAGCTGTGGGGTCAGGGGTCAGACTGAAGCTCACCATCCTGAGCTTACTCTTCTGGCAGTGTGCCAATCCATATTAGCTGCTTAGAGCATTAAAGTCTGGGACTTTGTGCCTGTGGCTCAGTGAATCAAAGGTCCATTCTTAGATGAAGTGCATCAAACACTTGACCTATAAACTACTTATTAATGCCGCTGTTAATGAACCAGTAAGATCTTTCAAATCCATTAATGAGGGTGTTTGTCTAAGGGTTAAGATATATGGATAGGGAGCTTGAAGGTGTTTGTGGCTCTGAACTACCCATTCAGTGCCCAGGCTCATTTCTTATTATTCTCATTTCTGCTACTGGTGTGATATACAGAGGTGACCTTCACTCTGCTTGCTATGTATTAGTCTTGAGGGAGAACTCCCTTGAGACCAGGATCTGTTTAGAAGCTTAATGGAGCTGAGTCTAAAAGGATGCACAGTCTAGAGGTTTTTTTTTTTAAGTTATTGCATACAGAATATAAATATAAAGAACTTGTAGCTACTTTAACATTTGTCATTTTTGTTACTTGCATTTGTCTCCTTTTTTACTTTAAGATGAATGTTAGAAAAAAATAAATAGCGGCTGAAATATGTTTGTCAGCTAATTATGAAATTAGCTATTTGGCATAAATTCTGGGACCATGTTAGCTAACTTTTAAAATAATATAAATAATTTTTGTTAGGGATCCACATTAAAACAGACAAGAATATATTTTCCACAGGTGTTAGATAAAAATGACAAGCCTAAGGCAAAGGGAAAAGACAAAAAAAGATATGTAATTGGTAGGGGTGCAACGATACTCGTATAGATATTGAACCGCTCGATACAGTGCTTTCGGTTCGGTACACATATGTATCGAACAATACAAAATTTTTAATTTATTTTATCAACTTTTCTTCTGACGATGCTGCCTGTGTTGAGAGCTCAGTGGATCTGCGTTCGACTACTCTGCCTAGGCTGCACTGTCGAGCGCAGATCCACTGAGCACAGCACAAGCTAGCAAGACAGAAGCTAAGCTCGTTGCAACATGGCAAACTGAACCTCCTGTCACTACCCGATCCGTACCGGAAACCCGATCGGTAGGGGAGACCGGGGATAGTTGTAACGTGGGTCAGTTGTAACACTTCCAATTTCTCCAATCAGGGCTAAGTTTCAAATGATGTGACTCATCCTGTGCATGCCCAACTCAGTTCTGCTATCACATGTGAAAAATCAGCACATTTTGTCAAACACAGACAATTTAACATGAAAAAAAGTAATTTGTATGCCAAAAAGTAAGTTTTTCTACTTTATTTCAATTTCTAATAGCATTATCTGCTTTGCAGTTAAACTCATCAAACTTAAATTATGTTATTTGTATGTCTATGGGGATATATTCTGTGTAGGTCTTTAGTGCTAATGTTTTAGCTGTTGGCTGTAATGTTAGCTAGTTCATGGCTATAGGAGTCTGGGTCAGTTGTAACAGCAACAGTCTGGGTTAGTTTTAACAATAATGCAGATGTTACAACTTACCACACTATTACTTTAACTTATATTAAACAAGTTGGGGCAATGACATCAGCAGAGAGAGGTTCACTGGTCGCTTTTGTATATGCGGTTAATGCCATTGGCAACACAATTCCTCCACTGTTTGTGTTCCCCACACATACATTATGCAGACCACTGTGTCAGAGATGGACCAGTAGGAAGTACTGGTAGTGGAAATAAATCAGGATGGGTGCAAGAAACAGATTTCCTCATCTTTCTGAAGCACTTTGCAAACCACACCAAGGTAAGCCATGATAAAAAGTAATGGAATTGCGATGCTGGTGAACAACTACATTTTTTCAGCTTCATTGTTATGTTCAAAATTGGTGCAAGAGTGGTAGGTAGGTATAATGCCCACTGATCCAATGAGGCCAAACTCAAGGAAGACCAGCCAAAATTAATGAAATATTCAGTTGCAGGAAATTCCATAAGTTGTCTTTTTTGGGGGTTGGAATATGTTCAAAAGCTAGATTTCTGCACTCTGTCACACACACACACACACACACACACACACACACACACACACACACACACACACACACACACTCACACACACACACAGCTACATAAATGGATGTAAGTGCATTCATGTGTTGAATAAACAAAGATTACATGTTAATGTTTTGTTAGTACCCTTATTTCATTGTGTTACATTTTACCCCAGGATATGTTAAAACTAACCCAGACTATGGGGTTAATTGTAACATTTCACTCTTTGTGTTTGAGACCATACCATGCAATGAGTAATTGTGCTGCAGAGAAAATAGCTGCACTATTTAATAGCAGAGACATGTAAATACTTTGCATTACATTTTGAATCCACTACCTTAAAAGAGCTCCAATTTACAGACAGAAATGTCAAAAATGTTACAACTATCCCCGGTCTCCCCTACCCCGCATGCGCGAAAGGTGTCTACTTCCGGTCGAAGCATTTTACGATAGTTACAGGTCAGAGTATCTGTTAAGATGTTAAGAATAACAAGTATCTCTTAAAATGTTTCCGATAATGAAACATTTAATATAATGTAGAGAAAAACAAAAAAAAATAAAAAGATAGTGACAGATCAGAACTCCCGATCCTTACTGCGCATGTGCAAAGTCGGACCGTACAAATCGGGTCTACCCAATCCGTACCGCGCATGTGCAGGGGTTTTCTTCTTCTTCTGTTCGTTTAATGGCAGTTTACTCCCCAGTATAAGAGGATACTGCCACCTGCTGACTGAGCGAATGAACCCTATTGTAAACTGAATTAGCGTCATTACAAACGTGTGTTAAATTTGATTTAGTGATAGTCGAGCGTGTTTATGCTTGTCTGTGCGGAGAAGATTGATTGGGATAGTGATGATGATGTCCGCTTACACTGTCAATTGTCAGTAAACACTTAATCTGGCTGATGAATCTACACGTGAGATATTACAAAGTCTGTATTATTAACTCTGTAATTAGGCGCCATTCTTCTTATTTTACGGCGCTGTTGTTCAATCGGGGAACGCTCTCTGTTGAGGAGAAAAGCATGAATTTGTTTGTAAACTGATTATCCATTGTTTAAATGTCCCGGTAGTCGAAAAGGAGGCAGAGCTGCTGAGAAATGCTAGGAGCTAACTGGGCGCTAACCGTATCATTCAAATATATTGAATGTCGCAATGTTGGCAAAGAGAGGAAGTGATGTAAAATTTGCGCATGCGGGGTACGGATCGGGTTTCCGGTACGGATCGGGTAGCGACACCTCCCCCACCCTCATTCAGATCTGGCCTTTGGAACTATTTTGGTCTTCATGTGAAGTATGACCCTGAAGCAGTGGCGGAGCAGGGGGGTGGCTTACTGGGCTTAAGCCCGGGTTGTTTTGTCAGAAGCCCGGGGTCTTTTGGACTGTAATTTTTTCATAGTTAGGTGCCTGGCTGACAACTGTATAAAACAAAGACTACACACAATATTCGAAGCACATAGTGCACACCAGTGGCGGCTCCTGAAAAAAATCTCAGGGGGGGCAATTTTTATGATATCGACTAAAATGACCCATTTAATGAGTACATCAAACAACACAATTTTAATTTAAATTTAAAATGAACAACCATATTCTGGCCATTTGTATAGATTTGTAAAAATGAACAACCATATTCTGGCCATTTGTATAGATTTGTAAAAATGAACATGAACAGATTTTTTTTTTTTTTTTGAATGAATGAAAAATAACTATTGAAAACAACAACTGTAAACTGATTGGGGGGGTGGGCTAAATGCGTCCCCGCATTGCTAGCTCAAAAGCACCACAAAACTTAATACAATCGATGATTTTAGATAAAATATGACGGTTTTTATCTACCTCTTCGTTGTGCCTTCTTAAAGCAATCCGATGTCCATCATCTAGCTGCGCCGCTATGCTAGTTTTCCCTAGCACAGCTAGCTTTACACTGTTGTCCATATGAACTCGTGAGCTTTCATGTTTCTTGATTCGTTCGGAGAGGTGCTTTAAGTCGGTTTGTCCAGATTGTGTCCACGTCAAATCACACTTGTCACTTTTGAACAGTATGCACGGGAAACAAAAAAGTGCATTAGCTGTTCCACAGCCTGTCAGCCACGACTTGCGCTGGAACCAACTCCGACAAAAAGTCCTGTTGTATGCTTTTGACTTCTCCTTCGTTGCCTGGGTTAGTTGAATTTCGGGCTTGTCAGGTCCCAACTCTTTAACTTGCAGTTTTTCTGCCATTGTCCTTCTGGCAAAAGGGTAGGTTAGAAGCGATCTAACCGAATTTGGGGGAGGCTGTGCCTCAACCGTTAACAATACCGCTGCCATCGTCTCTCTCTGACCTTATAGCTCACTTAGGCTACTGACTGAGGTAAAATTCTAGAACAGCAAATCTTCGCGCGTTTTCTGCTGGGGCGCAATTTTAAGCGCCCCCAAACCATTTAATTCAGCGACGCTGATAGGTCAAATATTTATTATTTTCCCCTGGCAACCATTTAATGATAGGCTATTTCGCTGCATATCAAGGGCGCTTTGACGAGCGCCCCAGAAGAAGAAAAACACCGTTTGTTGGTTGAACTTTAATGAGTCAGCTGGTGAAAATGTTAAAATACGCCTGGCTGTATATGGGCACACACATAGTAAAACTATCATTGATGAATTTTTTAAAAATATATATTTTTACTCCTCCACATTTGGGGGGGCGGAGCCCGAGCGCCCCCTATGGGCCAGCCGCCACTGGTGCACACTGTGGGAATTTACGACTGTGCGTAAATCCCCCCTAATATTGGTATGATCCGAGCTCAGACACTAAGCGGGGCGGGGCAGCTGCTGCCTGCCAGTGCGCTGTTAGAGAAACGGAGCCAGGCAGACAGAGGAGAACTGAAGTTCGACCAGGTACCAAAGCAAATCATTCGTACTGTACAAATAATGTAAATATGACGGTGTATCACGAAAGATTGATATCCAACTGATCACTTGACCCATATTACGTTACTTGGTCTTTAAGTGAATCAACAAATGGCGAAATGAAAAGCCGAACAACAACAATGCTGTTTCTTTAGAGAGTCTTAGCTTACATGTATGTTTATTTCATATTTTCAGTTGTTACCCTCCACGGCTAAATAAATCAGTTTCAGTAATGTACTGATATACAAGAATGGACATAAGGAGCTTCTTTCAAAGAAAAAACTCTGGTAGATGTTATTTTATATATTATGCTTTCTATGTTGTTCAGTATATTTCTATGCAAAACAAGAGGAATTTCAATACACAGCAGTATATTCACAGTTGAAACCAGATATTTACATACACTTTATGGAAAACACAAGAACATTTTTTTTACTGTACAACATCAATTTAGAGTAAACTTGTTTTGTTTTGGTTAAATAAATATTGAAATATCTTTTGAATTAGTTAAATGTCAGAATAAAGAGAGACAGAGCTGTCTATTTTTTATCACTTTCATCAAATTTAGGAGTACATATACACTAAGTTTGTTAATTAATAAGAAACTCCAGACGATTCCATTCTGAGCTGAAGAAGCTTCTGATAGGTTAGTAGAGTCCATGTGAGTAAATTGGTGGCACACCTGTGGATGCATAAAAGGTGAAACACAGAGCCTGTTTCTTTAACATGGGAAAATCAAGAGACATCAACCAAAACACCAAGAAAAGAATTGTGGAGCTCCATAAGTGTGGCTCAGTTTGAATACAATTTGGTGCCATTTGCAATTAAGAAATACAGACAATTTCTCTCTTTACTCTTAAAGTTAACAAATATGTTTTTTAGATTTAGCAATCTAAAAAAATAAACATTTAGTTTGATTTGATGTTACAATTAAAAAAGTGTTTGTGTTTTCTGAAGAGTAAATATCTGGTTTCAACTGTATATTTGATGATTGTCAGCACAAAGAGGGAGAGAGGAGTATGAGAACAGAACAGAGATGGAACAAGAGCAGGTGAGACACACATGTTAGTCAAATGGTCGTTTACCAAAAGTATCACCGTATCACAGGTACTCATGTGTCTCGTACCTAGGGCTGGTATATCGAGTTTTTTAAAAATATCGATATATTTTCATACGAGATATAAGATGTGACAATATCGTTTATATCGATATAGTCTATGTTAAGTTATAATTATACTTGTGGAGCCGCAGGTTTGGCTCTCTTTCGTCCACTTTTGTCTCTACGCAACGTTACTCGGCCTCGCCTCTCCTTCACTGAACACAACTCCCCCTCCCCCATAGCTTCACCTGCAGGCAATGACAAGATGAAAGCAGAAAATCTCCGTTAGCGAGTTACCGTGTGTGGGGCTGGATGGCGTCAACGTGTTAGCGAGCTAACCGCGCTAACGACATGCAGCCCGGAGGGGCTGCCCAGCCTAAAATCCTTTCATTTTCTCAAAAATCGACAGTGCGCCTTATGTATGAATTCTGGTTGTGCTTACTGACCGCGAACCGATTTTATGTGGTACACAGCGCTCAGCAATCTGTCAAAAAATGTTTTAATATGACTTTGCTAAGCTACGGAGCTGCACCGCATGATGGATTGTCGGAGGATTACAGCTACCGAGGAGGAGCCTCGCGGAGTGATACGTACTGTGTGTGTATAAGGACCACAAATGGCACCTGTTCAGAGACGTGGTGCAGCTGTGAAATCTGTCTCTTTGTTATTATGCTCAGCGTCTATTAGTTTACATTTTGACTGCACAATTGTGAGCTTTTTGTTATGCACAAAAACAACATTTTCTTTTATTTATGGACCATGATTATTTAATAAATGCTGATAATTTATTTTTGAGTAATTTCTTCATGTACATCTACGCTGTATGTAAATAAAAGTGCCCGTGTGACATCTGGGACACAGTGTGACTAAGAACTCTCTTTTTGTTCTTAACTTATGGCTTTATAAAAAAAATCGAGATATATATCTTATGTCGCCATCCAGCTAAAAAATATCGAGATATGAATTTTGGGTCATATCGCCCAGCCCTACTCGTACCTAGTGTTTCTTTTTAGGTTTGTTATTTTTCAAATTCTACATTTATTAAGTTATGCTTTGCACAACAAGGCTAAATAATTATATAAACTTTTCTCAATCTAAATAGTGGACTTTGGTAGAATTAAAAAATAATTATAGTGCAGGTCTATGATGATTTTTAGTACTACTATCATCTAGTTCTGATTCTGGTTCTGTCTTGGTTAAGTCCTCAGTAGTCCTGATTTTGAACTGTTGTAGTCCTGTTTTAATTCCGGATCAGTTCTTGGTCTGGTTGAATTGGGGTTTAGTCCTCGTGTCTTGATACAGCCTTGCTGCTTAATTAAAAACCTAGTTTAAGGTGTCCTGCATATGTGATATATATTTTTTCCCATATGAAGTCATTCTTTTTTGAACAAAACTCAAAACAGAGCCTATTAATCTTTCAGTCAATTCTACCCCCCACCACCCCACACCACACACACACACACACACAAAAAAAAATCCCACATGCTTACTACCCTTTAGGGCTAAGCCCCGGGTGTTTCAAATGTCTGGCTCCACCTCTGCCCTGAAGGTAAGCGCGTCATGGACAAAAGTAAAACAGTATGTCGGATGTGCCACGCAATGCTCAATTACATGGGTGGGAACTACGGCGTTAGCGCAGTTTGCTCGTTAACATGTTGCCGTCCAGCCCCACGCACGGGGCACTCCGCGGTAGCTCGTTAACGGAGATTTGCCGTGTTGTGGCGTTAACGTCATTTCAGATTAACGCTGACAGCACTAGTGGGAACACAATGAATATGACTGCACATTTACGTCGACATCATCCTAGTGCAAAGACAAGTGGAAGCAGACAAAAACAACAAGCACGCATGCTACAAACTTTACCCGAGTCATTTAGACAGCACATAATTCTCCTTATGGGGACCTGATATGTTTAATATGCTGCTGAGAATATAGCCCAGAAGAAGCGTATAGTATAGCTTTTATTTTGGAAAGAGCCATTTCTCTGTAATAAACTTTTCCAAACATGAGTGATTTCTCGATCAGATAGATTTATTTTTTTATTACTTTGTTGTTTCAGCAACATTAAATTTAAAAACTGTACTTTTCAGATAAAATATATATTTATAATTTTAATAAATGACAAATTAAAAAAGCATAAACATTTTTTGTATTGAAAAAATATCGAATCATGACACCAAAGTATCGAACCGAACCGTGAATTTTGTGTATCGTTGCACCCCTAGTAATTAGGTCATTTTAGAACAACAGTTAAGACTCTTAGGAAAAATACATGACTGAAAAACTGTATGCTGTTACCTTCAAACTAATAATAAAAATTTTAGCTGATACATTATAGTGTTTTTTATATCTAGTTATTTCATTAGCTTTTTGGTATCTAAATTAATCTAACTTCTCTTTTTTATTCTTTTGTAATATTACTGCTTTTTATTACAATATAAAGCTTCACATAAATTACAGTACTTCTATCATATCCTGCTTGCATCACAGAAATATATATACTGTGTCCTTTGGCAGCTGTTCCTTGATGCCCTGGCCATCAAGATATTGGAAGCCATGAGATAAGGTTCTTTTTGTAAAGAGGAATAGAGGTGACATTAGGTGTTTGGAGGGTTGGTTGGTCATAAGTCTGACAATGCTTTCATTGCTGGTAATCTCTAGGCACTAAGAGGGCTTGGTTTGGTTTTATGTACTACAAGCCACCTGGTGGTGACACAGTGGTGAAGTGGTTAGCAACGTTGCCTGTTCTGAGTTTGACTTCTCTGGCTAACTCTTTTAGGCAGCATTCTCCCATTGCTTGTGTGGGTTCTCTCCAAGTACTCTGACTCCCCCTCACAGTCCAAAATTAAAATGTTAGGTTAATTGATCATTGTAATTAACCTACTCCATAGGTGTGAATTAATGTCAGCATGGATAGTTGTTTGTCTAACCCTTAACCCTGTGATAGACTTGCAACCTGTCCAGGTGTGTGTGTGTGTGTGTGTGTGTGTGTGTGTGTGTGTGTGTGTGTGTGTGTGTGTGTGTGTGTGCGTGCATTTGTTCCCATTATTTTCTCCTGCAATGCAACAGTCACCACCCACGGCTAAATGACACTGTGAGCAGTTAAAATCACAAGTCTGACCATTTGTCCACCAGCTTGTCAGCTTTCAGGTGTCTTGGGGTGCGTCCCATGTTCCTTTGTTAATTCACCTGAGTTTTCACCTGCTCTCAGTACTGATCGGTCAGATATGTTTAGGTGAGGAAATCTGCATAGTGGCATTCTGTTTATTCTTCAAACAAATAGTCCTGGCACAACATTGACTGCTTCCGTTGCTTACCATAAATAGCTTTGAGGAAATAGCTCTGCATGTGGGGCAATTTTAAATTCAAAGTGAAATGAGTTGTATTCTGCTGAGCACCAGGAAAGCTTTCTTTTTCACAAAGGCACAGGAAAATGATTCACTTCCATTCATTTTTGATCACAGGTGCCCCCAATATAAACTCAGACATTACATTCTTCTGTCAGATGTTGCACAAGGAAATATTTTTCCAAAATATTTTTACCTCCTAGTTGATATGAAACATATTAACTAGGTTTTTATTTCAATGACATACTGCATGTAATAAATGCTAATGTCAATCAAATTTATCATTATTGTGCTTTCTTGATTAATTTTATGTACACTACATTGCCAAAAGTAGTTTCTTATCTGCCGTCACATGCATATGAACTTGAGTGACATCCCATTCTTACTCCATAAGGTTTAATGTGATGTCAGCCCACCCTTTGCAGATATAACAACTTCTGTTCTTCTGAGAAGGCTTTCCACTAAGTTTAAGAGTGTGTTTATGGGAATTTTTGACCATTCATCCAGAAGTGCATTTGTGAGTGCTTCTGGGCACTTCCAGGATTAGAAGGCCTGGCTCGCGGTATCCGCTTTAATATTTTTGCAAAGTTATTCTGTTCAAGTCAGGACTCTGTGCAGGCCAGTCAAGTTTTTTCCACACCAAACTCGCTCAATCATGTCTTTAGGGACCTTGCTTTGTGCACTGGTGTGCAGTCATGTTGGAACAGGAAGGGGCCATCCAAAAGCTGTGCCCACAAAATTGGGAGCAAGAAATGGTCCAGTATATCTTTTTACGCTGAAACATTAAGAATTTCTTTCACTGGAACTAAGCCCAACTCCTGAAAAACAACCCCACGCTATAGTCCTGTCACCATCAAACTATAGTCAGGCAAGTATCGGCACCCTGACAACTGCCAAACCCAGATCCGTCCATTGGATTACCTGATGGAGAAGTGTGATTTGTCAATCCAGAGAACATGTCCCAACTGCTCTATAGTCCAGAGGTGCCGTGCTTTGCACCACTGCATTGGACTTGGTGATGTAAGGCTTGGATGCAGCTGTTCAGCCATAGAAACCATTTCCATGAAGCTATCTCCTTGAGCTAATCTGAAGGCCATATGAAATTAATTAATTGACTCTGCAGAAAGTATCCACTCACCTGCTTGATTTTATACACCTGTGGCCATGGGAGTGATTGGAATACCGGAATTCAATGATTTGGATGAGTAAGTGAATACCTTTGGCAATATAGTGTTTTTATAGTGTATTTTATTTCTTGCATTTTTTTTTACATAGATTGCTTGTCTTTGTGTAAAAAGCAAGAAAAAAAGAGATTCCTTAAAATCTGAATGTGCTGCTGGTTTACATAAATCATTGTGCACTACATTAGACAATAAGAAGAAGCAACATTTAGAGGTGAATGTTTGTCACCATATAATGATCATAGAAATATCATTTTGAGGATGTATGACTTTTTCTTCTTTTTTATGCTCTGTTAAAGACACACGTTAGACCTATGCATGCACATCAAAGTATTTCTGCCTGTGAATTTACCTGTATCTTAATGTTTTGCCTGATTAAAGTATTTCCTCCTTACTGCTGATTTCATCTCACATTATCATTCGCCTGTGTGGGTGACATTTTCTCACTTCATTAAATTACAAGATATTAAAAAAAACACACAAAAAACCAACCTTTGCCCTCATCGTCCCTTATGAACACACACTGAGCACAATTCTATTTGCTCATCTGCTTTGCAGTACCCGACACTTCCCAATTGCTTAAGTACAGTGTGTTAATTAAATTTAGTTACAGGGGATGAGTTTGAAAAAAAATGTGTAATTTACAGTGGTTTAGTGTGTGTTTTATTAATTCCATTAACTAAATACCATCTGCAACAAATGCAGCATCTATCTGCATCTAGGTCAGCCTGCACGAACATCATCTCACCTTTCTTGCATGGTTGCATTCATTTATTTCACAACCTGACTTGTCTCGCTGGCTTTTCCACCCTGCTGCTCGAATCTTTTCTGCCTCTGGGTCAGGGAGGTCAAAGTTGAACTTAGATTCTTACTGACTCCATCTTTTCCACTTTGTAATCCTGCACCGTCTGTGGCCCGATTTCTTGTGAGTGGCAGATGTGAAGCTCATCATAAACAGCCTCGACACACTCTCTGACTCCATCTGTCTCCAAGCATGGCTGCTTAGAGAGCCGGTGGTTTGTTGTAGTTCTGTAAGAGGGAACTGTGGTTTTAGTTATCTTGACCCAAACAGGATATTTCACAGCATCAACACCTCAAGGGTGAGGTGTTGAGTAAACTAAAGTGGTCAGTCTTTGACACTGCAGTTTATTGCACTGGTAGAAGAAGCAGTGCAATAAGTTAAAAGTTAGAAGTTAAAAGTAGTGTGGGAAGGCTAATGTGTGGTAGCAGTAAACCAGGGCCGTGCAGAGAAGGCCTGAGCTCTGTATTTTGTTTTTTTTGTGTTTGTTTTTTCTTCGCTGTCACTTCGAAAAATGATTCAATTATTATGATTATTAAAAAAAATGTTGACAAAAAGTTCCTTAAGTATAACATCTCCATAGTAACGTGATGCTGTTATAATGTATCAATTATATACATTACACAATATAAAAATAGTATATGAAGTAGATTTTGTCCAGTTATTTATATGTAAATAATATTTTGACACTAGAGGGTAATAACTGACCATGATTTTACAAACTTTAACTAATCTGAAAATTTTGAAAAATATCTGTCTCCTAACGCTTGTTTTCAGTTAGAATGAAAATATTAATGTACAGTTCAAGTCTATCAAAGCTGAAGGTTTTTAAGCAAAAGTACTTTAGTACTGTGTTTTTCTTTCTTTTTCCTGTTCTCTGCCATTTCAGTTCAACTTTTGCTCCCAATGAATCATTATCTTTTCCCCCTCCCCTCACCCCGTTTCGTACGGGGGCAGCATCATAAGACTGCAGTGCCCTTTCAGAGAGGATAACTGAATCCCCACTGGAGATACTTGTGTAAATGACCGTGGGAAATGAATGTACTTTAGAACACAGTGATACTTGGTCCACGTGGAGAGGGAAGCCTTTGCTAGCTAAATCCTCTAGTCCCTTGCATGGTGTTTACCCCTGGCACCATATCGCCCCAGATCTGAAATCCTGACTATCCTCAAAACCCCATTACAGACGTTAATCCCCAGCAGTGTGTGCTCTATACTCCTCACTCTGGGAGGCATTATGGTTAGACTGAGTAATTTCATTTTTGCTGAACCAATAACCAAATACTCCTTTTATCATTTTTGGGCTTTTTTTCTTATTCTCCAGATTTGATTTTGCACGTATATATAAGATATATAGAGAGATATATAATTTGCCATGAATTATATATCTCATTACAGACACTGTTAGATTGCTTGTTTGCTGGACTTGTTGGGACAGTGGGATGCTACATGTGAGAGTATGCTATTAAAAATACAAAGAGCAAGCAGAAGAAAATAACAGGGGATAGGTTAGGTTAGGATAGGTTAATTGATTAATCCAAATTGCCACTAGGTGTGAATGTGAGTGTGAATGGTTGTCTGTCCCTATGTGTTAGCCCTGCGACAGCCTGGCGACCTGTCCAGGGTGTACCCCGCTTTTCGCCCTATGACAGCTGGGATAGGCTCCAGCGCCCCCCGCGACCCTGAAAAGGATAAGCGGAAGCGAATGGATGGATGGATGGATGGGAAGCAGAAGAAAATTATTGTCAGAATACAGAATTCCTGAGGAAGTGCAAGTATTTTTTTTAAATGACAAGAGAACTGAAAAAAAAAAAGATAAAAATGGTTACAGCAGAGCCTTGGGGCGGTGGTCCGACTCATTCCTGCCAGATATATCTAAATGAATCTTGCTTTCATGCAAATAGGTCTGATGGAAAAAGACAAATTCAGTATGCATGACAAGAAAGTGACCATCAGGATGCATTTGTTGGGAATAAAACCCAGTCTGCAGATAAAAGAACCATGTTGATACCACGTTGTCAAAAACGATGCCAAAGCTGGAAAACAAATTATAAGTGCTCCTTACGCATTTCTACACAAAACATAGCACAGCTTTTAGATTTAATAAGGTAGAATTGGAATAATGAAAGGAAACCATGCAGAAATTGGGGTGAGGGTGGGGGGATTCTTTTTTTATCACTTTAAGACATAAGCTTAAAGATACGGGAGTAGTTAAGTTTAGGCAGACAAGTCCGATATAATTTCTACAATTGGGATATGTTCTACACTAGGCAGAGTATTTTATTCAGACATGAAATCAAGATAAGTAGCCCACAAAGAAATTACTCATAAGGAGAGATTTCTGTTACATGCTGGAATAGTTTTATGGTCACAGGGGTTCAAGATATGAATGTGTATGCGGGAAAAATAAGTATGGTTCTGACATAGATATCTTTAGCAGTCTGACTAAGAGCTGGATTTCAGGTTCTCTCTGTGCAGTTGACCCCTGAGGAGAATTTTGTGCATGAACACAATGTTAAAGTAGAACTACTAACTTCCCACAACATTCACTTTCCTTTATCACAGAGATCCCCCAGTATTCATAAGGAAGTGTTTCTTCTTCTTCTTTGTTTCCTTATTATTAATCTTTTTTATTTTATTATTACACCAATATCAATAATACAATTTAGTAGTAGTTGGAAAAAGACAACAAAAGTAAGAAATATAAGAAAAACAGTGTTTTGAAATCTGTAGGACTGATATAATATGGAGAACATGTTCACATTTAGCCTTTTGTATCTCCAGCTCTTAAAGAGCAACATTATCTACTTAATAAATGAAACTTTTCACTTTCCTCCGGGGTCTTTATGTTTTCCTGCTAACTCCTCGGAGAAAAATCTGACCTGTTTTTGGCTAAACTCTTGCTAACAATGGAAAGTGAATAGCAATTGCATGCAAAAAAAAACTTTTGTTCAGTAGGGTGTAACGTCTACTGCTTGATAACTGCTTACTAGAAGTACAAGGCCATCCACAGACGGGTCTTGCAACAATTGATACAGACTTTCAAGTTAGATGATATAATTTAAAATGCAGTGCATTGAATTATACAATAAAAACTGTTCTTTTTTTTGTTTACATTATTTATTACTTAGGTATTATCAGTAATTCTGAAGCAGCTCTCCATGGAAAAAGTAAAATAAGAGAAACATTCCCATTCAGGTCACATTTTTCAATGTAGCTCTCATCTCAGCAGTGCAAAGCTTCCCATTTTCCTGCGGGAGCTTGCACTTATATAGGATCAACAGCACCATATAGGCAAAGAAACAGTATCCATCTCTAATCTAATGCAACAAATGTTAGATAGAAATTTGTCTTTCTTCTTCTTGTTTATTTTTGAGGGGTTGCTGAAGAAGAAAAATGTTCAAACAAATGAATAAAGCAATGACAGGGAAATCATATTGTCTAATGTGTCATATGTAATGAATGTAAATGACCATAAAATGTTCAACAATTGGTAAGTAAATAGGTCATAGTCACACGCCGAATACAAGATTCTGTTGCTACAATAAGAATTGGTAACAGAATCAGTGAGGCCTGCTGGCTCACTGCCCGTATCGGATCCTCTCAGACCCCCTCTAAAGCCTCCTAGGGGGGCCTTTAATAGAACAACAGCTGTGCCGATGCTATTTCTCATTTAACTCACTTAGAAGCTGCCTTCTTATCACAGGCTCAAAACAAAAACACTAGGTTGCCCTTCCAGCACTTCCCTCTTTCTCTACAGCTCCCTAACATGATTGTAAACTTTTAAAATTTAATTGAGGTTCTGGAGAATTGCTTTGTGAATTTGATCGAAGCCTCCACTAGAAAGCTTTCCTCAGAGCAAAGCTCCTGCAGCAAGCCCCTGTTTCACTATACACAAGCGGTGAAAGAACACAGAAAGCTCCACATACATAACCATACACACACCCAAGAGGGCACTCTAATATAATTAGGTACAAACCAATTATTCAAGCAATCAGTCTCAGTTTGATGATGTGTCAACATTTCGTGTCAGTCCTATTTCCCAAACTGTTCTTGAACTGCATCACTAATTTTGTATTCATACTCAGCATCCATAAAAGCTTGCACTCTCTCCTCAATTTTAATCATTGTAGTCTCGGCAATCAAGAGCGAAGAAACTGTTGACAAGAGGTCAGAAGTCGAGTTATGAAATATTACAAAAGTGTGAATTTTAATGAGCCACTCTGCTAGTTATCCTCCCACAGTAAATGCCCAAAATGGACTACTTAAATGCATATTGCTGCCTTATCACGACGGGTGTGGAGGCAGAGCAATTTAAAAGCATGGTAGAAATTTTTGAGATGGAAATATGAGGAAGAAGGAAATAAACTACAGGTGATGTACAGTAATGTACCTGTCAAACAGAAAAACAGTTTTGAGTATGCAATTGGCAAAATGGAAAAAGTCAAATAGAAGAGAAAGTACGTACTTAGCACACAGAGCAGAGCAACTAATTGTTATTTCCTTCTCTCTCGCTTTCTGTTGTGTGTGTCCCTCTTTTGCTTTCTCTGTGTCTTTAACTGTATTGCTTACTGTCATTAAGTATTTAACCTTTTGATATGTTATGTCACTTTAATTTACATATCAACAAATTCACATTAATCAAGATAAGGCTTTGAAGATTTTTTAAAGTATTTTAAAGGTTTACAGAAGCATATTAAGAAAGTAATAACATGTGGGTTCCAAGCTTTTTTGGATACATTATTCATATATGGTATTTGCCCTTTGCTGGGAGGTCAGCAGATATGAATTTAGTATCTTATTCAAGGATCAGAATTCCCTTGAACAAAATTAAAGAAAACTTTTCTCAGTAAAGCTGAATTTTATTCTTGTGGCATTATATGTACAAAAGAAAAAAGAAAAAAAGGAAAAACCTTCGGTAACCTGCGTTTTAATCCCTGTTTGTTTTTTCCTCTTCAATTTCCCATCTCATTTTAGAATTGATTAATTTTCAGATGTATGGGTTTTTTATGTATTACTTTCACTTTGCTTTTCAACTCCATTATGCAAATGAAGGGGTTTTCATAAGGCTGATGGTTGATCTATATCGGCATTGACTCCTATTGAGTCCTAACAGTAATGGCTGCCTCCAGTTAAACGATCCCTAGAGATCCGAGGCAAGAAAAAAGAAAAACTTACTGAGACACGTTTTCCTCTTGACATGACATGTTTTTTTTTTTAACTTTAACTAAAATAAAGCATGAAATAAAGTATAAATGAAAGCAATCTGATGTCATCAAGCTTTCCATAAGGCTATCCTAATTGTAGGATCACCACCTCCCACTTCATATAAGGTATGTAGCTGTGACCTGCTTTCTGTCAACAACCAAATATAGTTTTTAGACTCTTTGGATTCTGTTAAAGATATTTTATTATCAAAGTACTCAGATGCAATGAAATATCACTCAGACACTTAGAGCAGTTTTAAACGTGCACGGGTGAGAGACTCAGGGAGAGACTCACACACCTCCTTGGTGCAGTCTGGCTTTATTTATACACATCATGAAGCATACAAAAAAGGAAATATCATCCTTATCTTGTCAAGAAAACAGGTGTGGTTTATCAAAAAACTTCGTGTTCTCTACAAGGTTGTTTCTTACTCGTGGGTGGTGGTTTCCTGCTAGTGTGAAGGCAAACAGTGACAATGTGAAGGCAAAGACTGATAATGTGAAGGCAAGCAGTTTCCGTTATAAAGTAGGGAGCCAGCAATTAAAATATGCAGCTGGTTGAGTACAGAACAGAAATATAAACACTCTTAGCTGATTATTATATGAATAATAAAACCTTTAAAAGCAAAAATACTCTGACATTCCCTCCTGTTGTTTAGATTTCTCACATGACAGTACTGTTATTTTTGTCAGTTCATAACCTCTTGTCTAAACATTTTCGGTTTGAACGTCATAAAACAGTCCTGTGTTCAATTAAACTAAACATTACTGTATGGATCATCTTTCAAAATTTCTTCCATTTGAGACATCATCACATAAGCATTGATAGAAGTTGTCACCATGTTTGATACCATTTTCTTCAGACAGGGTACTACACATGTTGTGAAAACACATAACAGTAAAAGCAAACATGCTATTCCAACAAGTCCTTTAATCAGAAGGGACTTCCATGAACCACCTAGTAACCATGTCAACCAATCATCACTGCTTGTGACATAGTCTTGTTGTTCAGCATCTTTAATCTTTCTCAAGGTGTTCAAAGCGTCGGTCATGTTTTGTGAGTGTATGTTGTCTGGGATGTATGTACAACATGTAGTGTCAAACAATACACACAAACCTCCTTTTTCAGCTAGAATCATGTCTAGTGCGACTCTGTGTTGCATCACTACAATGCGTATTGCGTCGAGTTCTTCATTTTGCGCTTTGTTGATTTTCATTGAAGCATTTAGGAACAGTCCAAATCGATAGTCAAGTGTCTCGATCCTCAGCATGTTTTTCCCAACTCCTACCCAAGGGAACAAGGAGTGGAGGACTTTCTGACCATCAGTCCATAGTTTGAAGTTCTTGGGCACATCTGATCCATAGATTGAGTCATGTGGCATTACTTCAGTGACTTCAGCAACTTCACGTTTTGCTCTTGACGTGTGTGTCTCTGCTGTGATCTTGAAGGTGTGGTCTGAAATTAGTACTGGTGCACACAGACCGGTGGAGTTCGGTGGGAGCATGAAGTAGGTTTTAGGCCCGCAGGCCCAAGCGGCTCCCTGGACCCAGAAAGTTCAATTTTTGAAGGTGTGTATTCCTTTGGATTGGGTCAGGTCAAGTGTCTGTGTGCAGTTGCGGTTTCGTCCAAGTTTCCTGTTTCCATCGGAGAAGTTGAAACACATTGGGTGCTGTATGTCCGGCGGCAAAACTATGGCGAATGATTTGTTTTTTGTGTTGTTGGCTTTGACGTTTACCCAATGTTTTTCGTTGCAGGTGTAGTTCCAGTTCGTCAGATTGTAGGCACAAGGGGTTGTCTGTTCAATTAGGATACGTCGTTGTGAAAGTGGTTTCGTGACACGTTTGACGTCTGTGTCACTACACCATGGAATTAGGTCTTCTTTCTTTGTGCTTTGACCTTTTAGGGTCAGTCCTGTTGCCATCAAATCTCTGCGTGTGCAATTGCCAGTTGTTGCTTTGTTGAACACACACATCGCTTCGTCAAGTTCAGGTGCCTTTCCATATATTGTTGCGTGTACGGCTGTTGTTGGCATATGTGAACATACATAGCATTCCGTGCTGTTGTCGGTGCGTGTTCTATCATACACATATCTATACCACGCGTTGTTCATCCATGGGTGGTTATGGTCTTGGTTCAGGTCACGTAGATGCGAATTATCATGTGTCCATCTTTTTTGCAGGTGGTGTTGTTTATTTCCTCTCATCTGGGTGAGTGTTAGTAGGCTCACTAGGAGCGCAATGCTGGCCACTAGGAGGACAAGTGTCTTCATGATGACCAGGCACACCTAGACTTCTGGTGAGTAGACTATTGGCGAGAAGTAAAAAAAGGGCGGGATATACCCAATCAGCCCTTCCCTTCACCAATAGATCACCTAGAAGCCAGGGGAGCCGGCGTCTAAGCGTCTGGATTGTCACTCACTTTTTTACAGTGGCTGTGGTGGATCCAAGATGGTCTTTCTGCTATTTTGCAGGCGGTGGGTGTGGTAAGTAGGACTTGGTATGGGCCCTCCCACCTTGGTGAACTCCAATTCTTTCTCTGGAGTACTTTGATCAGGATCCAATCACCTGGTTGTAACCTGCAAGACACTGGAGAGAAATCACTCGGCAGTTGGTTGTTTAACACAATCTCTTTATTTTCAAACAGTTTAGTCATCCATTCTGCTAGGGTAGTTTCCCTTATTGATTTATTAATAGGTTCACTGGTAATTGGCAATGGAAACGCTCTCCCGTGGATGATTTCAAAAGGTGTAAGTTTCTGAGAACCTTGTGTTATTCTCATCCACATCTTTACTAGGCCTAGACATTCAGGCCATGGTCTTCCTGTTTCTTCCATGCATTTTCTTAATCTCTGTTTTATTGTGCCGTTAGTTCTTTCCACTAATCCTGCGCTTTGTGGGTGATATGCACAGTGATGTTTGATGCTAAATCCTAGAGCTTCAGAGACTTTGCTGATGATGTCATTAACAAAATGTGTTCCATTGTCTGACCTTATCAGACTGGGAATGCCATATGTGGGGATGAAGTGATTGCATAAACACTTTGCCACTGATATTGCATCTGCTCTTTTGACTGGATAGATTTCTGGCCATTTTGAGAATACATCTATAATTACTAGAGCATATCTTGATGCTTGGCATTCGTTAAGTTCAATAAAATCCATGTGGGTTTCCTTGTGAGTTGTGTTGTTTTTTTTTTTGTTTTTTTTGTTTTTTGACAGAATAGGCATGTTCTTACAAATTATTCGCTAAAGTTTCAAAATTTATAGTGTGTATTGCATTGTTTATCTATACTATATCTCCCTCCTGTTGACACAGGTGTTTACCTCATGTGTCACTACAACCGCTGTCCTGTGTAATGACTCTGTTAATATAGGTTTTCCATCACAGACCATTAAGTCATCTTTCAGTTTACTCCACATTTCAGCCACTTGTTTTGTTCAGTGATTGTTGCAGCTTGTTGTTCGGTTTTTAGTACATCAAGTGGTATTTGTAGGCAGTAGTTGGTTTCTAGTAGCTCTGCCGATTGTTTGCAGCCTGTTTTGCTGCTTGTTCTGCAAAATTATTTCCTTTTGTGACAATATAATTGTCTTTTTGATGTGCTCCACATGTGCACAGTGCCAATTGTTTTGGCAAGGTGATCACTTCCAGCAAGATTTTTTTTTTTTTTCTTCTCTATAGATGGAACATTACATTCTCACTTGAGGCATTTTTAGATAATTTCTAGTTTTTCAAAGAATTCACACATCTCACACATCTTACATATTTTAAACAAGTATTGTCACAAATTTGTTTCCAAATCAACAAAATAAAATAATCAAACAAAACCGAAAACATACATGAGTCAGGACCCAAAAAGAAAAATGCTGCTACTGAAACAGAGCAGACATGTGAGGGAAAACTGAGCTCACAGACAGCTGCATGTGTTGGCTTTTATGCAGTTTCTGCTCTAAAAACAAATAAATAAAAAAATAAAAGAAAATGTGTAACATGCTCATCAACTTAGCGGTGTCCACATATTTAATTCAGCTTCACAATCCTGTAACTTTAGCTGTTGTCTACAGGGTTTGGCTTATTAGTTGTTACTATAGATGTGCTCTATATCTCAGTAATATTTTATCCAGGGTAAATGACAGGTTTTCAAGCATGTCAAGTGCCTCTATGCACCTAAGTAGTTTAGATATTTCCTTTATTTTCTTCATCTCCTATGTCATTATACTGAGTTTGAGCAAACCTTAAGCTTGATGCAGACTACTTCATAACAATTGTCCATCTCACATCATACTGACTAGGTTACTTCTTATTATTATCATCTTTTTCTTTCCATATAATAACAACAGTATATTACAACATTTTATCAGTGTATATAAAAGTGTATATTACTATACTACTACTGAGCCAATTTAATAGTTGGGATCATCTTACTCAGCAAACAGATAACTTAGAATTCATCCAATCTGTACAAATTTGCTTCTTCTCTGAACAGGTTTGTGCCTACTCTTTAGACTGGTCTTCTGTTTGCCTCATCTCAGATCCAACCTTCGGTCACTTTCATTCTTTCTGTTGCATGTCTAACCAAGCAATTTATTATTATATATTTTATATTTTATTTTTGTACTTCTTATATTTATATCTATTCGTTGAGGTCTGTTTCCAACCTTTTTAAACTACTTTGATCTCTAGTTTTCACTTAATAAGGGTTTTATCAGTCACTGCAGTTTGTCCGGCGCCTGGACATTTTTTTCTCTAGCCACTGCTCGTCAGCAGTGAGTTTTGTTGATTTATTACCCATTTTTCTTTTTTCCTCTTGTTATTATTATTTATTTATTTATAAATATATTTGCGTTTACACACACATATACACACCCGTGGTGCTTTCTCTGGCACGAGGAATGGGAGAGGCTATTGACACGGCCTTCTACTTTCAAGCTAGCCTTGAAAGCGGTGTCAATTTTATGTGATGAAACACAACCTTTTCCCGTTCCACCAGAACTCGAGCAACCAACGGTAAACAATTCGGTGGAGTAGTTCAGCCTCCTTAATGTGCTGTAAAATCAACTTACTCCACCAACAAAACAGTAAAACAACAGATTATACGCGTAATGAGTTTTTTATTCTGGGCAACACTGTGTCTTTCTACATTGCTCCAAGCCCTCTTTCAGGCGAGCTGCTTCGTAACCTCTACGAGTCCTTTTTCAGACGAGAATGTTACTATCCTGTCGTATTTTGACATTAAACTTGCTCCAAGCCCTCTTTCAGGCGAGCTGTAACCTCTACCAGTCCTTTTTCAGACGAGAATGTTACTTAATTAATCTGTCATACATTGACGGGAAACTATTTAATGTACAGACCACAGGTTGCCTCAGTCGTTTTGCGCAAGATGTGAGTGAGTGCTAAATATTCACCTGAGTTATTGTGTGGTTGCTTTGGTTTCCTTCATCAACCCCTGAAGTCGTGGACCTCTTATAAGAACGCTGGCCAGAACCCGAACGTCACGTCTCTGGACTTTATCCTCTGCCTGGAGAGGAGTCGACAGCGTGGGCTTCTCACGACGTCAGGACTTGACGAAGGTCTCCTATTGGAGCATTGAAAAAATATCAATGTCCACTCCGGCTCGAAGGACCAATTAAATGTTAAAGATATTTTATTATCAAAGTACTCAGATGCAATGAAATATCACTCAGACACTTAGAGCAGTTTTAAACGTGCACGGGTGAGAGACTCAGGGAGAGACTCACACACCTCCTTGGTGCAGTCTGGCTTTATTTATACACATCATGAAGCATACAAAAAAGGAAATATCATCCTTATCTTGTCAAGAAAACAGGTGTGGTTTATCAAAAAACTTCGTGTTCTCTACAAGGTTGTTTCTTACTCGTGGGTGGTGGTTTCCTGCTAGTGTGAAGGCAAACAGTGACAATGTGAAGGCAAAGACTGATAATGTGAAGGCAAGCAGTTTCCGTTATAAAGTAGGGAGCCAGCAATTAAAATATGCAGCTGGTTGAGTACAGAACAGAAATATAAACACTCTTAGCTGATTATTATATGAATAATAAAACCTTTAAAAGCAAAAATACTCTGACAGATTCTTATGAGTTAATCCCACTAATGATGGTGTTTCCAAAATATTTCTCTGTCTTTGTCATCTTCTGCTGAGATGCTATGTATCTAGCAAGTGATTAGTACTGAAATGGGACACCTTGGGAACTTTCGTTCAAAGAATCCTCGTTCTCCTCACATTATCATAATTTGCCAGCCCTATCAAACTAAATTCAGGAAAACCTTATATAGAAATAAGCACAAGATCAGTTGAATGTATGAAGAGTAACAAAGAGTAGCTAAAGTTGGCCTCCTAGAGTTAGCTTACTAACTTTTTTCAAATAAAACAGAACATTTTGACAAGCTCCACAGGAGGTAAGGCTTTTGGCTCCACTCTGGTATGAGATACCTTAGCCTTTTGACAACACAGCCACCTTTTTAATTCACCTGTCAGGTCAGGCTGCATGTAGTCAGTGCAGCTCCATTTATTTGTGTCTCGTCAAGAAACATCAGCACTACCATTCTGTTTAAACTGACAAGAACAGATGACATGTTTGCGCACGTCACAGTGAATCGTTCTAAGCAGTCGGGAGACATCAAAGTGTGTTCTGGAATCTTTGTCATTCCATGTTCATTAGGGAGACAAACTAAATATGCTCTATAAAGAACTTCTTAGAGTCCTTGAAGCAGCTTAACCCATTTATTTTCTTCTTTGGCCATATTTCTTACTAGAATCTTAACTTGGGGCTTACACCAGTTAGGAATCATGAAGAGAAGTGAAAAAATGATCAGTGGCTAGTGGACTGCAGAACATGAAAGCTTTTATGAGACCAATTAAAGCATAAAATTAACAGAAAATGTTCCATCTTCTTTGCACATTCCCATTTTAATTCCTAAAGGAGAAGGCCACAAATCAGTAGTCTATTAACACATCTGTCCAAGTGAGTAATCCAAAATATTGGCTCTGGACTTGCTGTGATCATCAAATTACTCACAAAGACACCTTATTGGCATGCTACACAGCAGTACAGGTGAAATGACAGTAGCTCCCCAGACTCTCTGCACCACATTGCAGGGCTCTTATTTCATTTTGAGGAAAACTACCCCACCCTGCATCACCCACCCCAGCCCTCCACCCCATCCAGCACACACATATACACATACACCTCCTTCAGACCATCTCATAACCCATGCCCCTTTTGCCATTTCTCATTCCATTAAACCCTGAATTATTCAAAGCAGATGAAATTGATTTCTTGATAGTTTAATCGCAAATCAAAACCGAACCTTGAGCCCAGTTCGTTCCCTTAGGACAATTTTTGACAATCAAATATTCATGGAGAAATGAAATGTTAGCAGATCATTTCTGCTTCTGGCTGATTAGGCAGACACAATGAAATTCAGATGGAGAAAAGAAGGAGGCATGGAATTAACTTACTCCAATATGCCACGGAAAAATTGAAAGTGAGATAAGATTTTCAGACGATCTAGCAAAAGCCCTTATATATGAGGCTTGCCATTTTCTTTTATATCAAGCCAATTTGCAAAATAGAGTAACTTTAAGATTAGATGTGTGTACCAAACCTGTATTTAACATTATTCATAAGAAGTCCTTTACTCACAATGTTAGGTGTAATTGTATTACAGTGTTTATGATAATGCAATAAGTGAAGAACAAGTCATAACTTGAATATTTTTTGGGTCCCTTATCTGCACCAGCCTCAGGATAACCCCAAGTGCAAGATTAAATGACATATTAAGTTGACTCTGTTTTGTAATTGGTCTGATATCAACACCAAGGTTTAAAAAAATTTGAATAACCAGAAAATGCTTTGTCTCATGAATTTCAACATGTTAAATTTGGTGATAGGGTCTTTAAAAGCATGAAATAAATTATAATATTCCTGCTAGAATGCTTTATAACTTTCTATAAGTCCTATAGTATGCTAGCAGCAATACATTAAAGAAGATGTGGTGCTTAGAATAGAATAGCCTTTTAATGTCATTATACGTGTACAATGAAATTGCAAGTACATTTTTTTTTTACCTTTAGTAAGGCTCGCTGATTTTCCTAGTTTCCAGTGGGAAGAACAAGGGGAATATTTGGGTTATGTTATATTGCTGAGACCCTAGCTCATATAAAGAATGCATTTTTAATTATTTCTTTTGGGAATTAGTTGGACCTGAGAAGTGTAACAACGTTCTGTTCAAAGTTTTATCTTTAAACAGGAAGTCATATTTTAGTTATGTCTTCATATTTCACAGCGTAACACATTAAAGTGACCATTGTATAAGGTATAGAACACTTCATTTGAGCAGAATGAGGTGCAAATAAGCCCAAATGACTTCTTAATGCCTTTTTTTTCTTGTTTCCTGTTATAATGAGTGTTGGTTAAAAATATTAATGTATTGGGGTTATTCCATTAAAGGCTTCCAGTTCTGCCTATACACTATTAATACAACTGGAACTGTTTACTGAGTTCAGTGTATGTCATGGGTCCTAATTTAAGGTTTCACACACTGTCAGGAGGGATGCACTCTGTCAGTCAAAGCATGAGCAAAATGTGTGCTATATTTCCAGTCAGTGTGTGTTGTTTATCATTATTTGTGTACCCATGAAAATTGAAGTGTTAATTACATTTAATCAACCTTATTCAGCTGTCATTCACTTACACATAAGGTACATTTTACATCAAAAGATTTTTTTTAATTAAGTAAGATTTAATACAACTTTACTGTATCAGAAACTACTTCAATTAAATCAAAATCAAATCAAATCAAATCACTTTTATTGTCACATCACATGTGCAGGTACATTGGTACAGCACATGCAAGTGAAATTCTTGTGTGCGAGCTTCACAAGCAACAGAGTTGTGCAAAATACAATAACATAAACAGGCAAAATATACGAATGGCTAAATCTGAAACTAATAAATATATGTACAATATATAATAGTATATGCAAAAAAAAAAAAAAAATTCTGGATGTGTATATGTAATTAATGGTACCAAGATTTAAATCCTGGTCATGTTAATCCAAGGAGCTTGGAAAGAAAAGTGACTGGACTTCTTTAAGTTTCTTGAAGACGTTTCATGAGGACATTTGTATACCAGATAGAAGCCAGGAAAATAAACCAACCTTTCTCCTCTGAACCATCAAAGGTATACTCTCAGTGGGAGGGGTACAATTTGAAAATAGCCGCACCAAAGCTGGAGCTAAGAGCAGACCACATAATTCCCACCTACTGGCTAAAGAAGCTAACTGCACTCCAGACTGACCAATCTGTGCAATTTCATGAAAGAAATACGTATTTAATCCCTTTGTAAAAATGTGCTTAAGTACTTGATGTACATCAAGCCTTGATTTCCAATAATTTCTTTCCTGACTGTACAAGTACCTGGGAATCCCACTGGCAAATGGGAACCAGGAAGGTGTGGAAGGTGAAGGCAACAATGGTTCCTTTGGTAATCGGAGCACTCGGGGCAGTGACCCACAAACTGGGCAAGTGGCTCCAGCAGATCCCAGGAACGGCATCTGAGATCTCTACCCAGAATAGTGCAGGATCCTCAAGCTCTCTGGCCTCTCGTAGACGATTTGTGCTTGAAGGATAAAGAACACCTTGTAGGGTGAGTGGGGAATTTATTCAGTGTGTGTGTGCACATGTTTATATCATTCTGTCTTTATAAACAAATGTGGGGGGGTTTTTTCATCTGACTATATAGAGTGGTATAAGGAATATATTAAGAATTGCAAGATAAATTATGCATACATGTCTGGGCATATATAAGATACTCGAAAAAGTGTCTCAGGCCTGATAAATAGCAGAAACAGATTTTTGAGTGTTTTTATTTTTGTTGTTGTTGTTGTTCTTGTTGTTGTTTAAAATAACAAGATTTAAATACCAGCAATTATTTTGAGTAAAAGTGATTTAATCGTTTTATATGAAGGCTTTTTTTTTCGTTAACAATGCCAAGAATGACATTTCACACTTTTATTTGTAGATTATTCTGATTACATCATAAGTATAAATTTTGTATTCAAGTTATTCCTAAGCTTCATGGGTTAAAGCTTCAAAACAGTAGCTGAGCAACACTGCTTATTTTTATATTTAATTTACTGAAGTATGTTTGTAGTTTCCTACTTCAAATTTCACTTTCTTATCAGTGCGTATGAGTGTTGTCCAAAGCCTAACACAGAGGTGGCTTCAAAATGACTCATCCTTTGATGGCAGTAAGTGCAGATATTCACAGTTAATTTGTTTGGATCGAGTGGATATAAGGGCGGGAACAGTAAAGGTTTCTTTGAAAATAACAGTGTTATCTGACAGAAAACACTGCACCTTCAGGTCACGAACACTTTCTGCAGTTCCTCATATAATACCATCTTTAGAAAGTCATTTCACTGAGGAGTTCACTTTGCAAAGATGTTCTTTCTCACTTTTATACCAAAGTTTATAATTTCACATAAATAAAAACAGACCATAAATGCTGCTCTTCCTTTCCAAATGTTAAAGCCAGTATTAAGGTTTCATATTGTAATAAAATAATGAGCAGTAATGGGGTTAATAATGGTAATGGTAAAATGGTATAATGGTAATGGTAAAATGGTATAATGGTTTTCAGCTACAAATATGAGATAACCTATCTGACTAGATGCAATTTTGTTAATGTTTAAAAAATATAATAAAATATACTACTGCTGTAACTGTACATTATTATAAAACTGAATCAGTACTACTGAGTAAAATCAGTATCAGTAAACTTTTTATTCCAAGAACAGGTAAGACTGTAATTTCATTTCTCTGTATCTATTTGAATAATGACCTATACCTGGACATTACCACTGAAATGGATTCTAGATACAGTGTGTCTGGAATTCACCCCTAAGGTGTGATCTTTGGATGATTAGAATCAATTTGTGAACCTTGGGACTGTACAATAAGCCCATGTATTTCTTTTTACAGATATAAAAAGAAAATGAGTGATGGGGTGGTGAATGGTGGTACAAAGAATAAAAGCACAAGATCAAACAGCATCACAGGGAATGAGGAAGTAAGGAGGAATTTTATAATACGGTTCTGCCTGCCTGTCTGAATGCGTGGCTAATTCATTCACCATCTCTTTCAGCTGAAAGCAGCTCAGATCTGACTGTATCTTATCAAGGCAAAGGGTGAGTTACTCACACTGACATGAAGAACAGTAATATCTGATATATTAGCTCAACAGATTGCATTACTGCTCAGAACATACTTGTGCCCAGCTGCTTCCATCTCTCTGCAGTATCCTTCCTGGGGTTATGTTATATTTACAGTCTTGAAATGACAAAAAAATATATAGGATACACAAATATTTTTGTGTTTTTCTGTCTTTAAGGTCATTTTGTGGAAAGCAGCTGATTATAGACCAACACTGCAGGTAATACTGGATTAGGAATTTACAGATTGGCATTAATATTTATTTGAGCTCAGATCCAGATTATTTTATGTAAATGTAACGTGATGCTACAGATCTTTGTGCATGCAGATATATACAAAAATAGGATAAAAGCATTGCAGCTGACCTCCTTACAGTTAACACAGTTGAAACTCTTGTGATGTACGGCCTTTTAATAATGCAGAAATGCACTTGATCACCACACTACTCAGCCTCCTATGGGATCATGACATGCATTAAAGGAAATAAGCTATCCCGAGACGTCTCCTGCAAGGTCAATGTAGTGTATCATGCAATTGGAAAATGGGTCAAAATGAGCAATCACACTTGAGACATTGCGTTCGTCCCAATGCTCCACTAAACAAGAATTCATTATTTACTTACAATCATTTGTACCACATGGGAACTTTCTTTCTTACTTACAATAAATACTGTATGTGCATTCTCATTGTTTTTCTAATATACCATATAGTGACATTTACAGCAGTGGAGTACAAATATAAATGCACTTTAGACTCTATTGTGCTTTGGCACCATGTCTCATACTACCTCACGAGACATTCTCTGTTGTGCATAATTTACTATATTTCCATATTGTATTAATGTTTTCACTTTTCAGCTTTTAAATTAACATTTTCTAATACAGCACATTTAGGCGAAGGACATTCATAGATCATTAACAAAAACAAAAAGAGAGAAAGAAAGAAGAAGACAAAATAGAACAATGTTTTTAGGTACTCTTTGAATATAACAGTGTTCTTGCACACCCTGTGTGTCAGAAAGCAGCCCAAAGGGCAGTACATGTTTGGCAGAGGAGCTATTCCAGTTGTTTAAGTTCTAAACAACATACATCATTTGCTGATATTCTCTCCAAGGTTACAGAAGTGCTTGCGTTTGTGGAAAATGTTTCACAAGGCTTTATCAGACTGATTGAGCCAAAGCCACTAACATACCTGTGGGCTACAGGCCAGTGTGGCTGTGGTAGTCATAATAAAAAGGCTACAGTACAGTTTTTATTGTGCTTAAGTTTTGTGTAGGCACTTAATGATGCAGAATAAAAAGGAACGCTTTGTAATTATTATGATTGATGCTCCACTGCCATCAAGTGGAGAGGCAAGAGTCTGCAACTGAAGGCCATTAACAGTGAAGTAGATAATGTGAAGATAAAACGTCCATGGGGAAATTTATACTGTTGTTCATGTATGTAGTTTCTTTATTATTTGCTATTAGATTGAAAGCAAGAAAAATTGCCTTCTTCAAAACTCAAAAACAATACACCCTGCTCTGAAGGTATATTTCATATAATTTACTTTGTTTAATGTTAACTGAGTAGGTTATAGTCTGATCTGAACTTACCTATATGTCACATATTTTTCATCATGATTCAAATTAAATATAACAGCTGAAAGCCATGAAGGTTAGTGATTTTCACCTGGATTCACCTGACTGGTCCATGTCCTCCCCAGCTGGTAAAATGCACCCTGTAGAAAATGCTTTGCTTCTCACAGATGTTGAATAAAATGGTCCTGCAGTCTGTTAAGACACATCTGGTTTTGGAATACAGTCTGTCTTGGGTCTCCAAATGCACTGAGGTTTCCTAACACATAATTCTGCTGATTCTTTCACCATTAGAGTTGAATAGACAATATCCGAGTGACCCTGGATGTATGGAGTTTGTCACTAGAAGTGCTACTAAAATTATTTTCTTAAAAAGATATGTTTTTGGTTTTGGTTTTTTTCCCCACACTTTCACCAAGAAAGGCAAATTTACGTCAGTATAACTCAAATCTTGCAATTCAGCAAGGTTATTCAGGTACAATAAATGACACATACCAGTAAAGAAACATTTTTATCTGTGGCATGAGAATGCCATGTATTGTAGGAAATCTCAGTACCTTTTCTGAAGATGTGCCTAAGGGTTTGGATGTGACATCAATAAAATAAATCCATACTTCATTTCATCCTTATGTCAAAGATTATTTTCTTCTTTCTCCTTGAAAATGACAAATCGGCACTTCAATTAGATGCAACAATAAACCAGACACTGTTTGAAATGATAAGAAGGATCCAGTAGGAAAATGCACCCTTGTCTCAACTTCTTATCAATTATCAAAATTTGCGAAAAGTGAAACTTTTGAAACAAGGTGACATGGAAATCTAGACTAATGGTGTGACATCTCTGGAAGAGCTTGCAAAGCTTGTTTTAAAGGCAAGTCTTTAAAAACAATTATTCTTATCCTGTCTTGTCCTTTCATATGAGTCAAACTGTACCCATTTATTGAGAATACTTTTCAGCTGGGAAAATCGTGAAGACCTTTTCAGCTCAAACATTTCAAAAAAAAAAAAAGATGTATGTCAACGTGTCTGCATGACAGAATACTTCAGCAGCAAAAATGTTCCTTGTCATTACTTATGCAGCCTATGAAACATTTGATAAATAAACTGATGACTTGCAAATGGTTATTTTGTGGCAGATTGATTTCAAAGTGCACACATCTACATCATTTACATTTTCACTGTTCTACTTGTGCAGTGTGGAGCCACATGGCATGTGAAATATGAGCAGATGATGCAAATGTACAAAAGAATGCATACTTTTTTATATTCCATCAAAGGTTCCACTATAGACAGTCATTAACATATGAAAGTTTATTTCTTGGGTACCATTACATTTAATGAGTTTTTGGTATATATTGCACTTCTTTTATTTCATATGTTACAATCATTCCTGTATAGTTAACTCTGCTTTATGTCCTCATGGGGTTAGTATCAGTCTTTTTTCAGTTTGCCTTTAATCTTTTTAAATTCATTTCAGTTGTACGCATTGTGGAGGTTTATGGAGGTTGTAGCAGTCAGACAATCGAAACGTCATCTTCCCTGGGTGCCTCATTGCCTTTATGTTTATATGCACATTATATTCTAGCTGTTATGGGTCTTCTGCCATTAATAACATTTTGATCTGTGCCAACTATGTTCCATTTAGCAATACTTCCTCATGACTGATACATAATTTTTTGTCTCATCCAAGCCAATTTTTCACAATATTTCATCACTGGATTCTTGGCCGTGTTCTGCACAAATAGTGAGCTACAGTGAAATATAAGACAATGATGTAAAAAGGTTCCTGAAAGTGAGCAGTATTATTATTTTTAAAAGTACATATCAGCTCTTTTGGTTAACATTGTCTGCAAACCTGCCACCTTTACCTTGCTGCTGTTGATAGACTGAATGATGCCTGATCTGTATATGTGCAGTGTCATTAACCTGGGAACATACAGGTCAATAGTGCTGTCTTCACTACTAGCCTTCTCCCTGCACAGAGCATAACACTGTTACAAGACATAGATGGGAAACTGCTGTATCTGATTATGGAAGCTGAGCTGTACAACTCCCCAGTCCTGCTTTTAGACTCTGCTTCTATAACACCAGAGTTAGTCTTGAGTGTCCCAGCTGCTGCCTTGACCCGTGCTGAGGACTACTGGCAAAGGCTACAGGGTATACCCACAGCTGCGTTCAATTCAATTTTGTTCCTTTTAGCATCGAAGTGCAACTGGCAAAAGCAAACATGGCAGAAAGCAAAGATCTTTTGGTACACATAATCATAATCAAGTTTTGTTTTTTTCTTATCTTGATTTCTCTAACAATAAAAAACTATCCAATCATCTGATGCAGTAAGACAGTGCAATGTATCTAACACTCCATGGCATGGTGTTCCCTTCAGGCAATAAACTACATCTTTTTTGCTATTACGGTGTGCCTTAACATTTTTATTTATTTATTTAATGACACAAGACACTGTCAATTGCAGTATAGTTTGTTGTGCATTGTGCAATTAGACCATTTTGTTAGGGCAATAATTCTGAAACAGTGCTATTAAGCTCCGTGGGACTGCTTGTTTTCGGCTGCTTCAACACACTGTATTCAAATCATTATCTTGTTATGAGGCAGCTGCAGGATCATTTGAATTAGGTGTGTGGGTCCAGGGATTGGGGTCACAGGCGAACCTCTGTGTTAACATTTTGAAAGCACTGAGGGGCAGAATATATATGTAGGGAAAGTATGGATTAACATGATGAAATATAAGGGTCAGTTAGGGTCATTCCCTCAGTGAGGACAGTGAACATCATGAGTGTGAGTTTGAGGAACAGTTCAAGTCAAGGGGTCATTTAAGGGTCAGACATATAATGCAGGGAAAAAGTGGGTTTGGATAACCCATCCTGGGTGAAAAAGTAATTTCCACCTAAAAGTAATAACTGCTTATACAGCCTTTGGTAGCTAAAACTGCAATCAAGCACTTGTGATAATCTCAATTAGATTTAAGCCTAGACTTTGATTAAGCCACTCCAAAACCTTCATTTTGTTTTCTTTGAGCCATTCAAAAGTGGGCTCGTTTGTGTCATTGTCTTGCTGCATACCCAAAGTGTGTTTGAGCTTCAGGGAATTCTATTTTTTGGCAAATGTGAGACAAACCTTTGTGCTCTTTTCGGTCAGCAGTGGTTTTCACCATAGAACTTTCCCATAGATGACATATTTGTCCAAAATCTTTCTTATGGCTGAATCATGAACTCTTACCTTAACTGGGGCAAGTAAGGCCTGCAGGTCTGTTAATGTTGCTGGCAGTAATTAGGCCTGGGTGTTGCTAGTCATGTTGAAATCAGCTTTTCAAAACAAGTGGTTAATACCATAATAACAGTTAATTCATGATTTAACAAGAGAGGGTAATTACTGTTTCACATATGGCCAAAAAAAATTGGATAGCTTTTTTCCCTTAATAAATGAAATGATTGCTAAAAACTGTTATTGCCGGCAGTGGCTGTTCCACCTCATAAGACTACTTCATTTAAGATATTCCAGCATTATTAATTTGCTTTGACCGAGGAGCAAGTAGTCATTAATATTAATATTAACTAATGTTTATTAATGTTAATATTAATCTATAAGGATAAGCACTAGCACTTTATTGTTGATTTTTTTTGTTGTTGTTGTTTGTTTTGTTTTTTCTTTTTTTGTGTGGGTTAATCCATCTTTCTGTAACATATTCACCTTTAATGGTGAATATGGTGATTTTTTGTTTTTATGTTTGTTTTTATAACGGTATAAACAATGAAAGGTGATGGATTGGCCAATTCGTCATCATCGACTCTGGGCTGGACCAATTACAATACATCTGTATTGAGGTGAAGAGGAAGCGATTTGTCCCATACTTCAGCTAGAATGAAAAAAACTCCAGTTTTGTGTCTTTTTTTCAGCTAGAATGAAAAAAAGACACAAAGCTGGAGTTATTCTGTGTCTTTAGGCTGCACAGCTGCCTCTTCTTCTCTCATTCTCTCCCCTCCCTCTCCTGTTGCTACTTCAATCATGCAACTGATCAATGATCAGTGGGATCGGCTTTTCTGTCGCAAGTCCCGTCTCTCTTGTTTGTTTATCGCCCACTTTGCGTCAGAAAGAAGAAACCAGCAGATATCGAGCTAAACAACAGCAGCACGTTCAAGCTGTTGTTAGAATTTATTTGATATTACTTTCTAGTATCAGCTGATGTTTGCTGGAGCCACAGCTGTAAAGCTGCTGGTCATGATATCGGTTCGGATATGTGGTGAGAGGGAAACGTGAAGATAAAACCAAGAGATGTCCTTAAGTGGTCATCTGATGTAAACTGTATAGAAATCATACATAAATACCAACAAGACAGTGTACATCACTGTCACAACAGCGTTTGTTTTCATTCAAAGGCTTTATAGTTTTTCCTATAATACCTGGTGCGCCGGTCTCTAGTCAAAATACCCGAGCAGATTTTTTGTCCCAGTCCCAATCCTGACAGATATAGTTGTTTTGATTTTTGTTTGCTTTTTTGCAGATGACATTATGCTTATCAGTTTTATCTGTATTCCAGCTAAATAGTTAAAATCCCACATGCAATCTATTTCTGTCATTAAACTTTGTTTATTTTTTTTACTGTCTAGCTGTATTGTAATCACATCTTACTAGATGCATCAACACTACTAGTTTATTTATTCTCTCACTTTTATTTAAGATTGCAATTTTTAATTTAACATTGCTCCTCATCACAGAGAAAGAAAGACACAAAGAAATAATTATATGTTCAGGAAAGTATAACAATTTCTCTCAGGCATCTTCGCTGCTAATAGCCTGGATTTTATTTTTTTGTCCCAGCAACATCTGAAGATGACACTTAAATGAGCCATGTTACATAAAGACTAAAGTTCATTTGCTTTTCACAGTGAACGGAATCCTTCCTTCACTGGAGGAAGGATTCCAGGAAGGACACTGGAGGAAGGACTCCCGCCCCCCGCCCCACTGACTGTACAGGAAGTTAGCACAAATGATGATAGAGGTCCTGCGGGGTTCTATCTTCAGTCAGCCAAGGGTGGTAATGGGGTTACAGTGTGCAATTTGCTACTCTACCCCTGCAAGCTTACATCAGCCCGTCTCATCGTTCGTCTTAAAAGCGGATTCCTAATCGTTCTGCCAGCAGAAATATAGTTTTGGCTTTGAAGATGGTATTTTTTTCCAAAGAAATAAAGTTTTGACTTTGAAGATGCTATTATTACAGATAAATTTATTTATTTATTTACCCAGGATGGACTTGAGCCTTTAAAAGTGTCTGAGGCATTTTAGATTTAAAATTAAAACTTCAAAAGTGTTTAAGCAGCATAACTGACAAACTGCTTTTGTATTTAGGGACTATATATTTGAAACACTATTAACTCTATTAAGAATAAAATATTATTTTCACAACTAAAATATAGTATAAATTAGGAAAGCATGTAAACATACATATTACACTAACTTTCAATTACATTCTACATATGAATAAAAAACATAACAATAAAAATATTAATACCACATTAATTATCATTATTAATATTATGGGCAGTTAATGAGAATTTTAAGCACATATCAAACCTGTCATCAAGCACAGTTTATCAGTAAATGAACTGAGTGTTGACTAAATATACTTTTACTCATGAGTTCACTGCATGGAACAACTCACAGCTACACAATAGAAGCTATCATCTTGCCTCATTCGTTACTTGTCCTGTTTGTATTAAATTGTGCATGATGAACTAATGCCCAAGGACAACAGAAAATCCCAATAATGTCTTTCAAGCCTTGACATGAATGTGCAAGGTTGCTTATGCAACAACTTAATTCTACAACTTAGTTGTCAAAACATCCACATTGGTATGGGTGTTCCCAAGAGAGCTTTACAAATCAAACAAACCCACAAGGTATTTTAAGAAACAGTTCATAGATAAGGAGATTTATATATCTTTAGTTTGTAATATGTTGTTTTTGAACAAGAGTACAAGAAATACTTTTGTAGTAATAACCTATGATTCAGTAGCTTGTGGAACAATAACTGTTGTTTTCTGCATGACTTCATCAGTCTCTCAGGTAATTGTGTTGGAATTTGGCCCCTTCTTCTTTATGTATGGCCTGTGCTTCAGTTCACTGAAGTTTCCAGGCATTTGGGCAACAGCACCACCTTGATTCGTTTCTTATTCTGACATTATGTTGCAGATTTGCTGGTCTGCTTAGGATCATGGTGCGCATGACTGGATTTTGCCAAGCTTTAGCTGTTGGACAGATGGTCTCACATTTGACTCTAGAATACCAGATGACTTCATGCTTGATTCAATGACTGCAAGGTGCTCAGGTCTCTGGCTGTAAAACAAGCTCAAAATGATCACCCCTCCAACTGTTAATTGCTCACATGATTGACAGTTGGTAGGGAGTGTTTGTGATGACATGCTGTGTTTGGTTTCCTCCAAATGTGGTGCTGTGCATTATGGACAGACATTTTCATTTTGGTCTCGTTTGTCAAGAGGACTTTGTTCCAGATGTCTTGTGGTTTGTTCACATGCAACTTTGAAAACCAAAGGCATGCTGCCATGTTCGTTTAGGGTAGCTTTCTTTAGTTATGGTGAGCGAGAATAGTTGTTTTAAAAAATGCAGGTGATTTAATCATTATTTTCAATGCAGAGAAACTATACCAACTGAGTGCTGCATTGTTATCCAACAGAATCCCAAACAACTGCTAGTGCAATAATACAAAACCAATACATGTCCACCTCTTTAAATACAAGTCGCTGGATAATAAATTTCTCAAACACAAACACGTAAAATTGGAATTTTGGAACCATTTTTAAATTTTGAGAACACTGCTATATGTTTATGTACTGAGATTTCAGATTAAGTAACAGCGATTAGTACTGAAATCTAGAACCCGTGTTATTGAAACCTCTGCAATATAGCGTCTGGTATTTATATATATGCCTGAGTCTAGATAGGAATTTTAAAAAGAACTTCAAATTAGTTAGTATTTTACAGTAAGGACAATAGTTTAAAGACACTGAAAGTTTTTTAATGGTCAAAAACAACAAAATAAAAAACACTTTGACAATCAATATGTGAGAGAAAATGTTAAGAAAAAAAAACATTGTAAGGATATGCAGTGGATATGTTTTGTGACTCTTTGGCACGGACTAAGAATGAGTTCAAACCAACAGCTAAGTATAAAATTGTCATTATTTCCTTAGAGGGAGGGAAACTTGCCATCACTAATTCATTCAACAATAAATTCTGCACCATTTAAAAGAGTATTTACTATAAACACAATAATATTCCCAAACACACCAGTAAATCCAGCAAGGAATAACTTTAAAAGAAATTAAGGGTTAAAGAGCTCATCTGAAGCAGCCAGGTTTTGTACTGGAACAAACAAAGTTCAGCTCACATTTACCATACTCTGTTATTAACAGATGATGGATGTTTATGAGGGAAAGTGAGTGCTGGAGTGAAATTAGAAAATTGCTGAACTCCTAAATCTTAAATAAGTATTAAAATGAAAACCACATTGCTCATCTCCACATGAGACCAAAATGCGAACAGAAGTCTAGACAGGTAGTCAAGCCAATAAAACTGGGATTAATGAGGCACTGTGTATGACTCTTTGTGACTTCATTTATGAGCTCACTGAACATCTGCATGCAGTTGACAGAAGTCAGTTGGTATGTATCATAACTTTATCATTACTTTTAGCAGTGCTTTGCAGCTGTGCATGCATGTGTGCGTGCGTGCGTGCGTGTGGAGGGGGAATGAGGGGGGATTGTGCTTTACTTTCATTTGCATTTCATAATGTTATCAGATATCCATGTGTGGTGAGAGAGTGCAGCTGGGCTGATGAGCTACTGTAATGCAAAATAAATGGCCACAGTTAAAAATACAAGGGAAAACAACATTAATATAAATGACAAAATTACTATTCACATTATGACAACACTTTCTGAATTATGAATAGTGACCCATATGCTTGAAATGGTGGGAATTTAAAAGCACAGGGATTCTACTAGATAAAAAAAAAAGAATTTAATTTATATGAGTTGTCAAGACAAGTGGCCAGAATGTTTTGTACAAGACAGGGAAAACATGTATGGCCATTTAACAACAATGAAGGGTCTGTGATTTGTTCATGCTACATAATAAGTAAAAACATGTCTGAAGGATTATATGCATTTGCATAATATGAGCCAACAGTGTGAATATATATTATTTAAACATATAGGAAAGAGGCACAGTTCACAGGAAAAAAAATTAAATGCTGATTGATTCTGAAATTGATTTGGTTCAGTGAATTTTTAAAAGTAAGCATTTCATGAATTTTCTCAAGCTCTTCTTTTCTCACCTTGGCTATTCATTACGTAGAGCACATAGGGGTTCTTTGATTCCATTGCTTTTTGTACTCAGGGGGCCAAGTGCTGCGAAAAGTTGGTGGGAAGGAACTGAAAACTTACCTGGATGGGTTTAACTTCTGTTTGCTGGAGAAGAAAAGTTTAAATAGGTATTGCAACATATGAATACACTGCTTTTTGCTCATTGGCACTGTATGATTTGATTAAACCATGTTCTAATATAAAATAAATAAATGAGTACAGCACATTTAGATAGTACTTCAGAAGGGGTCAGCACAGAGACTACAAGCCCATTATCATCAATGGAGCTCCAGTGGAGAGGGTGCAGTCCTTCAAGTATCTTGGTGTCCACATCTCCTCAGACCTGACATGGGCTGCCCACATTCAGGTCCAGACCAAAAAGGCTAGGCAGCGCCTGTATCACCTACGACAACTGAGGAAGTTCAGGGTCTCTCCAAAGATCCTCAGGATTCTCTATACAGGCGCTGTGGAGAGCATCCTCACACAGAACATGACATCGTGGTTCGGGAACAGCTGTGTGAAGGACCAAAAAGCTCTCCAGAGAGTGATCCGTACAGCAGAACGCTGCTGCAGGATTGTTCTCCCCCCGCTTCAGGACACCTACACCAGGAGATGCCGGACTAGAGCAGCGCAGATACTGAAGGACCCGTCCCATCCTGGCAACAAACTGTTCCAACTTCTGCAATCTGGTAGAAGGTTCTGCATCTTCCGGGCAAGGACAGAGAGACTCAAGAGGAGCTTCTATCCCCAAGCCATCCGTGCCCTAAACACACACACCCGCCCTCTCACATCATCTATAATTGACTGAGACAGGACTCTTCCAGACACTAAACCAAGGCACAATGTACATTTCAATTCCTTTAATTTTAAATATGTTCATATTGTCTATCCTGTAAAATAGTCAGATGTCTATTCATATTAATGTACAGAATTCACCTGCTTGCTGCTACTACTGCACATTCACCCAGTGTATATACTATACAGTGGGGCAAAAAAGTATTTAGTCAGCCACCGATTGTGCAAGTTCCCCCACTTAAAATGATGACAGAGGTCAGTAATTTGCACCAGAGGTACACTTCAACTGTGAGAGACAGAATGTGAAAAAAAAATCCATGAATCCACATGGTAGGATTTGTAAAGAATTTATTCGTAAATCAGGGTGGAAAATAAGTATTTGGTCAATAACAAAAATACAACTCAATACTTTGTAACATAACCTTTGTTGGCAATAACAGAGGTCAAAGGTTTACTATAGGTCTTTACCAGGTTTGCACACACAGTAGCTGGTATTTTGGCCCATTCCTCCATGCAGATCTTCTCGAGAGCAGTGATGTTTTGGGGCTGTCGCCGAGCAACACGGACTTTCAACTCCCGCCACAGATTTTCTATGGGGTTGAGGTCTGGAGACTGGCTAGGCCACTCCAGGACTTTAAAATGCTTCTTACGGAGCCACTCCTTTGTTGCCCGGGCGGTGTGTTTTGGACCATTGTCATGTTGGAAGACCCAGCCTCATTTCATCTTCAAAGTTCTCACTGATGGAAGGAGGTTTTGGCTCAAAATCTCACGATACATGGCCCCATTCATTCTGTCCTTAACACGGATCAGTCGTCCTGTCCCCTTGGCAGAAAAACAGCCCCATAGCATGATGTTTCCACCCCCATGCTTCACAGTAGGTATGGTGTTCTTGGGATGCAACTCAGTATTCGTCTTCCTCCAAACACGACGAGTTGAGTTTATACCAAAAAGTTCTACTTTGGTTTCATCTGACCACATGACATTCTCCCAATCCTCTGCTGTATCATCCATGTGCTCTCTGGCAAACTTCAGACGGGCCTGGACATGCACTGGCTTCAGCAGCGGAACACGTCTGGCACTGCGGGATTTGATTCCCTGCCGTTGTAGTGTGTTACTGATGGTGACCTTTGTTACTTTGGTCCCAGCTCTCTGCAGGTCATTCACCAGGTCCCCCCGTGTGGTTCTGGGATCTTTGCTCACCGTTCTCATGATCATTTTGACCCCACGGGATGAGATCTTGCGTGGAGCCCCAGATCGAGGGAGATTATCAGTGGTCTTGTATGTCTTTCATTTTCTGATGATTGCTCCCACAGTTGATTTGTTCACACCAAGCTGCTTGCCTATTGTAGATTCACTCTTCCCAGTCTGGTGCAGGTCTACAATACTTTTCCTGGTGTCCTTCGAAAGCTCTTTGGTCTTGGCCATGGCGGAGTTTGGAGTCTGACTGTTTGAGGCTGTGGACAGGTGTCTTTTATACAGATGATGAGTTCAAACAGGTGCCATTCATACAGGTAATGAGTGGGGGACAGAAAAGCTTCTTACAGAAGACGTTACAGGTCTGTGAGAGCCAGAGATTTTCCTTGTTTGAGGTGACCAAATACTTATTTTCCACCCTAATTTACGAATAAATTCTTTACAAATCCTACCATGTGAATTCATGGATTTTTTTTTTCACATTCTGTCTCTCACAGTTGAAGTGTACCTCTGGTGCAAATTACTGACCTCTGTCATCATTTTAAGTGGGGGAACTTGCACAATCGGTGGCTGACTAAATACTTTTTTGCCCCACTGTATGTGTGTGTATATGTATGTATATATATATATATATATATATATATATATATATATATATATATATATATATATATAATGTTCTTCCTCTACACCCCCCCCAATTTTTGCACATGTCGAGGAGCGTGTCAGGCTACATTTCACTGTGTGTTATACTTGTATAACTATGCATGTGACAAATAATAAAGGACCTAGAACCTAGAACCTAGTAAGAATAGGTATGTGGATATATAGGGGCCTTATTTAAAAAAAACACCACAGTGTTTACAACTCAGCACATATACAATCTTTATTATTGTTATTATTATTTACGTCTTAAATCATAATCACAAAACATTCAATGAACTCATATGAATGTTCTAAATGTTAGGACTCTTTTGGTTGTGTGATAATCCACAGCAGGCTTTATAATATGAGGTTACTTAGCATAAACCTCATAATAGTCGGTTTTTCCCTTCCACCAACATCTAGCGTCTTTTATGCTTTTTAAGAAGGCTTTTACATTTTTATAAACTCTAGCTATGCCTGGAACTGCGCTGGAACACATTTTTTTAGAATATGCCCCCAAAAAGAAACACAAACAAAAAAAAAGATTATTTGGAGTACTGCCATTTTTGATCTGGCAAGTTAGAACAGACCTTTTATATGCTATCATTCCAGACAATCTATTACTAACTGAGAGTTGGTTAGATATTTAGTTAGATAATTGGGGTCATTTTTTGTGTAGCATGTGTCACTCACTGACTCAGGAGTGTGTTGAGATATTGTCTGAAAATACCTGCAGCACACACCCCTCAAGTATTCTATCTCCCAGAAATGAACAGTTTGGTTGTATCTGTATGAAACCCGCCCGCTGTGGATTTTGAACATGTTTAATTTTTATTTGGCGGTTCCAAACTGACTATGGATGTGAGATAGACGAAGTGCTTGAAATGTATAAAATAAAGTGCTGTATAAAGGTATTGTTAAAGTGAAAGTATCATTAAAGTATGACATGCAGTCAAATGTGCTCTATTTACATGAGTTTTGAGGGGGGGGGGGGGGGGGTTATGATACAGAAATGAGGACTTCTACAATATTCTTGCATGTACATCATAATAAAAATATATTTAAGTCATTATAGCTGTCATGTTAATATCTTGGGTGAAACAGGGCATGATTTTATCTGATACAAAAGTGAGTATTATAAAACCTAAAAAAAAGATACACTCTTGCACTCTGAAATATTAATTAAGGATTAATAACACATTTATTAATATCAGATAGTGTATTTATGCATTCTAAATAAAGCATTTTGTTGTAGACACTTATTTGCTCTGTTACCTCCAACAATATCCGGTAAAAATTCAGGGATTCAGTGCAGATGTGAAATAGCTTTTATGCCAGAAGATAGATCAACCAACAAACTGCCACTAAACACAGATTCTGTTGCCTTTTGCTTTTGCATGACCTCACGTCACTTGTGAAAGTCTGCACGAGGAGTATGGCAGCTCTTTGGGAACATTCTTTCCCCATGACTCAATTGTTCACTCTGCAGAGACTGGCTGTCTCTTGGCTGTCTCTTTCTGCAAGTCAAAACATGCTACATAGAGAACATTGTGTCATGTAACCTACCTTGTACATCACTACAGGTTTTGGGGGTTTTTTTTGGTTGTAGCTTGCCAATTTACAGTGAGGTCATAAAAGGAAAATTATACATAGCTAGCCAAGTCTGTTAAAAAAAAAAAACAAATGAAAAGACAATTGCTCGCAAATGCCAATCCCAGAACTCGGTGTACTCTAATTATCGGAACCAAAACTTTCACTTCATGGTATTTGATTTGTCTGAACTTGAAGTTAATTAACTAGTGAAATGTTCCATAATAGTTGTCTAAGGCAGCACTGCAGTTACTCCCAAACTTGTTTCAGTCTAAACTTGTTTTTCAAAGCTTTGACATTAGCATTTGACCATGTTACAGTCTGTACCAAAAGAGCAGAGTAGCTGCTTTACCATTTACTGAGGGTGCTAAGCTAAGCACAGCAGCTTCTCTACCAGTATCGTTGATCTTCTCACCAAGAAAGAAAGCATGTTGGAATATTGGGCCACTTCTTTTTTATCTTTACATTACGGTTTCTGTTAGCAATACATCTTGTCCATAATCTCAGAAATGAGTGCCTTTCGTGTGTCTGCTATAATTTTTAAATCTGAACTGTAAAAGGAGAGATCATTTAAAAGGTTACATTTGTATTGATGGAGCTGAAATCATACTCTGGTTCACCTTCACCATTAAACACACTTAGTTTGGCCAGAACTCCATAAAAGGAAAACTTTGAGACCGCCTTTCACATATCAGTTCTTAAGGGGCAGGATATAAAGAAAGCAGCTTGATTTCATTGGCTAAACTATACCCACATGTAGGCATGGTGTCATAGACAGTGCTGCCTTATTCTCAAACTTGTCAGGGAAGCTCCAGAGACAGCACTAACAGACTGCAACTGAGGTGCTCTTTTGCTCTTTCTCAGTGGCGGATTTGATTAAGCATATGGTTACTGTTATAACCTGTAAGTACATTTTGCACTTAAAAATTTGAATCACCTTGCATTCTATTCATTTATTTGTCACGTCATGTTTATAGTTAATTCATTGACTGTTGGGTTTACTAAGATATTTTATTTCTTATATTTCCTCTTTTGCATTTATAGATTGCCTGAGTTTACTGCAGCTTTCAAGAAAAGACAAAAGACTTCCATTGTCACATTTACAGACTGAAAATGAGCTGTACAAGGTAAGTTACTGTTATATATTTAACCATGTGGTAACTGTATTAACATCAGAATTCACAAAATATTTTTTATGTTGAAATATAGGATAAATTATATCTATAATTTCATTTATCTATATAAAAATAGATCTGATTTTAAACCGATGATCTTTTTTTTCTTAGAGTTCTTCATGCCTTTAGTCATCCCCAGTACACTGTGAATCCAGTTGAAATGGCTAAGTGTCTGAGCCTCAGGCAGGAGCAACAACTTTATGAACTGTTTTCCATGTCGCACCTGAAATCCACAAAGCCTCCTTGTAAGCATACACACTATCCAGTGAAGACCCCTTATCCATTATCACATCCATCCTTGCCTTCCACTTCATCTTTACCATCGCAATTGTTGCGCTCCCCTCACTCAGCACCAGAAAATACTCGGAGCTGTTTACGCAAGCACATCAGCAGAGAAATCAAGAAGCAAGTTGTGTTTGCAGATGCCAAAGGATTTGCACTTACTGCTGTGCGTATGTTTATTCCTGAACCTTTGTCTCCCACTTCTACCCTGGCGATGAGACCCTCTCCAGCCAAACTGGAAGGCCAGCAGTCAACCTCTGATAAACTGAATCCCTACAAGTTCCGGCTGGGTTTCCCTCAGCCAGCCCAGGACCAGAAAGCCTTTCTTGCACGTTTGCAAGATATGAAAATACAGCTGGAAAGCTGCAACATTTCTGAGTACGTCTTAAGTGGTAAAGTGTTTGTTGCCCATGCCGCTACTGAAAAGGATGTGTGCATAAGGGTGACCTTTGACTCCTGGCGCAGCCATCGTGACATTCCTTGCACATTCTTGTGGCAACATCGCTGTGGGGGGTCTGATGTGGATGTTTTTGGCTTCAACTTAAGCTTAACTCACAACAGGGATCCAAGGGAGCGAACTGAGTTTTGTGTGTCATTCAGACCAGGGCCTTGTGCTACACCACACTGGGACAACAACGGGGGACAAAATTACAGAGTGTGGATGGAAAAAGAAAGATCAAATGTGAACCAAGACAACACTAATCGTTCTTACCCCACACTTTCAAAGCATAGGTCACTGTCGTGGCCTTTACACAAGTCCATCAGTGTGCAGAACTGCACTGATCTACAGTATATTCAAAAGACTCAGGGAAGATTGGAAAGCGCGTCCAAATTGAAATCACCCAATACCCTCTTCACAGACTTAAGAAATATTATTTTAACTTAAAATATTTAAGAAACAGTGGCTTTGGGGAGGGGTACATGCTTATGAAATCTAGCGTGCTGTATATGTCTGCGAGGATTCTCAGTCATCCAGGACATGGTAGTCTAAGAAGCTTGCAAAGAAAGCGACTGGACTTCTTTAAGTTTCGTGAAGACATTTTCATCAAGAGACTTTTTCAATTCTGAAACTAAATGATGGAGAGTCACGGATACTTAAACCTTGTGGAGGTTTTCAGTGGACAGTGCTGGTTGATCTGTAATATACCCTTGAAACAATTCAAACGTAATGCACCTCCACCTCCTAAGCTTAACTTCCCTTTTGAAATGTGAAAACTTGTTTGACTTGATATTCTGATTAAAACTGTCTTAAAATATAATTTGTCTTTTTGTCCATCTCCTTGGCAAGGTAAACTGTGCAATATTGCATAGCCGCATGTTGTAGTGTGACATAACATCACTGGGGAAAAAGCAAAAAACATGAGACTTATATTTGCTTAAGAGAAAAAACATATATCAGCAAATAAAGGTAATTATTCCAAAAATCTTTTTTGATGAGCTAACACAATGAATGGACTTATATATTCACACAGACATTATTTCTCTGGCCTCAGTTCTGGCTCTGGTGTGTGTTTCCCTCTTGTGCGTCATACATACCAGAAAGAATAAATTAACAAAACAAAACAGATCTTCTGGGCGAGGTGACAGACAAGCTTTGAATGGGACGTTGTGTTCAAACACACCCTGCTCTAAATGGTTGAGTAACACCCTGGGAACTGTTACATCTTGTCATGCACATGACTGGAGTGGCAAACACCATGTAACCATGGCAGCATAAGGGACAGCATGTACTTTGGATAATGCATGAGTTTGTGTTTACAGTACATACAAAGGTGGAGTCATTATTAGATATTAAAACCACACGGAGGATGCTATTGTTGCTTTTGTTCTATTTATTCTAATCTTTGGGCTGGTTTCTTTGTCCTACTCTTTCATTTCACACAGGACAGCTCCCAGAAAAAACAACAAACCTTTTTGGAACTGTCAATTAATTACCCACATTGATGATGCATGTTATATTTTGTATTTTTTGCCACATGAAAACCGCAGTGACAAATGACAACCTCCTGCCAGTGGGACTGGGATGTTGGTCATTTTGCAAGCTGCTGATAAACACCCTCATTTGTCATTTTGTTTTGAGGACCCATTGCATTCTATAGTGCACAGTATTCACAATCTAATCTCTGGAGACCTGGGGTACAGTCCTTGGGCAAGATACTGAAGCCCCAAATTGAAACAGTGTGGACGTTAAGGTTTCCCGTTCATCAATTCAGACAAGTCAAAGTAAGGCATAGCCATCAACACTATAGTCATTTGTTTAGGAACCATGATAATGGCAACTACTACATAAATATTAAAAGACAGTATGCAGACATCCACACAAGGCATTACGTCTGAGAAAGACTTTTCACTGGTCGATATCTTTTTTTCCTCTCTCATTTTATCTTTTAGAGAGCAGCAGGCACAGCTGGGTGGTGGCCAGAAGCCAGCTACCAGCTGCTGGTGATTACAGTGCTAAAGCTCATGTTGTCTGAACAATAGCCTGCAGACTGATCCAGTGGGCTGCAGCCACAGCTGTGATCACAAAGAGTGAGCTTTAGGTAGCTAACAGAAGTGGCTTGCTAAAAGCAAGTAGACTGTAGTGACATGATTTATGCTTTTTCTATAAACTTACAATTAACTAAAACTGTCTACGATAGGAACAACAACAAGTGAATGATCTATTTGGAATCATTTAAATGTATTTAATGTTTATATCAAACTACCTTCTTTCTTTATCTTCCAGGATGGAAAAAAAACAACGTGAGTACTTGGATCAATGGTGTTAATAAAAACATTAAACACATACTCAGCACATAAAACATAGGAAATAGTGTCTGTGATTAGTTCAAGTTATGTGCACGTCTCCAATGACTGTAGAAAACATGGACGACGCGACAGCTCCCCAAAAATTAAGCCAAAACGTCTCTATTGCCCCCTGGTGTCTGGCTGCAGTACAGGTCATAAACCCCGCCTCCTACATGTTATCGGATGGAACTGTGGTCAGACTGGGGTCCTACCATTGTGGGAGGAGGTGCGGTCGCGTTGTCCATGTTTTCTACAGTCATTGGTCTATAACAGTCACATTCAGTCAATCCAGAAAAATGGGTCACCCAAAGAGTTGCAACAATGAAAGGCAAACTTTTTTTTTTCTTTCAAGATTAAATGATTATAGTTGATATAGTTGATGATAATAGTACACAGTCAAAGGAGCTTGGAAAGAAAAGCGTCTGGACTTCTTTAAGTTGCTTGAAGACGTTTCACCTCTCATCCGAGAAGCTTCTTCAGTTCTAAGGTCAAATGGTGGAGAGTCCCAGATTTAAACCCAGTGGGAATATCCATCTGCAGAGGGACAAAAGACCCCCGATGATCCTCTAATCGCCTGAGCCAAGGTGTGAAACTGGGTGTGGGTCCCAATCAGCCAGGGTTTTGGGTGAGCTCATTGTGAAACCTGGCCCCACCTTATCATGCGAATTCCTGAGATCAGATGGCCCAGGGTGTGGGCGTTAAGGCGTCTGGGGAGGGAACTCAAAACTGGATTATAGATGGCAGAGAGTTGGTGTTGTAAACCACCGCCTCTGTTCAAAGATGGTCGCTCACAGTGGACATAGATGCTTCTTTCACTCCTCTTTCAAACCATCTGTCCTCTCTGTCCAAAATGTGAACATTGGCATCCTCGAAAGAGTGACCTTTGTCCTTTAGATGCAGATGGACTGCTGAGTCTTGTCCTGTGGAGGTGGCTCTTCTGTGTTGTGCGATGCGCTTGTGAAGTGGCTGTTTGGTCTCTCCAATGTAGAGGTCTGGGCATTCCTCGCTGCACTGTACAGCATACACCACATTGATAAGTCTGTGTTTTGGAGTTTTGTCTTTCGGGTGAACGAGTTTTTGTCTGAGCGTGTTGCTGGGTCTGAAATACACTGGGATGTCGTGCTTGGAGAAAACTCTCCTGAGTTTTTCTGATACACCGACTACATAGGGGATGACAATGTTGTTGCGTCTGTCCTTCTTATCCTCCCTCGCTGGTGTCTGATCTTCTTTTCTGTGCCTCTTTGCTGACTTTAAGAACGCCCATTTAGGATAGCCGCACGTTTTGAGTGCTTCTTTTACATGCATGTGTTCCTTCTTTTTCCCTTCAGGCTTAGAGGGAATAAAACCCGAAACCCTGGCTGATTGGGACCCACACCCAGTTTCACACCTTGGCTCAGGCGATTAGAGGATCATCAGGGGGTCCTTTTGTCCCTCTGTGGAGGGATACTCCCACTAGGTTTAAATCTGGGTCTCTCCACCATTTGACCTTAAAACTGAAGAAGCTTCTCGGATGAGAGGTGAAACGTCTTTAAACAACTTAAAGAAGTCCAGACGCTTTTCTTTGCAAGCTCCTTTGACTACGATGACCTGGATAGTCATCCAGAGAACCTTCACAGACATAATAGTACACAAAACGACTAGATGCAAGTCTTAGTAGAATTATTTGTATATTTTGTATATCATGTGTATTTGTATATGTTGCAAATGCTACATTATAGTGCTTGATGCAAAGTATGTTATTTTTAAATAAATAAAAACGCTGTGAAAGCAGTGCTATGAAAAAGCTTCCTTTGCCAATTTGTGTGATTTGTTTTAATGCAAATTTGGCTGACTTACATGTTACAGGTCATTAAACCAATTTTTCTATTAGAACCTCTCATCGTGGTTCACTGGAGTCTCAAAGCCTTAGAAATGGTTTTGTAAGCCTTTCAAGAATGATAGATGTCAATGAATTTTTATGTGAAACAATTGACATCAACCATTCTCCAAATGATCTTTATATTTGTTGAGAGGTGTTGGTTTTTGAGATCTACTTCACTTCACTGTTCAGTTTTTATTAGTTTAAGTTTGGTGTTACAAAATGAGACTGTTACAGATATTATACTGAATCCAGCCAACACAGACCAAACATCAAATTAATCCATGTCAATAATATCCTTTCAATGTTTTCTTGTTGGCCACAAAAGGAAACAAGTAGAGCAGAGTGCCCTCTACTGGCAATAATCTTTAAAGATTGTACTTTGGCAAATGTCATATAACAGAGGAAACAATGCAGGATCACAACTACAATCCAAGATAAGCAATTTAGTGAATGTAGGAAGCTATGGATGGTTATAGGCTGCTCCATACAAAATCACATTACCCATGTTAACCATCACAATATTTCTACACTGAAAGAGCGTTACATCACTTTTAAAAGGATAAACATATCTGAAAGATTGAATTCTTGGTTCAATATAGTTGTTTGGAGAGGTTTTATTGACACTGGTCACTGGGAAGGTGCTCATGCTCAGGATTCCAAGAAGACCTTGCAAAACATTCAGCAGCCTTTCTGTCACACTCACAGATGAACATCTCACATTCATTGTTGTCTGAAGAAGAGAAAATAAAGAGCTCAAAATTCACTTTGCAATAACCAGAAGGCCAACAAGTGCTACTATAAAGTTAAATGCCAATCGGCTTTTTTGAGTACTCACTGCCACAGGTGATCTTTTTATTTTGGTCATCACAATTATAGTCATAGAACTCAGTGTAAGGATTGTCCAGGATGGGCCAGCATTCAGGGTGCTGCAAAGCATCAGTGTAACACTGGTCATGCACCTGGCAGCACCTACGTACAAGTCAAAACATGAATAATGGTGATTACTGAGAAAAAAAAACTCTTTTGGGGTATGTGTTAAGTAGAATGGCTAACCCATTACCTATCCAGATCATCCACAGGTGTGCCAGAGCCCCCCCATTCCACAATAACAGCCATAATCAGCATAGCCAAGAGCAGGCCAGCTATCAGGCATTACACACAGGATCATATTTCTGAACTGGTAGAGTGCCTTGTAGTCTAAGGACTGGGCTGAAGCACAAGCACAGGATAGAACTATGATTTATACCCTAATGGGATGTGTTTCTATTTATGATATGTATAGTTTAACAGCAACAGACATGCTGTACTCACCAATACAGAGGCCTAGAGCAAAGAAAAATGCAGTCTGGAGGGCATTCATCTTGAAGTTTAATCCCAGAGTAGCTCCCACTTATGTTCAGGCCTGTTTATATATCAGGTATGGAACCTTGTCTGTCAGCTGTTCATACTACACAGGGTCACGTAGACTCTTAGAACAAAGAACCAACATATGCAAAAAAGGATAATCGTTCTCACACTCGGGGACCTTGTGTTCAGATTTCTGTAGATGTGTTAATGGTTGCTTCTGTTAAGTAATCATGTTTTTGTTTTTTTGTAAATATCTGAGTTAGGATTAGAATATTAGTGAAACGTTTGGTTTTGTTTACTGGGTAATTACTGGATCTTTGTTCAAGTCCATTGATTGTTTAAAATATTAGTCAGCAGAAACGACCCAGTCTGTTATAATGCTCAGGCACTATAATATCAGCAAATACTTGTGGGTTGTATGTAGGTTGTCATACTTTTACCATAACATTCTTCTACAAGTACTGATAATTGATATATTTACCCCTGGATTGGTATGTTGTACTATTTGTGCAGGATAAATGTTTTCCAAAATATGATTTTTTGTTATTGAAAATAAGCTTTTTTCACGCAGATAAACGTTTGCAGGGCTCATGGGTCAAAAGGCTTGGGTATGCCAAATTAAAGGGACATTTTTAACGAAAGAAGTACATTGATGTACATAACTATGACTCTATGAGCCAGTTAATTGTTCATATTACTATTACCAAAGAAGGAAATGAAATACAGTACTGTGAAAAAAGTCTTGAGCCATGCCCCAAATTTTCATATTTTTTTCCAAGGAGATTTTTTAAAGTGGTCTTGAGCACTCTCTTGACTTTCTGAAGGTCTTTCCAAGATTTTCTTTGGAGAATGGTTGCATTGTCACTCATTTTCAGTCTAGTCCTTGTACCTGATCATTTTGAGAGGAATGTTTTTATTGGTTGTTAAGCTACTTAACACTGACCTATGACTCAGTCAAAATCATCCCTTAAGGCTACGTCCACACTAGCCCTGATAGATGTGAAAACGGCATTTTTGTCTGAAAACGCTCTGCGTCCACACTAGCGTTTTCAGTCATTTTCGCAGAGTTGTGCATCCACATTGAAACGGCCGAAAACGCTTACGTTCCAGTACTGCGCATGAGTGAAACGCAAGAAGATTCGGCCTGCCTCATTTCTGTCTGCCGTTTATTTACTTTCTGGTAAATGCACCAAGTTTTTTAAATGGGCTAACAATGAGGTGGAGTTGTTGCTGCGAGTAACACAAAAGTACAAAGTTGCAAAAGTGAGTGAGAATTAAAGAATTTGAAGAAAAGCTATCTGAAGCATGTACAAACTGATATTGATCTTTAATAGGGCTGTCAAAATTGAGAGCAAACAAAACAACTGCTGTATAATGCCCTCTGCTATCTTTGTTAAATTGGTCACATGACTGCATCATGACTAACATGCGTCATTGTTTTCAAAAGTCTCTGTTTTCGCTGTCCACACTGTGACGCATAAGCACCGTCTTCGAATGTATGCATTTTCCAGAGCGTCTTGAAAACGCTGCATTTTCCTTCAGGAAAATTCTTCGAGCAGTGTGGGTTCATCTTGACAGAAAACAAAACAAAAGGTAATTAAGAGAAAGTTTCCCGAAGAGAGTTCAGGCGGTGTATTGAAGAATAAAAGTGGTCAGATCAAAGACTGACTTTCAAGCTTGCTAGAACAGTACAAACTCTGCTTTTGCTATATCTATTATATTTGCATTTGTGTTTGCAGATTTTAATAATCTATTCCACCTATTTCCCTTTTTCTAAGAAAACTATAAAGCCTCAAGACTTGCACAGTACTGTATAACCAAGGTTCATTTGATGCACACAAGATTGCAGTTTAGAAAATGCATAATTTCATAATCAGCAAAGCTTGTTTCCACCCATCTTTCAGATAGGTATTACCGGTACTAGGGGTGGGTTTTGATTATCAATGTATTGAGTAAAATAGATTCTGGCTTGGATAACGTGATATCGATTCATTAAAATCCAGAATCGATTTTTAAATATACATTTATTTTGCCCGAAACGCCAGAATCTCAGGTTAAACCTCACAAAATCTCTACAACCACAAAACAGCTAAAACTATGGTGGCCCTGAGAGGCCAAATGGACTGCAACTTCAGAAAACACCAGCAATAAGAAAAACGCTGCAAAAGCACACAAAACACAACGGAAATAAGAAAAACAACAACAGAAATAGGAAAAAACACAACGGATATAGGAAAAAAGATCCGACAGACCAGTTGCAGGAAGCAAAATAAGCTCCGGACCCCACGTGACTACCAGCTGTCAGGTGACCATTTTAAGATAAGATAAGATAAGATAACCTTTATTAGTCCCACACCTTTATTAGTCCCACTGCTGTGACAAAACAAATTTGTTTTGTCACAGCAGGAGTGGACAGTGCAAAAGTTATGAGGCAAAAATTAGAATACAATAAGAATAAATACAGTACACAACTGTACAGAATAGAATAAAATAAAATACTATATACAGTAGAATAAAATAAAATGAATATACAATAAGATAAAAATAGAATACAAATACAAATACTATATACAACTGAGTAAAAATACAACGATGACAGAAAGGATTATTGCACTTAGTATTATTGCATATGTATGGATGTGTGTGCTTGATCAGTTAAAGTCTTTATTATGGAGTCTGACAGCAGTGGGGAGGAAAGACCTGCGAAATCTCTCCGTCCCACACCGTGGGTGCCGCAGTCTCCCACTGAAGGAGCTGCTCAGTGCTGTCACAGTCTGCTGCATGGGGTGGGAGATGTTGTCCATCAGGGATGACAGCTTAGCCACCATTCTCCTGTCACTCACCACCTCCACTGGGTCCAGAGGGCATCCTAGAACAGAGCTGGCCCTTCGGATCACCCTGTTCAGTCTCTTCCTGTCCCCAGCAGAGATGCTGCCGCCCCAGCAGACCACGCCATAAAAGATAGCAGAAGCCACAACAGAGTCATAGAAGGTCTTCAGGAGTGGGCCCTCCACTCCAAACGACCTGAGTCTCCGCAGCAGGTACAGCCTGCTCTGCCCTTTCCTGTAGAGGGCGTCTGAGTTATGAGTCCAGTCCAGTCTATTGTTCAGATGAACACCAAGGTACCTGTAGCTGTCCACAGCCTCAATGTCCATACCTTGGATGTTCAGTGGTTGCAGTGGAGAATGCTTGTGCCTGCGGAAGTCTACCACCAGTTCCTTGGTTTTACTGGCGTTGATCTGGAGGTAGTTCAGCTGGCACCAGTCCACAAAGTCTTGGGTCAGACCTCTGTACTCCTTGTCGTCCCCATCAGTGATGAGGCCGACTATTGCAGAGTCATCAGAGAACTTCTGCAGGAAGCACTGGGTGGAATTGTGGGAGAAGTCTGCAGTGTAGATGGTGAAGAGGAACGGAGCCAGAACCGTTCCCTGTGGGGCCCCCGTACTGCAGACGACCCTGTCCGACACACAGCCCTGAGTCCTCACATACTGTGGTCGGTCGGTGAGGTAGTCCAGGATCCAGGTAGTGAGGTGATGGTCCACTCCAGAGTTCACCAGCTTGTCCTTTAGAACCGAGGGAAGAATAGTGTTGAAGGCACTGGAGAAATCAAAGAACATGATTCTCACAGTGCTTCCAGCGGTCTCCAGGTGAGCGAGGGAACGATGTAGGAGGTGAATGACAGCATCATCCGCTCCAATGCCAGGCTGGTAGGCAAACTGAAGTGGGTCCAGTGATGAGCTTATTAGGCGCCGAAGCTGAGCCAGGACCAACCGCTCCAGGGTCTTCATCAGGTGGGATGTCAGAGCCACCGGCCTGTAGCTGTTGAGGTCCTTGGGGCGTGAAGTCTTTGGCACTGGTACAACACAGGAGGTTTTCCAGAGCTGTGGGACTCTTCCCAACCTCAGGCTCAGGTTGAAGAGGTGCTCCATCACCCCACACAGTTGGTCCGCGCAGGACCTGACGACCCTCGAGCTGATGCCATCTGGACCCGCTGCCTTCTTGCCATTAATCCTCCTCAGTTCCCTCCTAACCTGGGTGGTTGAGAGAGACAGGCTGGAGCCTTGTGTTGAGTGTGTATTGGATGCTGCAGTTGGGGGTGGGGGGGAGTGAGCAGGGCTAATAGAGGAGGTGTGAAGTGTCTGAGGTGGAACAGCAGCAGTGGGGGTGGGTGAGTCTGCAGCCGATGTTGCAGACTGCCTCATGGCTGAATCAAATCTGTTGAAGAAATGATTCAGTTCATTTGCCCACCTCACATCCCTCCCAGGCAGAGAGTTCTGATGTTTGTGGCCCGAGATGGTTCTGAGGCCTCTCCAGACTTCACCAACGTTGTTTTGTTGAAGCTGGTTCTCCATCTTCTGCCTGTAGCTCTCCTTCCCATTCCTTATCAGTCCCCTCAGCTCTCTCTGCACCCTTTTCAACTCCTCTTTGTCTCTGGATTTGAAGGCCCTCCTCTTCTGCTTGAGGACGGTTTTAATTTCTGGGGTAATCCAAGGTTTGTTGTTGGAGAAACACCGTACAGTCCTGGTAGGTACAGTGTTATCCACACAGAAGTTTATATAGTCAGTAATGCATGTAGTAAGGCTGTCGATGTCCTCTCCGTGGTCATCACAAATCACCTCCCACACAGTCGACTCAAAACAATCCTTGAGAGCCTCCTCGCTCTCCTCTGACCATCTCTGTACTGTGCGGGTGGCTGGTGGCTCCCTGCGCACTAAGGGCTCATACACAGGGACAAGGTGCACCAGGTTGTGATCAGATCTGCCCAGGGGAGGGAGAGGTGATGAACTGTATGCCTCTTCTGCATTGTAGTGATGGGTCGTTCGCGAACGAAATGGCTCTTAGAGCCGGCTCTTTGACGTGAACGACGCGAGCCGGCTCCTTATCGCGAGCCGTCACGTGGGGTTTTTTTTTTTTCTTTCTCTCAGCCTCTCTCTCGCACTTTTTTTCCGCTTCACTCTGCACGCGAGCCTTGTGCTTTACGCTGGGCAGAGGGGGGAGGGGCGGTAGTTACACTCAGTAGCACAGGAACAGAGCCAGAGAGAGAGAAAGAGAGGCAGGGACAACAACATTAGAAAGGTATAGTAATCATCCACAACTATTTTCAGTTGCAGATGATAAAGGATTGAGAAAGTTTATTCATGCAGGTCCATATGACAGAGAATATGCATGTTCTTTTAGTTTTCATATTATAATTTATATTTAATTGTGTTGTGGTTTGCAGTGTTTTGTGTTCTTTTCACTTTAAATTTGTGAAAGGAAAAAGCTGAAAATTTAAATAGTTAAAACTTGAAATGTGAATAGTTGATTTTTGTATTATATGATTTATTTATTACATTTTATGTGGAGTGAATAAATAAAAGTATATTTACGGTGGCCCCTAGAGACAAAGCACATACAAACTTCAAATCACGTACGAACTCTGAAGCATGTACAAACTCCAAAACACGTAAAAACACGTACAAACTCCAAAACACGTAAAAACACGTACAAACTCCGAAGCACATAAAAACTCAGAAGCATATAAAAACTCAAAACACGTACAAAAGACAACAGAAGTGCTCCAGGATGCTGGGCGCAGTGTTGAGCCTTTGTTATCTTGTGGCTACACAAGCCAGCAAGTACCAACGACCGGATTTGGTGTGTGGTAATAACAGGTAAACGAACTTTTTTTTAAATTATTTGAATATATATATGAGTGTCTGTGTATAAATACACAAACAATACACACATGCTTTCAATTGTGTAATTTAAGTGATCTAGTAGCTCTGCTTTGGAAGTTCAGTTCATGCTAGAAATGTGTTTTGGAGTTTGTACGTGTTTTGTCTCTAGGGGCCACCGCATATATTTATATATAAACATATATAAATAAAACCACTTGTTTTTATGTTAGTAATTCCTTTTGTGCATAATTTTATATTATTGTTAATAATAAATTAATTAAAGCAACAAAACAACCTGAAGAGCCGGTTCGGAGCCGAAAGAGCCGGCTCTTTTTAGTGAGCCGAACCGAAAGAGCCTAACCCTGTCATGCTTAACTTTTGAGAATATAAGTAAATCTTTCTTTAAAAGAACTCTGTCCTGCTTAACATAAAATAATAGAAAACAATAGAAAGAAAAACATTCTTGTAACAGTGCACATTTAGTGCATTTAGTACAATCGGCTTCAGTTGAAATATTATTTCAGCTTTTCTAATGCTAATCAGCTGCTCCTGTTTGTAAACCCGCTTGTTCCCATGATTATGCATCTTAACTCATCATCATTATTCATCTATGTATTAGTCATCTATTTGTTGTAATCATCTATCCTTGCAGTTGTTTATTACACAAAATAAATTATATTATCACACTTCTGGCCACATAGCGCTGATATTCATTGCACTTGCCCATATTAACTTTTTCCAGCCAGGTGTTTTCCTTTTCCCATTCTTCCCTTTGTCTGAGGGGAACAAACATTGCTGCTCTAATGCTGGGCTTACACCGTGCGGTTTTAGGCCCATTTTGAGCCGATTTTTGAGTGATCGGACCGATTTTGGCCTTCATCGTGCATCGTGTAGTATACGTGGGGTAACGAGAAGTGATTAACACCTCACGACCAGCTCCCGATCATCAATCGCTCGTGATGTTCTCACCACAGCCGCTCACACTGCTTGCGCGCAAACACGTAAACGTTGGTGTAAAAGATGGAGCAGCACGGCAGTGCAGCGTGTGATCTGGACACAAGCGATGGAGGCACAACTTGTAGAACTTTGGAAAGCTCATCCGAGCCTTTTCGATGTGGCATCACAAAATGATCACGACCACAACAACCGTGAAAATAGTTGGATTTACACTGCTGCTCAATCACAGCTGCCTGATGAGTGTTTTTCATTAGCAATTTAGCAAAGTTGATGGTGGTGGTGTGTCTGTGTGAGTGAAAGACAGAGAGGGAGAGCGAGCGACAGATTTTCTGTTATAACCTTCATGTTATGGAGGCACAGTGTGCGCACTCAGGTCGCATCAGAGCATCGGGCGGTATAGTGTGAGACCTGCATCGTGACATACGAACTTCTAACCCCTGCGAGTCAATCGTGCAGTTTGAGCAGGAGCTGAATAACGTGACTGAAAAAATCGCACAGTGTTTGCCCAGCTTTAGGTGTACTGTCGTCCGAGACTTGCACCGCCGTGTCGGCGTTTGTTTCCCTGTTGGCCATGCTTCTTGTTGTGGTCATCTGTTGTCTTCCGGTATTTTCTCCGTAAGCGACCTTTTCTCGACCAATGAGATGAGCGGTAATCTGAATTGTCATACTCGAATTGTCATAAGTGTGCTGTCAGCTCATTGGTCACAAAGCAGGAGAGGGGCTGGGAATTATGTTTTCAAACAAAGCGTTAATTCCATTAAAAGTTATAGACTACTTTTAATTCTCACTATATTACGGGACAAAGTGCGTCCCTTATTAGCTCAATACGGGACGTGTACTTTTGTTTCGAAATACGGGACGATTCCGTATTTTAAGGGACGGTTGGCAACCCTACTGGAAAGGTAAATGTCATATTATCCCAGGCAGTGTAACGTTAGCATTGTTAGCGTTGTCCTTTGTTTACATTAGCTTTGCTCAAACGCCTCTGGTTGTCAGTAGCCATTTTGTGTTTTTGGTGTACTTAACCAAGATTTTTAACATTTGTAATTGTATTTATAGGTTCAACATTCCCAAAGGCTAAATGACCCACAGTTGAAGCCATGGGTAGTAGTGAGAAAAGACGGGGTTGTCTTGGGAGCACACTGTAACTGCACAGCTGGCCTTGGTGAGAGCTGCTCACATGTGTCAGCTGTGTTGTTCAGCACATGGCAGCATACCAGTGGAAAAAAAAGAAGAGATAGCTGTTACATCTAAGAAGTGCAAGTGGGTCATCCTAAGTGAGGAGTCTTTAAAGAAAGTGGAGTATCAGCAATGCAATTACATAATTTTTAACAACTCTAAACAAAATAAAAAAGAGAAATCTGCAAAAGATCATCCTGGCCTCTGAGCTTTCCCACCTCTCCTACCTCTGACTGCTGCTGAGCAAGACCAACTGTATCACAACCTCTCCCAATGTCGCACACAAGAGGGGAAGATCATCAAACCCTAAATTAAAATTCTAAATTAATGCTATTTTTGTTATTTATATAATTCAGCGTTTTATATTGCACCTTACCACTGAAGCAAGTGGCTAGTTTGTAGATTTTTGTTCACTGACACAGGCAATAAAACTTTTTTCTGATTTTGGTTCTGATCTGTATCTGTTAATCAAGAATATGAAACGTGGTTAGTAGAAATCATTTAGATGGATGTGAAGAACAAAAAATAGTGAGCCCAGGTGACGTCTGCTATTCTCTTATTCTGATATCTGTAAGTAAGAAAGCTTTCCCTTCAAAAGTCAAGTCACAATAAGGAAACAAAGTGAGAGCTATAATGTGTATTTGTTGGTTGAGCACATCAGTCACATCATTTTCATTTACATCACTGGAAGGGCACCACAGATTCACCAAAGCAGCTAATAAAGCATAATGAAATACAATTTTGCCTCTTTCTTGTGAGATTCTATAATAGAATGAAACAGTAATGCCAGTTATAAATAAAGACAATAAATTGAATGAATTACGAAACACTTATTTCTATTACAGCTGAAAATATTGTGTAATACTACAACCTGAAATGACAAATAGATTGCGTTGGCCTGTACAGGAGATAAAGAAAAAAAATTTAACAACAGCTGTGAAATGGAATAGTCCAAATCACCAAAGTAAACTGGACCTGGGCTTGTTGCAGGGAGCTGAAGTTAATAAACATCTTGTGAGTGTATGCACTCACACTTAGGACCATATAATAATAATAAATATGTCCGTGATGAAAGTTGTTCAGCACGCTAACGTCCTTAGTCCACTCTGTATGCTAGTATAGGTCTAACCGTTTCACTCCTTTGATTTTTTTCCTCGTACTTTTTTTTTTTTCTTTTTGTCTAGTCTGTCTTTGTACAGACCTGGCGTGTTCTCCGTCATTTTGTACAAAACTGTTTTTGGGGCAAATAAAATGCAAGTAGGGATTAAAACTGCAGAATTAATGATTACCGGTGCTGGAAATGCTAGCGCTTGATGCAGTGTTTTGATTTTGCTGCCACTCATGCCCACAATGCAATGCGCGAAAGTCATGTGGTCTGTCTGTTTGCTCTTTTGCTTTCTGTCTTCTGTTGAACACATCCAGTCTTATTTTTCTTCTCCTCTTCTCTGGAGATAGAACGTAGTTGAAAAAAGCTGGAATAAAGTCCGGACTCAATGGATTATCGCTCTTTCTGCCTAAAAAATAAACATAAACATTTCAGTATTTCTACTTTAGAGCTTGCTAACTTAGAAAGCACGACAGAAAGGCCACGATGCATGCAACTATGTGGTTTTGCACTCATCAGAAACCACAATGATAGTCTAGTAAAAAATGAAAATTCTTATGTTAGAAAGCTTGTATTTGGTAACTTACCCGATATGAAATGATTGCTGCACAAGCGGAGTCCCATCTTTCAGTCTTGTTTTGCTTACTCCTGGCTCTTTTAATAGCGCTAATCAATTTAGCTCGCCTTTCCACATCTTTGGGAATGCGCTAAAACGACGGACCTTTCTTTTTTCTTCATCTATTTGTACAACATGGAGCGCAACAGTTATTGACCATGGTTAGCCTCCTTCACCGTGGCAGTCAGCCGATTGCTTCCGAAATGGGGGAGGACCTGTGTGACGTCATCCCCCGGAGCTCTGGGAGACACTTAAAAGAAGTGGAGGATCTATCGGTTTTGTGAGGGGTAAGTGTGTTAGCCCTAACTATTAGCCTAAAAGCCATCATCAGTATTATACGAATCATGATAAAACACGCCTACCATGTTTTGGGTTCCTGAAACTGGTCCATCGGGTTTTTGTCTCCCCAGAAACACTTCCGTTGTGTTTTTTCCTATTTGTTGTTCTTTTTTGCTATATCCGTTGTATTTTTTCCTATTTCCATTGTCGTTTTCCTTATTTCCGTTGTGTTTTGTGTCGTTTGCAGCGTTTTTCTTATTGCTGGTGTTTTCTGAAGTTGCAGTCGATTTGGCCTCTCAGGGCCACCGTATAAAACAGTAAATGAGAGCAGGAACACAGATTCTGCACAAAGACGTAAACACAAAACGCGGACCCAACGCATCCGAATCAGTGAGATGTCGCCTTTCTCACCTGACGGCACGGACACGGAAACGCCGTCAGGGCTGAAAGCCGACAGCTTTTGAAGCATCGGCAGGTGCTTTGTGTTTTCGTCTTTTTTGCGCTAGATTCTGAAGCTTGAAGGATATAAAAAAAACAACAACAGCAATAGAATAATATTAAACACAAAGTGAACCCGTCTTCCTTCATTAAATAGGTTCTTTTAGATGTTAAGGAGGAATTGACTTAACCAGGCTGGCGGAGAATGAAGACAACCGGACACCTGCAGCAGATGGGGGAATCAGTGAACTTTTATTGAGACAGAGACAACCTCTCAAAAACAGCTCACATCAAGAGATTCCTAATATTTTCTGTGAGGATGGGTATATATTCTCTAAAACTTACAGGAGGGGGTTGTGAGGAAAGTGCTGCATTAGCAGAAAAACAACTCCATAAAAGGAAAGCGGCCTTGAGTGTTCTAGTCTCTTCGCTTGCAGATATCTTTCGCCTGCAGGATGAGGCGATCGCTTCTTATCGCTCTCAAGGCCAAAGTCGTGAGCACACAGTTGCACAGTAACTTTAAAGCTGTGAGCACATTTTTATTACACAGTTGCACAGTAACTTTAAAGCTGAACAATATTTAAAGCTGAATAATGTTTGATCAGATTATATTTTCTTCAAATCCCCCTTTTGACCCATCTTAAATGGGTCAACACACAAAAATAAGTAACATTCAAAGGAACACAGAGACGTGTCGAAGCCTGGCTCGAAAAACTCCTCGGGTCTTATCATTTGTATTTATCTGTCATTGCAGATGAGGAGAAAAGAGTCCAGGCACCACCCTGCCCAGGGGTCGGCTGCAAGCAGTCTCGGTTCCCGATGAAAGCAGTAACAGCTGTCCTGCACACACGGATACAACGAGTTAGTGCAACCAGGGTAGTGACACAAAATTAACAGTTCCTGTAACTCAGCAACCAAAAAGCATAAGTAATGATAAAAATGTGGAGAGTACAGAGTATACTATAATAATGAGAGATATAAACGTGAAAATGTGAAAGAATAAATCAACTGTAAAATAAACTCAGAACGGTAACTGCTAAGGACATTCAAAAGTGAATATGGTAAAATGTGAGGAATGGGTGTGGAATAAAACAATTCATATCCATTTGTGGGAGTACATATTCGCTCAGGCTTAAGTCCGGAGACCCTGAGAACATCGCTTAACCCTCACAACCCGACCAGACACAGTTCAACCAGATATATCCTTCAATAGGAATTGGGTGAGGGAAACAATTAATAACAAACCTAATACAAAACACCACAGAGAAACAACCATTCTAGAAGCATTTAAACAAGAGAAAGACGATAATGTTCGTCACCCTCACGATCAGAGTTTTCATCATCCGTTGGCGAGGAGGTGGGAAGTTGACTAGCCAATAAAGGCATCTGCCGGGCGAGATCCTTATCCTCAGGAGTGAAAGCTGTAACAATCAGTCTCTGGAAGAGGGATCGAATGCATGGAATACAACAGCAACCGCAGGTGACTAGGATAGCAACAAAAACTGAGATGGAAACTAGGATGGAAGCTACAAGGGCCTTATATTTGCCAAACATGTTAAGCCAAGAGTCCCACATGGCAGTATCAACGCCCGAGTGTTCCTTCATTTTAACAGTAAGAGCTGTGAGACCAGTAATAGCTTTAGTGAGGGAACCATCAGGAGCTGTGTTATTGGGGATATAGGTACAGCACTCCTGACCAAAAAGGCTGCAGACTCCGCCTTTTTCTGCGAGGAGAAAATCCGTTGCGACCCTGTTTTGGAAAGCCATTAGGGAAGTGGCAGATAACTGTGCATGCACAGCTTCAAAACCATCTCGAGTGTAATTAGCCAACAGTTGCACATTAAAGTGAATGTAGTTAATTCTGTCTACATTCGCATTTATTTCAACCATCCAAAGTATCGAGGCCCATCCTGCTTTAACCTGGTCTCGCAGTTTATATTCATCGGGGACCCCACGGGGTATACCTACAGCATCAATATAGGTTGGATTATGAGCTGAACCTGGGATTAGAGAACGTTTAGAGCGGCGTTCAGAGGAGGATGGGAGGCTAACTTCGTGTACTTCTATAGAGAGATCCACTGGAGTGACTAAAACAGGTAAAATAAGAGTTATGAGAGCGCAAAGACCTGACGCATCCCGAGGGAAACCATCATATAACTTGTTATTGCCACACCACCACCACAAATCAGCCCTAGCCGTAGGTCGGAAGTTTGGTTTCATAACAGTCATCTCAGTGCACCAAGAAGAGTTCAAGCTACCTAGTTTTACTGCATTGCCAGTCAGGTTAATACAAGTGAAATTGTTCACAGCTACATCTGAAGAAAAGAAAGGTGGTTTATTAGAGACTGAGCGTTGAGTTTTAGGAAAGTGATTTTCCAGATATGAGCAATGACCTCGTTTTGTATTGTTCATAAGATGCAGGAGGCATGCACTATTGACTGGCGCCGGTACAACTCGTAAAGTGGGGCGGGCTCCCATACATACTATGCAGTCGGAAGCCGTCGTGTCAGCAGCTTGTTCAGCTAGTAGTAACCAGTTGTTTGTTGCTCCAGAAATACCGGTTAGAATTTGGAAGAGGTCATCTTTAGACATTTTATTTGTGTCTACAATGCGTATTCGGCCATTTCTCCCCCCGTTTGTATATGTCACCGGAGGGCCATTAAAGGTGGGATTATCATCTTTAACTACAGAGCTTGGAACTGCAGCAACGCTAGGGCATATTTCCATTTGCCAATACAGGGCGGTGCGATCAGTCCAAGGGGCAATTATAAATTGTTGACAGGAGGTCAAGGCCAGATCCTTTAGGGTAAAAATTAAGCCTGAAAGATCCGGTTTTTTTGCTATTCTGAGCATATTTTGGTTTCTCCAGTGCAAAGCCTGACCCCTAGAGTACTTTGACCAATCCAGGTCCGTTTCTGACACTAAACTGGACCACTTCCACTGATGCCAACCTCCCAGGGTTATATACCACACTGAGGAGGAGAGATGTACTGCCAGGTTAAAAAGATCCCCCCCTTGGTCTTTGGTGACGGGAGTGACTGGGAAGCTAGCGAAATCTATTTCAACTACCCAACTTTTATTGTTGGGGACACAAAGAGTAATCATTCTAGTCGTGCTTGGGGTACAGGAGGTAACCGTGTCTCGTTTCTTTCTAACTGGATCGGGCGTGGGCAAAACTGGAGAGGAAGTGGTGGGCAAGACCCTAGGGGCTACATTTGTCAGATTGGAACTTTCAGAAAGGGGCGAAGCTTTTGAACTTGAAGGTGTCAGAAGTGTCGGGGGCCCTTCACAGATCAGGATTATGCCAATGGGAATGAGACCCAGGGCCAGGAAGGAAACAAAGACGCAACATCTTTGCCTGCCTGTCATTTCAGGGGGAAAGGGCCAAGACATGTTTACTTAGCTTGGATGTCGTCCAATAGAGGATGATGGGGCAGAGAAAGGTGGTCCAGTTCCCCCCACCTCGCCAAGGGCGTGTTCTAGGAGTTAAAGAGCAACAAAAAGTATCAGTGACACAACTTTAAATGAGCTTTCAGCGGTTAAAACTATTGCAATGTAAAATGTAAATCTTAAAAACTCAAGCCAATATAAAAGCAAAGTCATAAAAGATGTTAAAAATAAAAAAATAAAAATGTTTAGTTCAGTGTGAAGAACACCCCCTTTTGTAACCAGCCGGCTTGTAGGTTGAGCTTTGGCTCCCTCAAGTGGTTGGTGATGCTGTTGCAGCCCCTTCTGACAGGTCCTTCTGCACCTCTCTCAAGGTTCTTCCTGGTTCGGTGGCAGCAGCGCACTGTGTGTAATGAAACCAGGTGTCACCTTTACCTTCGAGCCTGACAGCGTGGGAGGTCCGCTCTGTTATGCGGTAAGGGCCTGTCCAGCGAGGCTCAGCCCACTTTCTCTTTGTGACTTTCAGGAGGACGTAGTCCATTCCAGGTGTAGCCGCCTCTTTCAGCTCTTGCTGGTTTCTTTCAGCGACCTGTGAGGAATACTGGGCAACAAAACTGCGGAGCATGTTATAATATGTCCTCGGATCGAGGTCTGAATCAGCTTCATCCGACATTAACAGGCGAGAGGAGGGGCCAGGAAAAGGCCTGCCATGCTCCAACTCAAATGGAGTGTAACCAGAGGTTTGATTTACTGAGCATCTTATGGACATTAATGCAAGAGGCAATGCTTTAACCCAATCTAATTTGGTCTGTGCACAGATTTTAGCCAATTTAGTTTTTAGAGTTTGATTCATCCTTTCCACTTTCCCCTGGGACTGGGGGTGGTAAACTGAGCCAAACTTATGTTTCAAACCTAATGCGGCTTCAACCCTCTGCAGATCGTGGTTCCTGAAATGTGAACCATTGTCCGACCTTATGACCTCGGGAAACCCATGCTGTGGTATATAATGATTAATCAGACACTTCACCACAGTTCTACTGTTTTCACTTGCTGTCGGCCAGGCTTCTGGCCAACCTGAAAATGCATCCACAGCCACCAGCAGGTACCTGTAACTACCTACTCTGTCCACCATGTCTGTGTAATCAATGATTATTTCTTTCCCTGGGCAAAGTGGGATGGGGAAGTACCCTGCTATTGGCTTGAAGGCGGGCTTGATTCCAAATTGGTTGCACTCCTTACAGGTTTTAACCATGTATTTTGTCATGTCTTTTAAATAAGGGTGCCACCAGACGGCTAAATTTCTCATCATTTGTGCAGGTCCCACATGCCCCACTCCATGTGCCTCTTCCATTGCTGTCTGTCTGACCCCTGGCGGTAGAATGGGCCTTCCATCTGGGCCACGCCAGACGTCTGTGTTTGTGGCCCCTCTTGTTACCCATAATGATTTTTCCTGGGGGCTGGCTTTGTCCTGTAACTCTCTGATTGTGGCTAGGCCTAGTTGTATGGGTGGTCTTTCTGGAGGGGGTGTGGCTTCTGGGTCCATTACCATAATCAGGGAGGGTAAGTAACCAGCTGTCTGCTTAGCTACTAAGTCGGCCTGTTTGTTACCTAATGCCACTAAATCCAATCCGGCACTGTGTCCTTTGCATTTTACCACTGCCACCTTAACAGGTAACAACAGTGCTTCCGCTAATTCCCTCATTTCCATCTCATGTTTAATAGGCTTTCCGCTGGCTGTCAAAAAACCAGCTCTTAGCCACTGCTTGAGCTCCACATGCACTGCTCCCACAGCATAAGCTGAATCACTGTATATATTCACTTTCTGTCCCTTTCCCATCCTTAAGGCTTCAATCACCGCTCTCAGTTCAGCTCTCTGTGCAGACTGTTGTCCTGTCAACTGCTCTGCCTTCACTGTTTTCCATCTCATGTCTGTCTGTTCCACTATTGCCCATGCAGCCTTCAACATTCCACTTTCAGTTCTGAAACAACATCCATCTGTGAACCAATCTTTTTCTGCATCCATTAGAGGTTCTGCCTGCAAATCTGGCCTGATTTTCTCCTGTACCTGCACAACCTCTTCACACATATGTGGTTCTCCTGATCCCATGTGATCAGCCATGTTTATGCCTTCATGTGAGTAGGTGATGTGTGGTGCTTCCAAAATGGTACTGAGGCGTCTCTGCCTGAGTGACGTGAGTGTGAAGGCCTGTGAAGAGACGTAGGCCACCACACTGTGTGATGTCAAAATTTTTAGTGGGTGGTTCATCACTATGTGTGCTGTTTTCTGAATGATTTTTGCAAGTCCAGAAACGTGTTGTGTGCACGGTGGGTGGCGTTTTTCAGTGTTGTCAAGCATTACGCTTACATATGTCAACACTTTTCTCTCTCCCCCTTTTTTCTGGAACAGGATACCATTGATATGGGTTCCAGTTCCAGAAACATCAAGATGAAAAGGCAAAGCATAATCTGGCACAGCAAGGTCAGAGGCGACAGAAAGCTGTTGTTTTAACTTTATAAACGCCTGTTCTGTTTCTGTAGTCCATGAGAGGGGAGCAGAGAGGTTTCTCATGCCTTGTTCATTTACCAAAGCGCGCAAAGGGGAAGTAAGGCCAACATAGTCTGGGACATAGGTCCTGCTGTAACCAGTCAGGCCCAAAAATGACAACATGTCTTTTACAGTTAGAGGTTTTGGATGGTGCAAAATGGAGTTCCTGTGTTCTGGGGACAAGGAAATACCGGACTGTGAGACCATGCGGCCTAGAAAAGAAACCTGTTTTCTTGCAATCTGTAGTTTGGTTTTGCTCACTTTAAAACCTGTGTTGGCCAGGTGTTGAAGTACCACTCTGGTGGCCTCCAAACAGATGTCAGCCGTGGGAGCAGACAGCAAAAGGTCATCCACATATTGTATTAACATACAGTCAGATGGTAGTGGGCAGGTTTGTAAAAGTTCTTTCAAACACTGATTAAACAGACCTGGGGAGAGGGCAAATCCCTGTGGTAAGCGAGTGTAACGCCATTGTCGGCCTCTAAATGTAAATGAGAAAATGTCACGCAGTGACTCACGAAGTGGGAGGCAGAAAAAGGCATTAGCCAAGTCAATGCAGGTGAACCAGGCATGAGATGGTGGGAGGTTGGTCAAGGCAACATAAGGATTAGGCACAGGCAAAGTAGGAGTGCCAAGTAAGGCATTAATCCTTCTCAAATCATGTGCCATTCTGAACTTCCCCGTGCCTTTTTTCTCAACGGGTAGGATGGGCGTGTTCCACTTAGAGCAGGAGGGCTCCAGGACACCGGCAGTGACCAAACCAGAAATTGTTTCTGCAATCCCAGCCTCAGCCTCCGGTTTGTGTGGGTACTGAGGCTGCCACAAAGGGGTAGCAGATGACAGTTGAAAAGAGACTGGCTCCACATCAACTAAACCTACATCTGTGGGTCCAAGGGACCACAAACAATCTGGAAGAGAGTCGAGTAAAGGCGCAGCATCACAGTGGTCTGTGTGTTCTCTGCCATGTGACCCGCTGACCACTCTATGTTGCAGTGTTGAGGAATTAAAGCAATCATTTAAAATTTGGTATGTGTTGGTAGATGGAGAAAACAAAACCTGTGGGAGTTTTGTAGGTGTCCAGTCAGTGGCCGCAAGGGAACGTTTAACCATTCCACCCAGCTCCTTAGCCTGGTGTCCAGGATGTAAGGCCAGTGACACATGGGGAGCTGCCTCATCAGACATCATGTACCACTGTAATTGATCTGTTGTAAAAGTAACCGCTGCTGCCACTCCCTCCGGTGCCGCAAAAATGCATGACATGTTCAAAGACCAAGCCCGCCCCTCACACTGCTCTTGGAACATGTGCTGGTACCAGGTGGTGTCATGCCTGTCATAAAACAGTGTAACATGAGGTGGGTCAGGGGGAGGGACATAAGGATGCAGGAGTGAGAGCCACGGCCGCCATTGCTGAAAAGCAGTCCAAACTCCTGGTTCAGCAGGTGTTTCAACTTCCAATAATGCCCAGTAGATGTCAGCAGAGTCCGCTAAACAGGAGGAGGGTTGCAGCAGAAACTGACCACCTCCCTCTGGCCCATTAGAACAGGGAAGCACAACACCAGTAGGGAGAGTCACAGTTAGGCCTTGTGAAGAGCAGAGTATTGTGGCTCCTAATTTAATCAACAAGTCTCTTCCCAGTAAATTCACAGGCGCCTGTTTTGAACAAACATAGCTGTGTAACAAAGTCTGATCTCCAACCGTTGTGGGGAGAGGCACGGTGTAAGGCAGAGTTTTAGGTTCCCCAGATATGCCCACCACTGTAGTCACTCTGTCAGTAAGTCTTTCACGAGCAACATCCTTAATGGTGGAGTACGTAGCTCCAGTGTCCACTAAAAAGCTGCTTCTTCTTTTATCTACAGTTACGGACAGCATAGGGTCCGCCGTTGTCCCTTCACTGTCCTGGGCAGTCTGTGGGGTGTCCTATAGCTGGGGACCACCCTCGTAGTACTCCCACCCCATCACAGGCATCTGTGGGGCCGGGGGCACTTCAACTAAAGCACCACGAGGTCCACCTCTGTGGCCAGGATGCTGATAGGGCCCACCACGGGCTCCCCTGCCTCTTCCAGCAGCCGGGTTCAAAGGGCACGCTTTAGCCCAGTGTCCAGGTTGTCCACACCGGAAACAAACATACATCTGGCCTCCCCTACCACCTCCCATCTGACCTCTTCCCCTGAAACCACCTCTGTTTCCTCCAAATGGGGAACCTCTCTGCCCATAAGGGGCCGGTGAGTGATAAGCACCATACTGGGGGGGCTGTGGATCAGCTGGCCACGGGTTCGGATACAAATCAGGGGCAACTGGACCAGGAGGGGGAGCCGCAGCGGCCACAAGCTGCTTTTTAGGCTTGTCACCTTTTCCACCCAGGTCGTTTTTCGCTTTCTGCAGCTGAACCTTCAACAGTTGCAACTGTAAATCTTCGACGCTCTCCGCTTTATCATCAGACTTAATCTGCACTTTGTTAAGATTAAAAATCAAATGTTTCTTCCAGATTGCAAAGTCACAGTCCTGCAAATCAGGATTATCCTCCATTTTCTGGCTTACTGACTCCGGAATGCCCCTCAGCACCGCCCTTCTAAACCACATGCTCTGTGAACAAGTCCTACTGGGGTGATGACCTGTATGGTTCACCCAGTCTTCAACAGCCTGATTTAGATAATGGGTGGGATTTTGCTTTTCCTCCCATTTAAATTTCTGTAAGGTGCCTTGATTTTTGGGTGGGAATTGTTTGCGCAGGGCCGGTCCAATAAACCTCAAGGCCTGCATTAGTGGCACCTCGTTCTCATGCGTGGTAGTACCCGCATTTTGTTCCAGATCCGCTGCCTGAGATCGGGATGTGCACCTAGTTATAATAGCTCTAAAATCTCCCAGTGCGAGGTCCTGTCCAGCTGTGTATTTATCCAAACCAGCTAACCAGGCATTCCCTCCCTCCATTATGTCAGGGAGTTTGTCCACTAGGGCCTGGACATCTCCGAATGAATAAGGTTGATACACTGGTCTACGTTGCGCTTTAGTCTGGACCAGGGGAAACATGCCTGGAGGCTGAGGCACAGGGCCCTTAGATCTAGTCTGATATCCTAAACTGTGAGGGGTAGAGGGGGGTGTATTGTTAAGGTCACTGAGTTCATCATCAGTATCCTCAGTTTTTCCCCCGCCTGGTGGGGTAGCAGTGTCAGCAAAAACGTGGGCTAAACTCATCTGTGTTTCCGGATCCTGACGGCCCACCAAAGACATGTTAACTGTGACATTTGGTGAAGTGCCAGGCTCAGTTTTTGCAGTAGCGGTCAGATCTCCTTTAACAGCGACGGGAGTGCTGGCAAATGGGTTGGACCGGGAAAGAGGGGCTGACGCAACACGATTATTCACCTGGACCACTGACCTACGTTCATTTAAGCAGCTGCGTAATGCTGCTTCTAGATCAGTTAATTGTTGTTCAGTGGGTTCCTGTCTGTTCATTCGAACCGCAAATGGTGCGCTCGCAAATGGGTCAGTTAGGCCCTCAGATCCGGTTCCAGAACAATGGGAGATGGAAGAGGGGGCTCTACTACTAGCTGAGGGTGTCGCCGACAGAGAGGAGCTTCCTGGGCAAAAATGCTTGGTATCTATGGGAGTTGGAGCTACGGGCGGTTCTTCTCCAATAGTCATTATTCCACCAGAGATATTAAGTACCGGATATATGCCTGCCGAGGGAGGAGTCTGGACTGAGGCAGAATAGGGAGGTGGCTGAGACCTATTTTTCTTCATGTGTGGTTTTGCAGTTTCCCATAAACACACCCAGTGATTAAATTTAGCTTTGCGGCCTGCGTGCTTATCTGCTTCCTTTCTGTGTCTCACCCCGCTTATCACACCTGCACCTGCTGCTGCTGAGTTGGCTTCTTCCTCTTTCTCTTTTGCCTGCATAGCCTTATTCTGCCAAATTATTCCCCAATTACCACTACTCCCCTCATTCTTTCCCTTTTCTTTCATTAACCTTTCAGCTGTTTTCCTCAATGACTCTTTCTGCTTTTTTGCTTCTTTAGGCTGGTGTGTGGAGTTGATGACTGTCTCAACACATGTTAATTGTTCTCCCAATGTGCTAAGAATAACACCGGGACCCCAACCATCATCATTAGTTTGTCGATCTAATTCTCCATCCATTTTACTGTCAATGGAGGAGTGTTCTTTTATTGATTTTAAAGGAGAATTTGGGCCAGCTGGGTTTCTGCCTCTGTTAGGCACTAATCAGCTGGGGCGCTGCTTTAAAGGTGAGTCAGCACTGAAATATCCCTTCAGGTGTTACCAAGCTTCTACCAAACCGGAGTCTGGCGGGTAACCTTGCCTAGAGCTTCCTGATAGGGGTGCTAGTTGGTTGTCACCTTGTTCACACGTCTCATTCACACTTCATACATTACCTGCAGTCACTCATTACCCTCCTTATGTATGTAATAAATGTGTAAAAAAATTCTATGTGTGGTGTATTATTTTAACCAAAAGAGGAACCTAGTTCCTTTAATTGTGTAATCTGTGAACACGGAGAACCAAACTGTCCTGCCCAGTGTTCCACAGCAAGCATTCAGCGTGTATTTATGTGTGTCCAATATCAAACAGAACATCAAAACATTTAAAACACTAAAATCATCGGGGTTTTAAGAAGAGATCCGTTTTCTCCTATTGATCAAAGGGACCTCTCCTTTTGGACTCCAACCAGTACTTCTCTTTTTTAAGTTTTAGAGGATCTTTTCTAATAAAGTCCTCTGGGCCTTCCTAACCCTTCTGTAGTTTAGAGAATATTACTAAAAAATATTCTCAAGGCCTTTAACCTTTTAATTTGTTTAGAAAGGCGTTACTAATAAACCCTTTCAAGGTCCCAGACCTGCTGAGGTATTTATCCGACACCGGAGAGCGACCCGTCGGCCGCAACCGTGGTCAGACCTCAGTTCACTCTTATCTTTATTCACTTATTCACTTATTTCTTATTCACTTATCTCTTATTCACTTGTCTGATTCTCAGCAAGCCTTAAGTAAGCCAGACAATTTTGGTTATGAATTACTAGGAGTTTGGACACTAAGTATTTTTATAATGTTCAATATAGCAGAAATAAAAGGTCTGCTTACCTTGTTTTTGTGTGCACACAGCTTTTGTCCAAACTCCGTTCACTCAGACCACGGCTGATGTCCTCCCCCCCGTTCCAGTTTGGCCTGGAGCGGATCCTGTTCCGTGACGCCAATTGAAGGATATAAAAAAAACAACAACAGCAATAGAATAATATTAAACACAAAGTGAACCCGTCTTCCTTCATTAAATAGGTTCTTTTAGATGTTAAGGAGGAATTGACTTAACCAGGCTGGCGGAGAATGAAGACAACCGGACACCTGCAGCAGATGGGGGAATCAGTGAACTTTTATTGAGACAGAGACAACCTCTCAAAAACAGCTCACATCAAGAGATTCCTAATATTTTCTGTGAGGATGGGTATATATTCTCTAAAACTTACAGGAGGGGGTTGTGAGGAAAGTGCTGCATTAGCAGAAAAACAACTCCATAAAAGGAAAGCGGCCTTGAGTGTTCTAGTCTCTTCGCTTGCAGATATCTTTCGCCTGCAGGATGAGGCGATCGCTTCTTATCGCTCTCAAGGCCAAAGTCGTGAGCACACAGTTGCACAGTAACTTTAAAGCTGTGAGCACATTTTTATTACACAGTTGCACAGTAACTTTAAAGCTGAACAATATTTAAAGCTGAATAATGTTTGATCAGATTATATTTTCTTCAAGCTGCAGGTTTTCTCTCTCTCCAAACAATATTGACTGAACCAGCAGCCAAAGACCATCCAAATTACGCTGCACGTTTCGCTTTACATAAACATTGTCACGTATTTCCTCTTACTTTTGCTGTTTTGCTTCCACCACGATAAAATCACACTTCATGTAGAGCTCTCTCTAAATCGATAATCAAAACCCACCCCTACTTCTTACCCATCAGTCTACGGTGTCGGCCGCTGTTTTTTTTTTTTGTTTTTTTTGTTTTTTTACTTACTTCCAACAAGAAAGCCTCATTTCTGCTGTTCAATACTGAACAAATTTAAACTTTTTATGCAAAATGCTTACGTGTGTCTCTAATCAAACCTCTGTAACTTTGCTCTGCTTCACTTTGTTATTGTAGCGGGTCAGGGCTGTTTGGGGTTTTGTTTTGACAGCTATGTTCTGTTGTTCCAGGCGGCAGCGTTATGTTGCCATGGTTACAGGTGATGCTTTCTCTCTGCAACTGTGTGTTTCTGGATGGAGAGAGCGCCTTTTTTGGTTGTTACGCTAGAGCTGCGCCGAGCAGTTGTGTTAGCGTTGTGTGTTCATCTGTTAAATGATAATAAACGGCTGTGCTCGATGGCTAACACTGCAGGAAGCAAGACTAGACGTTACCTCTGTCTCCTCCTTGTCTGAGCTCGCCACAATATTTTTAAGGTCATCTACTATAAAAACCCAGACCAGGAAAACCTCCTTCATGTTTTTCTGTGTTTTACCCTCAGTTACTTGGACACAAAGGAATCTGCTGTGATGCTTACACCTTTGATAAAGCCTCGCAAGTGTCAGCTTTCTTTTAATAGATACAAAAATATAGATATGTACTGATAAGTGATCAGAATTATAATATTTCTGACTGTCTGAGTCAAAAATTTCCCCGATTCAAATCGAATCGATCGAATCATGGATCGAATCGATTCGGGACCTTGTGAATCTGAATCGAAAAGATTCTAGAAATCAGTGACGATATCCAGCCCTAGTTATTACCCATATAGTATGAAAGATAATGTCACAGCTAGCCAATGTAAAATACTTATTTATTAGACACTTTTTAAAAATAATTACATAACAATTATAAAGTAAAAAATAAAAAACAAAAAAAATAAAACATGACATACAGTAGATAACAAATGATGTACAGACCACTGAGTTTCAATGCAAAGTGCATTAACAGAACAATCTGTAGTGGAGAAAGCAGGAAACAGGATGTTTCAGAATTCATAACAGCAGTATTTATTTTTTGAAGAGGGGCCATATAGGATTTTTAGGATATATTTAAAGGGTAGCTGTTGATGAATATAATATTTCATGTTAAAACTTTAAAAATGTACCATATGGTTGGAACACAGGTTTTTGCCAATATTTTACACAGGTATAAAACAGCTTTCAGTATCATTCTCCATGCAGGTGTATGACTTTAAGGTGTCCTCTGAAAATGACAAATAAAATACTTTCCCAATTCTGCAGGGGCCCTAATATGACTGGAATGCAATATGCACTTTATAAATAATGACTGTGTAATGACTGCACAAAGGTCAGTCAGTTACTGAAGGTTCAGCTCTAATGATCAAAATGGCTGCAGTCATGTTATAAATTAAAACATGACGCAATATATAAATTTTAAAAACATATTCTTTAATAAATACCTTTCTTAGAATGAAAAAAAGTGCTTAAAAGGTTTGCAAATTGCAATGATTAAAATGACTACGTGAAATGGATTTATATGTCTAGCATGGTAACATCCCACAATCACCTTTATGTCAGTCCTGACAGCAAAATGAACATGAACAAATGTGACTTCGTCAAAATCAAAATAATCAGAGTCATATTTTTATGGTGATATCATGCACAGACACAAAAATTATAAAATAAAATGATGTTGGTTCAATTCACACACCTTTAAAAAAAAAAATTCAGTCCTTGACGCCCTATCAAATCAACACAACACACAGAGCAGAAAAGCTCACACATTATAACCACAAATTTCAGGAGCAGTTGTTTAAAATCAACAAAATAATGGATCTGAAACATTATTTGAAGGAAACTGGTGCTCACAATGATCTATGCCACATCAGCTAAACCAGTAGGGAGCAACTACCTGGTGTCACTCTTGATAAAGTACATCAGTAAAAGAAGGAAGGATGTGTGTGATGGCACCTATATAAATCTACACAGATGCATACATTAGTTTATTTGGAGTACATGCCCTAAATTAAAGGCTTATTCGCTCTCTTTTTTTTTTAAACTCTTGTCTAACTTTTGACTGGAATGGTCATAACCACAGCTAAGACTAGTTTTCACAACAAAACAATGTAGGAAAAAAAAAGATATATTGGTGAATAGTTGACAAAACTTATTTAATGTGCTCAGTATGATCATCGCTAAATAAATAGACAACAACATAACACAAAAACAGTTAAGCTACCACAGTGCATTTTGTCTTTCTTTGACCTCAACATTTACATTCTTGATTGTGCCGCTGTGGTTTTCTCAGCCACGAGAAAGACAAAAGCAGCGCGTACTTATCTGAGGTCTTTCAATGAGGTTTTCTCAGCATTAGTAATCATTTTGAGTCCTTACATTTTTGTCTGTTTTAATTACAAACGTGTTCATGTTCTACCACATTCTGCTAAGAAAAGATAAAGTTGAGCACTGCAAAGGGCAGTCACTGGAACAAATAGAGGCAGATTAAGTGGGAATGGAGTGACATTACCATACTAAAGAGATGCACTGTAACTGGTAATACAAATTGTGTGCATAATCTCAGAGTTGCTAACCTCTTATAATGTTTAGGTTAATCTATAACTGTCATGCAGGTTACAAGAATTTACTGAGCCAGTATTTTCAGTCACAATATAGACATGGGTGCCATCACTTTGGGCATCACTCAATGCCACTGTATATGCACTTGCCTTAATCATTCCCTTACAACCTTTGAAAAACCAAAATGTACCAAATAAAAAGGGGGAAATTACATTACACATTAGATCTTGACGAATTAAGTATTCAAGTAAAACAATCTTTACTGACATACATTGTGTAGTTTTTTCAGAACAAAACAACCTAACAACAATCAGTAAAAACCAAACTCATTAACCCTCTGGGGGCTGGATTCAAAAATCACAGCAAAGATCATAGTTACAATCATTCAAGTGTTCCCTTAATTGTCTTAGCACTATCCGATTGTTCAGTCTGACGTCACTAGCCGTGTCTGGGTCTAAACTCCGCTGCAGGTCCATATATCAAACGATCACTATGGCATTACTGAGAGTTGAAAAACTGTCTAAAGTCTTTCATCTTTAATAAAATGATCGGCGTTCTGCTCTACCAGGTGTAACAATTGAGTTTAACATCCAGGCATCCATGAAAACGGAATTTATGACATTTAGCGGAGTTAGAAGTTAGCAGGGAGTTAGCTCGCTAGCTTCTATCTAAATACAATATAGCATGTCCTGACTGCGGGGTTTTGGAAACAAATTAAAACGTACAGCTCTGCTATCACTTCCAGCATAAATGAAGACAGAAAACTAAACAGCAGTGACGTTTGTAGGGTTACTGAAGTTGGGCTAGCTGGTATATAATGATGTGCTACGTGACAGCTAGCGACACAGCTATGTTAGCATAATATAAACAAGCTATCTTTTTTCCCACTCGATAAAAGTTAACGTGAGTGTTGTCGGTGGTCAGGAACAAATGTAATCGCATGGCAGGATGCTGTAAAAGGACCAAACTTCAGCCAGGAGAACAACTGAGATAATCCATCCACAATACGAGGTTAGTCATTCATATACTGCTGCATGGGCTGGGCTGTAGTTACATCCTAAGGTTTTAAAAACTGAGCTTAAATAAATGATTAGTGGTAATAAAAGCCGAGGGAGGTCAACAGTGATCACTGACTGTTTTAGGAGCTTTTTGAGATCAAATAGAAGAAAATACGTAACATTAAACATGTTAACAACACAAAAGCCATATTAAACGCAGACTACTTTAGACCCGGAAGTAGGATTCGTCGCGTCATCACTGAACAACCGGATATAGTATATATAAATTAGTAGTCATTTTAGTACTTAACAATATTTAATAAACTAATAAATACAACATTAAGAAATTAATGAAAAATAATTTACCACATTTCCTTCATTTTAGCAAAGTGTGAGAGAAGCTGTGCTTTTCTCTTTGCTGCTTTACTGTGAAATTGTTTTTAATTAATTAGAGCACAACTTTTCATTTTATTAAAATGCACTAAAAGCTTTGCAGCATGTGACGTTAACAAACAAAATGCCAAAAGACAAGCTGGCACAGACAGCACCGTCAACTGCACTTTTCTGTCATCAGCTGACTTTGCCAAATCAAAACTAATACACAGAGCACTGCAAACAAACCAACCAAGCAAACCTACTGGTGTAGGAATCATGAAATGCCTCCACTTACCCTTTACTGTTGGCTCCCTGCATGCTTTGTTAGTTCTTGCTATTAAAATGAAGCTATAGTGGGTGTTGGTGGCCAAAGATTGTATATTAAAAGGGCGATCGTGGCTCAAGAGTTGGGAGCTCGCCTTGTAATCGGAAGGTTGCCGGTTCGAGCCCCGGCTCGGACAGTCTCGGTCATTGTGTCCTTGGACAAGACACTTCACCCGTTGCCTACTGGTGGTGGTCAGAGGGCCAGAGAAATCAGATTTTATGGAAGTAAAATAACCCTACTTTTCTACTGACTTATGACCACCGTAAACACTTTACTAATGAGTTTATGCTTTCAGTCATCTTATGTAATACTAAATTATGTTCACTTTGGAAACTGCAGTCGCATTCAGGGTAAAACTAGGGAAAAAGCAGGTTACTGTAAGAGCACTGTTGTGTATGTAATGACTAAGTGTCACAACCACCACTCGTTTGCCAGTTTAAAAAAAAAAAAAAGAAAAGAAAGAAATAATACTTGAAGTACCCAACATCAGGCTTCAAAACAGGTGCCCAAAAACCACGATGTTCTATATAATTGTGTGAATGTGTGAATGACTGAATGTAGTGTAAAGCGCTTTGGGGTCCTTAAGGACTAGAAAAGCGCTATACAAATGCAGGCAGGCCATTTTACTATAGTCTATGTTACGTATTAAATATTCCTATAGTAAACAGAGTAACACAGAACTGAAGTGAACACAGTGACCCCATTTACCCACCAATCCAATCCAGCTATTAGTTAGTTACGCTGATATATGACACAAAAATCAGATGTGATGTACTGCATGGGAAAAGCAGGATCATCACTTAAACTGCCTTTTACAGCAGGCTTCCTTTAAAATAACTCTTTTCTGTCTGTTTTTCAGTAAGTGGCTGTCTAACTGAATCATTTGTTATTTGTTTGTATGGCTTTTAGTGTATTACTGTAAAGCAATTACTATAACCCTCAGTCCAAATTTTTTTCTGGGAATCAAGTCAACATTTTACAAACTTAATTTGTTCCCTCGTGCTTATGCAAGGCTGCTTCTTTTGGTCAGAATGGATCTAACTGGTGAAACCTGGAAGGAATATACACTAGATTTTTTTTTTTGAAAAAAGTGTGGCTAGCATTTTGTACACTCGGTGTACAGTTAACAACAGCTCCAAATATAGAAAAGAATGCTTCATCAGATGGGCTTATAAAGCAAGGTGGTGACATATTTCTTCTTATAGCGATGTGTTGCACTGAGTACCATCACTCCGTCCTGTGACAGAAAGACACAACACACAGGAAAAGTCAATTTAAAACCTCACGCAATGCATGCTTTCAACTAGGATGGAAACAGTAGCATCAGTCTTACCATGTACAGTTCCACCATGCTATAAGCCAGTATGGTTAAACTGTAATTGGTAGGGCTATGGCTTTTTTAAGACACACATGAAACCAGAATTGCAGCATCATGGTTGCAGGCCTCCTCCTACCAGTCAAGTAGCAGTTCACACCCAAGTCTGTTCAGACTCGCATATAAATGTAGATAAAGAAAAAAAAATGAAAGAAGAAAATACTGGCAACCGCCAGCCTCCTGGTAGACACATCTATGGTATTGATTTCAAAATCCTACGTCACCTTGTTCTGAAGTTTCTCATATTAACAGTGTTGGGTTTATCTTGGCACAAACCCCGCTGGAACGCGAGACCAACAACTGCACGACAAACAAGGCAAGAAGGTACTGTCCGTGTTTGTGGCTTGCAAGGGAAGCCAGCCAAAGTTGAGGAAAAGATTCCTTCACCTGAACTCAACCAACTTCAACTGATTCCTTCGCTAGAGCCCTTTTTATTGTCAGCAAGCAATCATTCATGAATATGCAATTACAAATACACGTGACATTCTTAAGCTGGCATATCTGAACAACTAGTGATGGGATTTCTGGCTCTTTTTAGAGAACCAGCTCTTTCCGTTCGGCTCACTGAAAAGAGCCGGCTCTTTTGGCTCCGAACTGGCTCTTCAGGTTGATTTGTTGCTTTAATTAATTTATTATTAACAATAATATAAAATTATGCACAAAAGGAATTACTAATTACCTGCATGAATAAACTTTCTGAATCCTTTATCATCTGCAACTGAAAATAGGATGATTACTATACCTTTCTAATGTGAGGTTGTTGTCCCTGGCTCTTTCTCTGTCTTTTACATTTTACATTGTACATTTGTTCCATATTTAGAAAGTAATTCTGTAAACACTTTCTTGCTTTTAAAAACATAATTTCCTTTTTATTTTCAAATTCTTAACATGGATAATGATGGTAACATTTCTTGGTTTACTTCAACAAGCTTCTTGGAAAAAAAATCATATAAATCAGCCCAATGTTGGAGGTACAATTGAAAATGTCACTGAAAAAACATTAACGTTAGAGAGGTGTAATGAACTAAAAACATGAGCATATAAAAACATTGTGCCAAAATAGAAAAGAATGTTACATAAAGTCAATAACTTGCTCAAATGGCTTTTTTCTTTCCAGTTGTTAGAAGTTTACCTTTGGTAATAATAACTTTTGAAGCAATTTCTTTCCTCTGTGAAACAAAGACGTGCATCACATTTTTCACAGAGGGTGGTAGTTGCATTCACCTTGCAATTTTTGCACCGACCTCGCTTTTCACATTTTACAGGCCAATGTGCAACCTCATCAGTCTGGACATCCTCTGGAACTCCAACACGAACTCTCTTGGGTGGTGGAGGTGGTGATGAGATGTTCTGTGATGGGCGCCCCCTGTGTGATTTCCAAAGGATCAGGCTTGTGGCAACTTCTGCCTGGAAGCTTCTTTGTTTCAGTGGCTTTTGGACACCAAGTAGCTTGCAGTCACGACGGTAAATCAACCATGCGTTGACAACACCGAGCATGATGGTTTGCCAGAACAGGTAGAGATACCACCTCCGTGACTTCATGTGGTACTTGTACCTTGCAATGCAGGCGTCAAGCAGGTCAATACCCCCCATGAATGTGTTGTACTCCTTCACAATGTGTGGCCTTTTGACCTCAACAAATGCCTTGCCCGATTTGCTCCAGCGACGGATTGTATCTTGAGGCTCAGTTGCACAATAGGATGAGATGAGGGTAACAGATTTGTTGTCATACCACTTCACAATAACCATGCTCTCCTCCTTATTCACCCTGGCATCAACAGATCCCCTGCCTCTCTGGGCAAGACTTTTTTTCATCTTCAAGCTGACAACTTGCTAAGCGATTTCCACGAAGTGTTCCTACAAAGTAGATCTGTCGCTGAAGAAGTGTGAGCACAAGTGGGGCTGAGGAGAAGAAGTTATCAGCAAAAACTTTGTAGTTTTGCTCAGCTGGCAGAGTTTCACACAACTTCACCACAACATCTCCTCCAATCCCAAGTAAAGTCTTCTTCCCAGTACCACCTTGATAAACAACAAAATCATGGAGCATACCAGAGGATGAGCACCGGGCCCAGATTTTCAATCCCCAGGGGTGGGGCTTTCCCTTCACATACTGCCTTATTGGGCTGTGTGTCCCCTTGAAGGGTACCATTTGCTCATCAACAGAGTTGTACTCCTCTGGGACGATATCCAGGCATTGTTTGCGAAACATTTCAAGCCATGGACAGATCTTCCAGCACTTGTCTTCTGCATCTCTGTGTAATAAATCTGTATTGTCAGTGAAATGTAGAGATCCCAACAGGGTTTGAAATCGGTTGCGGGACATGTTATCTGCTACCATAGGACACCTGGTGTCATTTTCCCAGTATGCTCGATTTCCAGGCATTTGGCATAGACCCATCCTCAGATAGAGACCAATGAGTATTTCTAGTTCTTTAACAGTGGTATTTACATTTCTCAGATGGTTGGAGTTTTGTACACTGTATAAATTTGTTTGTTCCATTAACAACAGCAGCATATCATCTGTGATGAAGTTTTTGAAGTACTCCAGTGGAGTGTGGATCTCATCTGGAGGTTTGGCACAGGGTCCCTTGAATGTGGTCTCAGGGGTTTCGAACATTTCTTTCTCCAGGAGAATTTTTGTCCTTTGATAGCTGCCTTGGGCTGCCCAGTGTCCATATGGCTTGAATGTGGCTCTGTCTCTAAATCACTTGAATCACAACTGTCTGAATCACTGGATTCACTTGATTCATCACTCTCCACGTCTTTGTGGGGGATGTAATTAGGGTCTTCAGAATCTTCATCTGAGCTACTTTCACATCCCTCATACTCACGGTCCTCTGCAGTGATAAACTCCAGCGCATCTTGAACACTATATTTTTTCTTTTTATCCATTCTACAAAAGAGTGAAAATGATAAAAAATGGGGGGTAACTGAAAAACGCCTCGACAAAGCTAAAGTAAAGTTCCATCACAAATTTAGGTAATTTAAAAAATTAGTTATGCTTGAATTTAGTTAAATATGACTGAGAATTAACAACAAAGAATAAATTTACTTAAAATAACTGAATGAGCTAAACTGACTAAGCAAATGATCAGTTTTTGTCTTTTTGTGACAAATATGTCACATCAGTTTTTTTAAGAAAATTTGGAGTTTAATGCCCGATGTGACATATTTGTCACAGCGATGTTTAACAAACTGATTCTAGATCAAATTGGTTCAGAAATATTACCAAACTAGGTTACAAGGGACCTATGACATCTTATCTAAAGTTTAGAATTGCTGAATGAGTAAAAGCTTACCTTTGCAAAAAGAAAAGAAAGTTTTTAAAATTAGCACAGCGGTCTCATTAGCTAACCAGGTGGACCAAGACTTTGAAAATGGTGTCTTGAACACCCAGAGTGCCTCACTTGTCACATGACTGAATTAGTTTGTGCAGTAGACGTCACTTAGGGACTTTATTAGTTAAAAGTCAAAGTTAAACCATTATAAATAGTTTTTCTTTAAGTGTAAAGGGGCAGTGACACCAGTGTCACTGTGGGTCCTTAAGGGTTAAAATCAATCCTTTGATTTTTCTGAAAATCAATAGAGCCCCTTATAATCCCGTGTGCCTTATGTATGAATTCTGGTTGTGTTTACTGACCTTGAAACGATTTTATGTGGTACACGGCGCTCAAAAATCTGTCAAATGTTTCAGTACGACTTTGCTAAGCTACGAACCCGCACCGCTTGATGGATTGTCGGAGCATTACGGCTATCGTAGGCAGGAGCCTCACGGAGTGATACGTACTGTGCTTCAACATAATATTACCGTATTATGTGTATAACCTCTTTTTAAGTTTTGTGGATATCATACATGGTTATGCTGAGGATATGTCGGCCAATTTCCACTGGAAATACCTTTTGGTTAAACTCTTAGCAGGGAATTTACACTGTTACATTTTTATATAACTTTAATGCACATAAAAAACAGCTGCTTGTTTAAGTGAAAATACATTGATGGGGTTCTTTGCACGAATAAAGTTGTGGAGTTGTAAAGTATTTTGTCTAGTGTCAATTATATCGTCAGTTATATCGTTATCGCAAATTTTCAAATGTATATCGTGATAAATATTTTCGGTCATATCACCCTGCTCTACTAATAAGGATATGATTTTTATCAGCACACAGATGATTATATATTTCTAAGCATAAATGATTATATGTTTCTAAGCAGAAATGACAATATAGAAAATATCACCCTTACAAACAGGACTTTCAGAAAACATGACCTCTGACCTTTAAGTTGAGGTCATGTTTTCTGAAAGTCCTGTTCAGAAAACTTTTAGTAAATACACTTTTGGCATCAATTTGAAGGTGATGCGTCACCTTCTTCTCAAGTTATCACATTCACAAACTTGAAAGGGTGCCCATGGTGGGAGTCCTTCATCAAATCACCTCTTCAATAAGCTCTGACATAAAGTGACATTATTTTGAAGCATTAGATTAATAATATACATTATAAATAAAATATATCAATTAAATTGTATTACTATTGAAATGTGTCAGATATATATAGTAAATATATATATATTTTTTATATATTTAAAAGAAATGTATAAAAATAAAAGCTTGCTTTTTTTCCTTTTTTCTTTCCACAGGCCAGTAACACTGAGTCACTGACCTGGGATTGTTAGGCTGCAGACTGAATTATCCTAAACATTAACTATTAACATTAATTACTAACATCTACACTATCAGAGTGTCTGTTTGTGCAGCAGGAAACGTGGCCTCAAACCTCAGTTCTGAGAATGGTGATATGCTCACTTTTCTTCATTGCAGCCACCACATGCTCCTTTAAAGGTTACGGACACACACGATAACTCATTCACTAGCACATTTAAACACACAGACACACATGGAGGTGCACAAAACACACACATAAACACACTACCTCATCCAGGAGAAGCAATACTGTCAGAACTTTTTTTTTTTGCCTCCTAACGTAACAAAGACTTCCAAGAAGACCAAGTAAAGGCTATTTTATATTATGCCTGATTTTTGTTTGACATTGCTGTACTATTTATTGTTGCATTTGATTTCAACATCTCATGAATACAATGAAAGGGTTTATTTGTTAGTTAAGTTTTAAGCTATTAAAAGCACTGCAATTTCTAGAATTGAACTGTCTGAACAGTTTGTTTTAAAGAACCTATTAAAGGACAGAAGTATTTTTTAAATCAGATTACTCAACCAAACATAAGACATAATGAAATAATGTGATGCATATTCAAGATTGTAACTTTGCAGCATTACTAATATATCAACAGTCATTAAGAAGATGAGAAATTACAATTAGTAAAGTTTCAACAGAGCCAGTTAGATTGTCCCCAAAATGCAAGTTTTTCTCACAGGTCACACTAGTGAACATAAAGTCATTAAAAAAATGTGTTTAAGCTAAATACAGCAACATTTTATCTGCTTCATGTACAACTACTTAACTACATTACAAGAGAAACCAAATGGAAAAAAGTGAATATCTGACCACCCACTACCTGAAATGGAAAATACACATAGTTGTTTTCCACTCCTTTTTTTTGTTGACATGCAGACATTTGCTGTGGCTATCTTGAAATGCAAGTAAAGTTTGTTTTTCCTGTCAGAGAGTTGAAAGAAGGAGAATTATCTGTCCTTCATCTGTTCTTCTGTCCCATTTATCAGCCTTTTTGGCAATGCATAGATTCAATCTGCTGTGCCAACAACGTGCAAGCTTGCTAAAAGCAAAAGCATCAGCAGCGCACACTTTCTGTTAAAATGCTTACAAAGCCGATCAAGTTTTCTCACACGCTACCGAAAAACATCAAACACAAAAATCTTAAAAGTCACCCTGAAACCTTACCTTAATGGAAAGTGCATAGAGGTGGTTGAGCATGACATGGTTGGGTTCTGGGAGCAGTGCAGGGTCACACTGAAACAATGACAAACAAAACAACAACATTTAAAATAAATGATCTGTATTATTTATTCTTGTGGATGCATTTTTTTTTTTCACAATTTTGTTGTACGTGTACAATGACAATAAAGGGCTATTCTATTTTTATGAAATGCAGGCAGGGGAAAGTGGGAATAAGCCAAATTCATCTCAGATTACAGCTACTTACAGAAATCCCAGTGTCTTTGTTAAGGATGACCTGTAGAAGGTGAGGTGGAAGAATGGGTGGAGATTTTAACTTCTCTTCCTGTTTAGGGACATAAGCATCCTGATGATATGGCCCAGGAGGAGAGCTAGAAAGGTCTGAGGGGGGGGAAAAGGGGGGGAAACAGTATGACAAGAACATTAAATTATTTTCAAACCTATAGATTTTAACAGCAATGTTGAAATCCATTAAAAAAGGCAGGAACAAAAAAAGTTGGTCTTTAAAATGAATGAAGATTCTTTTTGAACACTTTTATACCCCTGCTTTCCAGACATGTAGTCTGGATCAGTAAATGTTTAAAAAAAAGCACAGATAAACAGTGGCTGTCAGCACTCACCTGACATGTCAGAGCATTTCTGCGAATCCACCATTAGCGCATCAAAAACCTCAAAGTCAGTCTTCTTTACCTGAATGATATTGTTGACTGTGCCTAGCTGACTGGTTACAACAGGCTGTTAGGAAACAGGAGACAATAAAACTCACAAATAAAGCTCAAAAGTATAGACCAAAAAGACATACTTTATATAATAGCAGGCCAGTGTTTGCTTTAACAAGCATCATGATGTGAAGCAAACCACTTAAGCCTCTTAAACTAATGTCCACTCATGACTACTCTACCTCTAGTCATGGCCCTCCACTGCACCATTTGTCCTGATTACCATATGTGTGTGCTAATATTTTATACACTTGTTACTATATTTCTGAAGAGAGAAAAAAAGATGTTTATTGTTAAAGCATGACATCAGATAAGGTGACTCAGATACATGCCTGCAGTCAGTCATGAAGCCAGCTCATCATAACCTACACTAGTGGCCTTAATACACTCACAAGTTATTACTCATAATGTAATGATAATATTAATGCATTAGTGAATATATGCTTTTGTCTACCCAGACTTTACAGGAATGGCAGAGCTGCAGTGCCTTTAAAAACTGAAACTGCTGCAGATTTTGTGTTGAGGTCTAGGTAAGTAAAGTAAAATATGCTTGTTTGACAACAGGTCATAAATGACTGTGAGAGTAACGGCTTACCTCAGCTGGGTCGTGGGTCCACTGACCATCCACGTAAAATTTGTACTGATGCTCCCCCTCAGGTAGATCGACAATTGCCACAAAGGTGTTCTGACTTTGATAGATCACAAACAAAAGAAAAGAAAACATTTGGCACACAGGTAAGTTAAACCAGCGATTAACAAAGAAGAAGAACTCACATTCTTGGCTTGTTCTAGTAAACCTTTCTCATATGCAAATAGGAATAAAAGAAATCTGTTAAAACTCGAGTTTAAATCTCAAAAGATAAACAGCCAGAAATTCAACCTGAAAAACATGTTCAGATTTATAACATGCTCTCACCTTCTAATAAGGGGAATTTTGTTGGTCCAGTTGTTGAAGGATCCAGAGAGGTAGACCTCCTTTCCATCTCCTTTCCAGCGAAAGACTGTCGGCCGTTCCAGAGTTGGTGCTTTGTCATCTGATTCTAAGTCTTGCTGCCAAGCAAGGAACTCCTCTTTCTCTAAGGGTGCCTTAAATGCACATCATACACAAGAATATTATTTATCAACAAGGATTAGAGTTTGAAGAGATCTACAGGGCCAAGAAGGCTATAAATTCTACCTGATATGCACCTCTAAGAGAGCAGCCCAATTTACCTTTATGTCCTCTCCATGAAAAATATCAGCATCCTCTGGGCTATCCATGAGGATTTTTGGCCTCTCGCCCTCTTTGATACCTCGGCTGTCCCTCCGCTGCGCCTTCTCACCGTGGCCCATTGCAGCCCTCTCACTGCTTGTATTCCCCATGGTTTTGTCTTCTTGCAGGCTGTTACAAGGTCACTGCAAGTAGAGTTGATTCAGCTGTGTAAAGAAAGCCGTAAAGTCAGAAGAGACTACATAACACCTTACAGATTTATTTATAACTGCTAAAGGCTTACTGGTTAAAATGTTGCTTTTTAGGCCTGCAACTCTCAAAAGAGACATTTTAGGTACCAATGCTATTTATAGTGACTTCTGCAGTAGAACAAGCTGAATCATGTGGGCAGACTACAACTTTTCCATTTCTAAGTGTATCATACTGAACAACTATGAGTTCCTTTATTGACTCCAAAACAATCCCTGGGACGTTAATACCAGATATCTTGTATATGTTTCAGTGTCAACTGTCTTGTTATGTTAGTTTAAATGTGATCCAAATAAAACACGTCTTTCAGCATGATACCTATTTCCTCTAAAGGATGGGTGTATTTGTTTGAGTATACCATTCTCTCTGGAATACATTTACATTACTGCAGGTCATTTATAGGCCTATAAATATAACGCTGTTCCTTACACTTTTAGCTTACACTCAGTTATCTGCAATATAAAAATACAATTACAGAACAAAAACAATTTTCTAGCCAACACTCTGACCACACTTTGTTGTTCTTTTACTTATAGAACAATATCACGGAATCTGCACTGCCTGCTCTGTCAGTACACACAAGTAAAGGTAAGACAACCTTTTTAAAAGAACAGCAGAAACCATAGTTACAGTAATGGATTACTTATTATTGACCTCATAATGTTATACAATGAAATAAAACTCTACCTGAAACACTCCCACAAGTGACACTGGAGGTTTTAAAGTCAAATGATGTTTTACTGTTATGATATCTGCCAGTTTATTTTACTTTAGAAAAAGTATGAAACTGTATTTGGAAATACCACTGAATGGGAGTGTTACTGGAATATTCTAGTACCCTGCAACATGAAAACATTCCCATTTCAGTTTCCTTAGAATAACTTGGCTATTTTTGGTTATATGATGATATTTATGGAAGACGATGTCAAACAGGTGTGTACATGTATGCGCAGCGTGTTTAGATCTTATCAGCACTGTGTTTACATACTAGCATCAAAGGTTGTGACATGCCTGCGGTTATGTTAGCTCATCTTAACGTCTAAGCTCCATTCCAACTTCCTGTGGCCTCATACTCTAAATTATACCAAATAAACACGAGGCTGTTGTAAGACACATGAAATAGAAGCTATGAAATACAGCGTTACTAAAGCTAACATTGGGTAACCTACTAGCATATGTAGCCCAAACATGCTATCTGCTTCGACTTAAAAGGTGACACCAACTAATAAATACAAACACCGACAAGAAACGTAGGGTTGTTTTGTTTACCTGAGAAACGTTTGCCGTCGTAGATATCGATGTCGACCTGTCAACTACCTTCCATCCCGCACGAAAACAAAAACATTTGATCCTTCTAGCAGAATCCGGCCCCTGTTGCGCATGCGCACTTTATCCAAATGCAAAATATTAATGCACCCTGACCTCGTGAAAAGCAAAATATTATCCGTCACTACTATAGTCGTTTATTGTCTCATAAACTACTCTTATCCATAATAAATCTTTTGGTTTAATGTTCGACTATTATAACCTTTTACAATTTAATTCTCTATAATGACAGACGTAATGTCATGTACTCAACACTAGATGGAAGAGTGGGTCAAGTAGCCTGCAATGTGGGTCAGTACAATGGATATAGAGTTGTGTTTAATGAGCCAATAGAAGCATGAGACTTTTTTTCTTTAATACAGTTTAATGAAAATGTGCAACATTTGCTATATTTAAAATGCATATAGCAATCCTTCAAATCCATAGAAAAACACTTCTTTCAGCTTTGATGATCCGCAGACTACCTGCCTCCAACTTGACCTATCCCTGGCATCCTTTGATATGACAACCCTCTGCATAGTCACCTTCACTACATCCATGAATCTTCTCTGTGGTCTTCCTCTTTTCCTCTGGCTTGGCAGCTACATATTTAACATCATTTGCCTATTATATTCTCATATCCCTCCTGTGCACATATCCAAACACAGACTAAGCCTGAACTGTACTCATTTCTAATCCTTTCCATTCTGGTCACTCCAAATGGAAATCTTATCATCTTCAACTCTGCCAAGTCCAGCTTTGCCTCCTGTCTTTTTGTCAGTGTCATAATCTCCAATCCATACATAAACATAAATATAGATGCAGATACTGATAGAATATGTTAATAGGTCTAAATATGATATGCTTATACATTGTGTTTCATACCACCAGTTAGGCTAATGATGTCTTGCAGCCAGTGACAGTGCTTTGGGAAAATTTAGACTGCTGGTATAACAAAAACACAGCAGCTTTATCCTATCCCTGATATCTAATATGAATGTGTTCCTTGGTATAATTGCCTTTAACACATTTCACAAATGTAATATGAGGAATCAGATCCAGCTGTGAGAATGCCTAATACGGTCACCTAAATAATTGTTTGAATTCAAAGCCATGCTTCTGTGATGATTAAAGTATCAATGCCCTGTAGAGATAAAGAGATAGAGACGAAGCAGCAAATCACCAGTCCTTGTAAGGCAGCCCGATCTAACTGTTGGACAGTGTGAAAACTCATTAGGTTGCTGTGGTGGCAAGCACCCTGAGCAGTACTGTGGTGTCTGTGTGCCTGGTAATAAAAGAAAAAGCAGGGAAAGAGAAGGTGCAATTAATAAGATCAAAAAGTATTCAGATTTAGCTTTAGTAAAGTGCATTTATTATAAGTCATACAGTAACAGCACACTGTGTTGCTACTTGTAACACAGCAAATAGATTGTCATTATTTTTATTAACTACACATTTTTATGTTCTGTTACTTCGGCAATACAAGTGGAACATTTAACAGCAAATGCAATACTTTTTGCTATTAGTGTTCGCTCCCTGTCTGTTGTTATTGCACCTCATGGGGTACATTTCTGTTACAGTATCTCCTGTTAGCAGTCACACAAAACTGCAGCAAAAGCTTAAAAAAAATCATTTGATGTTTGTTTGTCCCCTCACCAACATTCCCTGACTTTATCAACTCGTTTTTCTCAAAGTTTGACAGAGATTTAAAAGAGTTAACGATGTCTACCCCCAATGGCACAACAGCATCCTCGAGACACAGGAGGCAGAGAAAGCTGTGCAGCCTTTTGGCACATAATGAGCAGCTAAGGCTCTGTTTTTTTTTAATGTCCAGTAGAGATGTTTGAGCTGAGGGGAGGTGGGATTTCGCTGGACCGTTTTAAAAGAGAAGAATTTACATTTTCACAAGGCCCTCTTATCTGCGCATGTTACAGCAGGCACAGCCCCAAATTACATCCATGGCCAGCCACACTTGACTGCATCACACAGATGTCGATCCACATGGGGTGTTCAATTACAGAGATTTAATTTTTCCCTTCACAGCTTATGCCTTGTTATAGCCAGCTTTTGTTGTTTTTTCTTCAACTTTATTTTTTAGAGATGCCAAAACAAAAAAAAGCATGAGCCAAAATTTTAAATGCATATTTTTGTGCAGTGGACAAATGCAACACTTTCACTGAGTACATTGAATCAAATTAGCTCAAGAGAAAAAAAAAAGAAAAGAAAAATTAAAAAAGAGCAATGGCTGTACTTCCTGGAACCAGACGACTGTAATTGGCTCATGTCAGTTGCAGAGACCGAGTTGGCTCCAAGGAAAAAGTTGGCTGTGCTGGTGGAAGTAGGATGTGAATTATTTGCTTACATGCGGAGGATGATCTAAAAATGGCATTGGAGAAATAGAGTTGGATGGCAAGTATCCCCACTGAGGTCTTGTCTTGTTTTTTAGTGAGACTGGAGTGGCTTGTGTCTGTATTCCCATGTATGCAGATGACCTTCAAATCAAACTCTACGATAAGGCATTGCCACTGACACTCATTATCACCAGAAAAATTTAACCTAATAGTTGCCAATCTGGAACTCACTGCCTATTTAGAAATCCTGCATTGGCACTCAAACCAGTCTGTGAACTCCATGAAGAAACTGTGCGCTGACATTTTACTGCAGCTCTCCTCTGGCTCTGCCTCCCCAGAGCTATGACCGCACTGCCACACTTGTTTACCATTACTCATCCCTGCTGAGTGAAGCCATCACACAACAGCAGCCGTCCGCATCACAGCACCTCTGCCAGCAGCTGGCCCTGTTACACTCCTTGTAGGACACGCCAGATAACCTTTGTACAGAGCTCCTCTGGATCACACATGGGGAGAGATGACTCAAAAGAAAAAAAAACCCCAAAAACGGTTGTTTCTTTGATACTCTTACAGGCTCACATCTGTGCATAACACATTTGGCACACTTGTAGACTAGTAAGCAAAGACTACTTTTATTAAAGCGCTAACATTCAAACATGATGGCATAGAATCATCTCACTATCATTAACTGAAAGGTAAAGCTCTGTTCCAACAACATTATTTGTTTTCTGTTGAAGATGTACTTTAAAAAAAAAGATCATAAATACAGTATAGAGGTTACTGGGGACACTGAAATCAAACAAAAGTCAACTGTGCAGTTGCTGGAGACAGTTAGGAACAAATTAATGCACCATCAAAATGTATTTATTTATTTATGGAAGCAAAATTTGGAAGTGACGATAGTTCCCATGCTTATGACAACAGAGCCCTTCACATGTAATTCACTGACTTTTTTCATAATGCACTTAGGAAAAGGCCATGGTTTATCTACTGTAGACAGAATTGGATTACTGGTTATTTTTATTGATTGAAACTATAACAAAAATGGAAAATACAAAAAAAAAAAAAACCCAAAAAACCGTCATCTCCCTATAAAACAGAACAGTTTGGATTTCTAAGATGTAATAGCTTAGTTTGCATGTTTTACATTCTTGGATTAATTGATTGGTAAATTGGCCATGCATCCTGTCATCATTTGTTTTGGTCTAAGAAAAGTTTAACTTGACTGACAATGGGTGAAAAGCAAGATAGTCCCTGAACAGGCAGCAGGGCAGACCACTACAATGCACTTTTATTTATTTATACTTCTTCTGCTTCTACTCAATATGACACTGATTAAAGGAGAAATAGATATTTTTATACCACTCACTGCTTCGAGTTGCTGTTTCATGCTTAAGGCTCCGAAAAATTAAGATTGTTGAAAAGTTGTTTGAAAAGAGCTTAGTGAAGTCAGAATTTCTGCTTTGCTTTCAGCTCTTTTCAAACAACTTTTCAACAATCTTAATTTTTCGGAGCCTTTGTTTCAGCAGAAAAAAAAAGTACTCAGTCATAAGCTGAATATCCCAAATGATGCAAAGTCCACACAAGGGGGCTTCAAACAGTCTTTCTCATTAGCACATTAATTTATGAGGCTATTTAGGCGGGATAACCTTGAATTAATTCAGAGCTCAAGTTTCACATTTGACTCAGCATTTAATGCAGCAATTAGCCTGGTCAAGAAGATCATCATTGAATCTGTTATGAAACAATTACATAACATCCTCATCTAAATGATTTCACTCCCACGCTCGCTCGCTCTCCGTTTTGCCTTTTCTCTCTTTCTACTGCTTATGTGTTTGTCACCTACAGTTAGTTTGAACAGTCTGACCTTCAGTTTAACATCTGGTAGATGTAACTGCTGAACTCTGTTCTATTACTAACAGATAAAAGTAAAAAGCCCGAGAGCAACTGGGGAGCTATAGGGTCCGACAACTATTTCACTGTATATTTTCCCTTCTCTATTTTTACCACCTTTACTTTCTGAGGCAAATTATACTCTTTTCAATCAATATATGGAAAGTCGCTTAGCACAAAGATGGTATAACCTCTTGTAGGTATGAGAGAGTGTTGTTTTAATTTTAATTGTGTGTAGGTGAAAGTTCCAGTGGTCACACACTTAAAAGCAACACTTAGTTTCAAACTGCTCCATGAAGGGCCACTTCTGAATGTTCTACCTTCTTGACCTCCATGCTGTATATTGAGATTTTATGGTTGAGGTTTTCAGGGAAAGCCTCTTTATACTCCATGAAATGTGTAATCTTAGCAGTCATAGCTTTGTTGATGTTGCAGCAATTCTATCCCGTCATGCTGTCTGCTTCAGCTGCTTGGAAAAAGAGTGCATGAGGCAATCAAACAGAGTCTGATAAGTGAATTTTAAACAAGTGTAAATTCAGTGCTACTCTATTGCTATGTTACGCTTGTCAAGCTTTTCATTCTACCATTGCACAACAATGGCCATTCAATTTCACACAGAAGCAAACAAAAGCAGTCTCATTTCTCACCAACAGCAATGGATGCTGTCAGATGCAAACGTGTCTGAAGCATGCAAATTGTTGGGGGGTTTTTTTCAGCAAATGCAACTAGTTAGCATAAGTTACACTGGCCCTAAGAGTTTATCAAATATTGTGTCATTATAGGTCTGGTTTCAGATAAATCCCAGATGTCACATCGCACATTACATTATACTAAAAGAATGAGAAAGCTACCAGTTCCAAATCAAACATTAATACAACATTGGTAAAGTAGTAGTGGTAGTAGTTTTTCCCCTTTTTAGATAATTCTTGGATGATTTGGAAGCTTATGAACAATACAGAATTTTGAGTTTGATTTGCATGTAGTGTGTTTAACTGTGCCAGTAAAGGGCTATTTCAAAATGAGAAATAGGCTTGTCATGGAGTTTATACTCATTTCCTGATGCCGTTTCAAGCTGCACTTTCAAAACAGTTCTGTAGTAGTGAAGTGATCTCCTCACTCCAGAGCTGAAGAGTTAACAGCTGAACCGATTTTACAGATTAGAGTTCTATATTATGGAGTCACTGCCAGTGAAATGTGATCCAACAGACAGAGGGCAACGCCTTGTATGCTTCTTTAATGTTTGTGTAAATTTGGACCAGATTTTTATTTTTTGCCTCTGGTCAGAAAGTTCACATTTTTGTAGTGGTTAGCCAAAACAGTTTGTACATCTGTGTGGTTGAGGTCTGTGTTCCTTCCGGGTAAGGATTGGATTGAGATCTGGTAACTGGAGGCCATTTGAGTACAATAAACTCAGTCATCTTCAAGAAACCAAGTCTGAGATGAATAGACTTGGCTTGTTATCCTGCTAGAAATGGCCATCAGAAGAAGGGTAGACTGTTATAAAGGGACAGGCAGGCAGGCAGTATTCTTTAAACCAGGGGTAGGCAACTCCAGGTCTCGAGTGGCGGTGTCCTGCAGGTTTTAGATGCGTCCTTGATCCAACACGGCTGATTTAAATGGCTAAATTACCTCCAACATGTCTTGAAGTTCTCCAGAGGCCTGTTAATGAACTAATCATTTGATTCAGGTGTGTTGACAAAGGGTGATATCTAAAACCGGCACTTGAGGCCTGGAGTTGCCTACCCCTGCTTTAAACAATACTCAGTTGGTATTAAGGGGCACAATTTGTGCTTAAAGAATACCCCACCCCATTACACTACCAGATGCATCCTGAACAATTGATAAAAGGCAGAACAAATCCCTGGTTTTATGTTTTTATGCCAAAAATTCTACCATCCAAATGTGGCAGCAGAAATCAAGACTCAAAAGTGCCATCTTTTCCAATTTTCTATTGTCCAATTTAAGCAAAACTGCAAATTGTAGCCAGTTTCCAGTTGTTAGCTGACAGGAGTGGCACCAGTGTGGTCTTCTGTCGCTGTAGCCAGTCTGTGTCAAGGTTTGATATGTTGTGCATTCATTGATGCTCATCGGTATACCACTGGTTACGGTAACCTTCCTGTCAGACATGGTCATACAGTTTTATTTTAGGTTTATTTTTATTAATTTTTCCAATTAATATTTGATCTTTGATTTGAGCCTCATGCCCATTCCATTTAATTTAGTTTTAAAATGAAAAAAAAAAACCCTAAATCTGTAAAGTTTTAATTATATTTGCTGATACTTTGAAAACAAAGAGTCTCAATATTGCAAATACTATGCAAGCATTTCAGCACTGCACATTATCCCTCAAACCACAATTTGATTTAATTACCATACTTTATTTACTTCAAAAGAACCCAGCATAAAACCTCCATTACATGGCATAAACACTACATAATGTCCTATTCATTGCAGTAGGTTTCTAGTGATTCAGGGGCAGGATCGCGTGCCTTAAAATTATCGTGTAATCTGTTACATTATATAATTTCATCTCGTTTTCCATAGCAGTTTTTAAAGAGTGCTTCTGCATATTAGCAAAGGACAAACTTTTCCAGCAGATCTCAGTCTTTCAGTACAGTGATTATGTCACAATAGTCCAACTACATCTCATTCTTACAGTGCAAATAATGACATTAGAATACGAGGAGTGGCATTTACACCTTGTTATAGTGCAGCTCAGAGAATAATACCAAAATGCACTATATGGCAGTATATACATGTCACTTACAGGGTTAGCTTTCTTTCCCTTTCACAGTTAGCATTTTCGTGAACACAGATTCATGGGTGAAATGGAGAAAACAGGATACATCAGAGGATACAGGAATAAATACATCTTTTTAAATGCATGATAATTTATACTGGTATATATAGCAGTTCTCTTATAATGTATGCAGATAGCTTTCAATGTTGTTTATATATATTCCGTTAATGTAGCTGCGTGGTTAATCTCCTCCCACAAATCAAACACTACCAGAAATTAATTTGCATGTGCTTCTGTGTGGCGTGATTAACAGTTTTAATGGTGCATAACACAATCCCATTTCAGTTGCATGGTGTTATAATTAGGACATTTTGGGGCCCAAAGGAAAGAACATGTGAAAGAGTAGAAGCCCAACACCCAAATGTGCCCACCCAGGGGTCTTATGGAGCTGTAGAGTCTAGGTTGGCTCATGTGATCATCCTAGGTGCTCATCTGACTGTGCGTGATCATTTAAAGTTTAAGAAATATCACCAGCTGAATAGGTTGTGAGTGGGTTGTCTTACTTGTTCTAGCTTTCACATTTGTTGGAAGCTGTCAGGTTTTGGAGTGGGGACCTGTGACAGCTGCTGTCACTTGCGTCTGTGGTGTGTCAGTCAGCGTGCATTGTCAGTGTTGTGGTGTTGAGGTGATGCAGAGGAGGAGAGATTCTGTCACTGGCTTGATCTGCTACCTCATTGCTTCATCCAGTTCTCTCACTTGCCATCCTCATGTCACTGTATAAGCATGTCTATCCTCCCTCACTCAACTGTAGACTATAGGGGGTACATCCTCCATCTCTCACTCCCTCTGCTGAATGCAGTAGCGGATCCTGGACTATAGAGGCAGTCTGATGTGCATGGCAGAACTATTAGGCCGTGCAGCCAAAATATAGATGCCACTCTCCCTCAGGAAGTCTGCCCAGGTCACTGGCCTGTGTAAAAGAAAGAAAGTTTAGTTAAAAAAAATTTGATTGTTGAACAAAATTAATTGTGTTTGCTGATAGTGTTGCATTTTTTTTTTATTTCTATACAAGAGCCAGCAGTTGTACATCTTTGTAACTGCAAATGAATGCCATGAAATAATACACCACACCACAATAGGAGTCATCCTGGCACCTCACTATAGTGACCATAAGAGCTATAGTTCTTGATCAGTCCTACTGCATGTACTTTACTTTGTATGACCATGAACTGCATAGCAGTATTTTCACAATACTGATATGCCCAGCTGATAATGGTCCTTTTAAGACATTTTTTCCTGGGACATTTTTGTCTTTATTTGATAGAACAGTGGAGATTTTTCAGACGGGAAGGTTGGAAGAGTACATGGGGACACCAAGGGGTCCGGGGTTGGAACTGAACTGAGGCCCCCGCCTCAGTTCAGGGCCTTGTGGCATATGGTCACACGCTCAGGTGTCCTTAAATAATTGCAATTTGATACATGTAATGATGGAAAAAAATAATAATCACAGGTTAGTCTGGGAATCTTAATTTAATGCATTCTTACCAGTGTTGGGACTAACGCGTTATTAAGTAACGTGTTACAGTAACTACGTTATTATTGTGGTAACGAGCACGGTAACTAGTTATTATGCCAAAATCAGGAACGCGTTACTCGTTTCTGGGATTTAGATAGGGTCGTTATTCGCTACTTCGTGTGGTGGCTATCACGGAGCTTCCACAGATTCAGTAACATTAGCAAGTAGTGGAGGCCAGCAGGTGGATGAAGGAAAGGGGAGGCAGGAGGAGCAGAGACCCGAGGTGGCCGCCGGTCCGAGCGTCAGGTGAACTGAACTTCAGGTGAACTGAACTTCAGGTGAACTGAACTTCAGGTAAGAAGTTATGACCTGCAGTCTATCTGGCAGTGATGTGTCTGTCGTGAACAAAACGGCGCGACGCGAGTCGGCTCCTTATCGCGAGCCGTGGGGTTTTTTTGTTGTTTTTTCCCCCCCTCTTTCTCTCACCCTGTCTCTCGCACTTTTTTCCGCTTCACTCCGCATGCAAACCTCGTGCTTTGCACTGGGAAGAAGGGGGGAGGGGCGGTCAAAATGCCCGGGCCGATTTTTCTGTCCCAGTCCAGCCCTGTATGCAGCTCATCTGCGGTCTGGTGTTACCTACATCATCCTATTCAGAAGGCAGAATTTCCAAGTTCTGAGTACAATCAAAAGCACCACGACTGCAGTTTTCGTGTTGGATGTAAAAAGCTAGTTACTAGTTAGTTACTAGTTACTTTGAAAGTAACGAGTAACTTGAAGTAACTGAGTTACTTTTGATAGAACTAGTAATGTAACTAAATTACTAATTTAAAGTAAGTTACCCAACACTGATTCTTACACATCATGGTTTTTGAAAAAAAAAACAAAAAAAAAACAACTTACAAATGAAGTTACTGCTGTATTTAATATAAAACCCAGTTAGACCTCTACCTAAGAAACTTCCACTAGTTTGTATTCATCCTAAAACACTGCCTGCCTGAACAGCTTGCTAATTGGCTGCAATTATTGCAAATAAAAATCTCAAAGTCTCAAAAGTCATGATATGGCAAAGAGGATTCACCCTAACCTCTTGGCGACAGCTTAGAAAGTGAATTTGAAGTCATTTGCATTGGAAACAGAGCTTGCAGCAGGAAGTAGGCAGGTCACGTCACTGTCCATGATGCAGCCTTCTGGGCTGACTTGTTTCACTCAAAATTACTCCTACGTTTCTGCCCAAGAAAGATTTTTACCACACCAAGGTCACAATGGACATGTGTAGACTGGTGAGAAGCATGAGTTAGGGTAAAAATTACTGCAGGCTTTTAAGGTTTCCTGTAAGAACTTCAGAAATTGGCATCTACTAAAATCGTTTATATACTTTCCAATAACTGATCACTTTGACCCACAGACTGACAAATATTTAAAAAAAAAAAAAAAGCAACAAACCTGCTGTCGTCATTCTTGCTCCTTTCACTGCCAGAGCTGGCTGGACTGCTCTCACATATGGGGCCAACATGACTTATACTGTACCAAAGAAAAAATGTCAAAAATGAAGTGGCAGTCAATGAACAATAAGACAGCTGCCATTGCCTATGAGGAAAAAAAGGAAATAGAAGTTAAATCATCATGTTATGATGAACGTGGCGGCACTTATGTTGGTCTTACTGGGAAATTGGAACGTCCTACTTTAAGTCTTAAGGCTTTAAACTGAATTTCCATTGACAATTAATATAGATCTTATTCCATGATTAACCAATTATCAATCTGTGTTAGACTTGTGACCTGTACCAGGTATAATGCAGTCTGAATGTATGGAGCTTGGTTACACAGTATCCCTTAATTTGACAAGCTGATGATGAATGATTACCCATTTATTTTGTCTCCAAAATGTAAGAAATGTGTTTATATGATGAAGAAATGCAAACCATATGTTTTCTTAACTAGCTTTTTTTTTAGAGATGTTTTTCCTCCAGTCAGCAAATCATTTAATGCAGTCCTTTCCAGGCAGTGAGATTTGTTTGACGGCATCAGCTTTTCCATCCAAAATCAGGATGTTCGCATGCGATTTAAAAAAAACTAAATAAAAATGATCTAAGATTTTATACAAGCCATATAAAATATGGTTCTTAAAACATTGCAACTGCCTATTTCATGAGGCTGTCTCCCACAAGTATTAGTCATTTTTTTAGAAGCTCTTAATAAATTCTGACGCTTAATCATCAGAAGCTAAAATTCATTTTACCTTTTACACCATTGCATGTGAATTTGTGCAATCCAAGGGAGCAGAGTTTTCTGTTTCATTTAGTATATTTGCTTTTTAATCAGCACAAATGCATATGGTTGTACTACATAGGGTTGCCCTAATGGACACTGTGCTCACCCAACTTCCATGCATGTGCTCTGAAAAGTAAGAATTTTAAGGAGAAGCACTCCTAAGGAGAAGAAAAGGATTTCTTTTAATCCCTATAATTAATAATAATAATAATAATAATAATAATAATGGATACTTTATTGATCCCCATGGGGAAATTACTTGTTTTTCTCTGCATTTGACCCATTCACTTAATTAAAGGCCAGATTGAATATTACCCATGTCTCTGTATAACGAGACCTGATCATCTCAGTCTCATTAAACTTGAGAGATTCACGTGTCTATGGTAGCTTTACATCCAGAAAGAGACACTTTGGAGTTTCTCCTTCCCTTAGGCTCCTTATGAAGCAAGGGTTAAATTGCACATTAAATCTAAACTGAGGGATTCTCCGAGAATACTTGACTGAGTAGTGCTCAAGGATGTTGAAGTGAGGGGAAAAAAGACAAGCCATGCAGTGCTGAGTCACACTCACCCACAATTCATAGGAGAGCAGAATCCCATGAGTCTGTGGGGGGATGCCGAATAGGTGAGAGGGATGGAATGGTACAGCTTAGATTTGACAGCACAAGATATCAAGTGGTAAACGAGCACATGCAGGCACACAGTGACAGTGATGGAAAGTGCATTTATTACAGTACAAATCTGAGGACATTTCAGTACATTTCTGACCTGCAGTCAAGCACTTTTGCATGTGGCAGTTACATCTTTAACATGCGAAAATCATCTGAACACGTATTCGACTGATGCACATACACTGTAAAACAAACAGAAGTAACCCCACCAGAGTTTTTTTTTTTTTTTCCATTATTACTCTGATGGGTCAGTCAGTGGTTACACTGTCAATTTTCCTTTCATTATTCCATCTACTGGGGAAACTAGTTGGGGTTCCTCACAACTTTAACCATAAATAAAGCTACTCGCTGCATTAAGGGGACACAAACATCAGCTGTGTAGTTCAGTCAAGCAACAAACTGCTTGTCTTGAGGTTATGACTGTTTGTCAGAGAGCTTTGTCAGTTTGCACTTTGTAGTGTTACACTAGATTGCATTATGTTGTGAGACATATCTAATATTGTGACTCAATTTTGATGCAGTCTCACATAAAGCCTTGCAAAAGGCAATTTATCCATGTTTATCCATGTGCCCATGTCAGCGTTAGAAACTTAGGACTCATACTGACAGTAAAATACTCTATTTAACAGTATACATAAAGGAAACATTACCTCGCCTTTGATGTACATGGGGTTATTTTTCAGTTTAAATATTTTTTTTGATATTATTGAAATGTACTATGTTTAATAAAAAAAGATGTAGAAAAATATTTTAATTCTAAGGACTCTTGCCATTTTTTCAGTGTTGCAGTGGTGCAAGCAGCGCCAAAATAATTTCTTTGAAGTCCTCTGTTATGTCTTCACTGAGCTAAAGGGAAATTGAACTGAAGAGCTTCTCTGCACCAGGACAAAGAAATATTACACCCCAGTCCTGTTACAGTCCACACGTGCTGTCATGCATTGTCAGTGGCAACAATGACATTTAGTTTGCTTAACTCATTGTGGAAATGGTTATCAGAAGAAACCACAGTTGGATATTTTGACACTGCACAAATTTGGGGGTTTCACTCCATGCAGATTTTCTACAGTGGCCAAAGAAGTGCTCATCTTAACCCAAACGCTTAACGGGGATAGTTGTTCAAACCCGAGTCAGTTTTTACTGTAAGAATAATATTTGTACATTTTGGTGACTTATTTGATAATCAATATTCTCCTCATTATCTTGGAAACAAAGAATGATGAGATGCAAATTATGTAATCAGCAAATGTTGCAGTAGGAAGAGTACTGGATGTCTGCATTAACTGACATTTCTCCTTCATTTCGGATGTTATCATAATCTTTGCTGATTTGCATATAATAAAAAAATATTGACAGCAAGTCAATTATGGAGAAGTTCCATTGTTATAACTAATTATCTTTATGCAAATGTACATGATGAACACTACTGTGTAACGAGAAAAGCTTTCCTATAGTGTAGATGTCTTGGCAGTTTGGATTAGCTCCTTCAGAGTTTTGTATTTTAAATAAATAAATAAATAAATAAATGAATAAATATCCAGTCAGGTAAATACAACCCCAGTTCCAAAATGTTGGAATGTTCTGTAAAATAGAAAAACAGATTACAATGTTTAAACTGAGAAACCTTTGGATTTTAGGAAAAGATCATTTTGAATTCGATCTCACAGACATCTTAAAAGTGACTACTAGCCACACTCTTAAGAGGTGCACTTTGTCTTACTGAAATATGCCAAGGCCTTCTCTGCAAAAGTTGTTATCTAGATGGGAGCATGTTGCTCTTAAACGTGTACCGTATATACCTTTCTGGATTGATGGTCCTTTTCTGATGTGCAAGATGTCAATCTTAAGAGGCACTGATGCATCAGAGATGCAGGCTTTTGAACTGAGTGCTGACAGCAAGCCAGATGGCCCCTTATCTCTTGTTGAGAGGACGTGGCGTCCATTTTTTCCAAAAATAATTTCATATTTCAATTCACCTAACCAATAAACACTTTTTAACTTTAAATGAGTTTTATCCCAGAGAAGATGCGACTGCTCTGGATCATGTTTAAATGTTGCATCTTTGCATCACAGAGCTTTAACCTGCATTTGTGGCACACTGAATCAGTCACATCATTCCTGAGCCCAGTGATCCAGTGATTTCCATGACAGAATCAAGGCTGTTTATTAATGTAGTGCCATCTGAGGCTTAATCAATGGTATCCAATATTAATTTCAGCATCCCAAAGATTTATCAGTTTTCTCCGAAGCTCCTGATTATATTATATTGATGATTTATTCAAAGTTGTAACCATGACATAACCATTTATATTGAGGAACAGCATTTAATGCTATTGGCTATAGCAGTTCTGTCAGAGTGAGGAAAAAGAAAATTAAGTTGGCTGACAGCTAAAGTCTTTGTGAGCCCAACGTCACAAGGTACTCCTTACACCAACACGTTTTCATCCCAGGGTGTCAAATATTGCCATTCCGTCTGACGCAACTGGGATCACAGAGATACGCACAAGCTGTGCTTTGGCATCTGTGCCTTGGTGGATCAGCTGTGGCAATACAGTATGCCAAGACCTAACAGTCTACATGAAGAGGTAGGAAGGGTGGCAATGACAGTGGTATAAGTCACAGGCTGGGAAGCTTGTGCAAGTCCTTTGTATTCCATACTTCATTGTACCGACTTTGTATTCAGTTGTGGGCTAGTTTTATTTCAAGCTCTTTTTATAACTTAAACTTTCACTTCCTGCTTGATTAAAACCTCCCACCATTAACCCTGCATTTTCACATGATCCAAGGCATAGCGCCAGCATTGTGCTCTTCTCCCAGCACATTGCTTTAACTAAATATCCACAATTCAATTATTTTTCAAAGCCATTTTGTAAGATTGATCTTTGCATTTAAAATTCTACATCATAAAACTAATTAGGACAATTTAAATTGAAGCTAGACATCTCAAGGTTAATCTCATGCATTAACATAAATAATGAAATATATTATAAGATGGGAAAGAGTATGGCATTTAAAGAGAACTAATCAGTGGGTGTAGTTTAATTCAAAATGCTGTCATATTGTGTGTTTGGATAAAAGATTATTGCAGCAGCATTCTTAAGACAGACTTTTTTTTTTCTCTTAAGACTAACTTTATGGCATTACTAGAGGTGGGTGTCACATTCATGTTATCTTGTTTCTATTCCCTAAGTGCCCAGACCTTTTATGCCATCTGCAGTTTGCATACAAATGACTCCCTAAATTCCTTCCAATTATCCCTGTAAGTGGCATGTGGTCTACTCACCTCACATTGCAGGACTGCGAGTCTTTCTTGAGCTTCTCGAACCAAGACTGCTGAGCTTGGCGGCATTCAGCTCGTGTGATTACACCATCTTTATCCAGATCCAGACCCTGAAACACTGACCTTGCAGTGTCTCTCTCCTTGGCAGTTAACAGACGCACCAGTGAGTTCTATAAAAAATAAAATCCAAGAAGTGTAAGAATAGCATTTACCTTTTAGTGATTTAAACAGCTATAATTCAGTAAAATTTACACTTTAGGGCTGATCTTAGCCATTCTTGGTCATTTCCTGTGACACTTGGACTGTCTGACATATTCTGCCAACATTGCTTCATCCCGTACTACCCCAAAGTCTCAGACAAACTTCAAATTTAACCTCTCAAACCACAATCTGGGAACCATCAGCTAGTCTGCAGCCTTAGCCTCTGGGGGGGGATATCCAGATGGGATAATAGATTTCTATTCATCATGCATGGCTCCATCCTCAGACATTGTTTATGCATGAAAAATAAATTAAAACAAAAAGCTAAAAACTTGCAAAATAGTTACAATAACTGTTAGCTTCAGGATTGCATTTAGGAAAAATACCCACTTTCCACACAGTATTGCAGCACAAACAGGGTTGTGATTTAAAAAAAAAAAAAAAAAAAAAGGAAGGTTCATTGCATACAGACTTCACGTGCAAATACCTGTTTATAGAAATTAGTCAAGCCAAAAACAAACAAAAAAAGATAACTTATTGTCAAGGGACAAAATGAATAGTTCAGCTGTTGGATGCAAGCCAGATTTTTGGGCATTTTTTGCCTTTCAGTTAGTTTTTAGATTCAGACTGAAAAATGAGATCATTTCATCAACAGCTACAACGATTATTGTTTAAACACTCCCTTAGTCTGTAAAATTTAATTACATTTATATATGCATTTTTTCTATATCACAAGGAATAGAGTATTTTGAAGGTTTTTGGAGGTATAATTAAAGTGTTCTACAACAAAACTCATCAGGGCTATGCAGGCCATGGCTGAGTGTAAACCCAAACAAGAGTCATGGTAGTGGAAGAAGACAGTTCAGGTAGAGTTTAAAAATGCAGTGCTGATTTATCCCAATTATCTTGTTTCCTTAATCCACAACTATACCTCTGTGCGAAACTTCCTTAACACTGCCAGAGACTCAAAATAGAGAAAGTCCGACCACTCGATGTGTCCCTTCTTCTCAGGATCCAGCGCAGCAAACTGGGCCAAGACTTCCTCTTCCTGCTCATCAGTCAGGTCCTTTTCAAACTGCTGCTTGGATACAAAGTGGCGGTACTGAAGCAGCTCGTCTGACACCAGGCACGACTCTATAGCAGCAGGGAACAATTCATCACACGGGTCCTAATTAGTCACCTGGCAGTCTTCAAGATACATCATCTTATGGTGAGTGATTTTCAACAAAATGAAAAGCATCCTCCCACTGACTGCCATCCAGCAAAGTCACAGCCTACTACACATTTCAAAGTAGACTGGGTGGAGGGCAAATGCACTTTCTCAAGGAAACAATGTTGTGGGCAGTAAACGTCTGAGGTGACCACAGACCAGACAGGTGCTCAAGATTTCATCTGGGATCTCTTTGCTTTTAATCACCAAGCATTCCGGACATGTACAACCAGTGGCAAAGCAATACTGCAATGGCAGTACCAATTTGGGTCTTATGGTGATTTGTGTCATATCATCTTGAGAATATAATAGGTTTCGTTAATTTTTTTTTTTTATATAATCAGATCTGCAAACTTTGCACCAACCAACAGTGCTGTCCCGTACAGTATATCAATAAAAGGTTAAGTATTAAAGTTCTTGCATGGCCAGCGTTACTACCATCTACCAAAACCAAATATCTTTAACCTGTATTCAGTAGCTCACCAGGGATGATCTTGCACTGCTTGAAGGTCTCCATGAGGCTGTACATCTCTTCTTCTGTGAGAAGTAGATTGAGATTGTCCTGCAGGAAGAGATGTGTGGGAAAAGCAGAGTATTACTCTTAATGCAGTCTCTTTTACAGTCAATTGGCATGCTGGCACTCTTGATAAGAGAATATACTTAAACTGGTCCTGGGAAAGTCATTACAGGAGGTGAGATGAGGCCAGAGTATTACGCTTTGTAACATGATGCTCAGACCATTTCTTTTATCGCAAGTGGCACATTGCTTGATGGATGAACATAGTATGCTTAAACTAGTCCTTGCAATTAGCTACATGCATGTAGCTTTGACTAATGAACCCATTTCAGTGTTTCCTGGGTAATTCATGTAATGTGCCTTTTATGTCACTCTCCATAATGGCATCATAATTAAAAGAAATAAAAGGAGGTTTTCCAGATGTTAGGTTCACAATGACTTATTTCATAAATTTACATATAACGTTGTTAGCACTTAAATCCATGTGTCAACAAAAAGCAATTTGGCTTTAATAGGAGAAAAGACAGTTATGCACTTTTTGTTTAAATTAAGAGATTTCCAGATACACACAGGCCAGAGAAAACCAGAGCTGGAAAGACAAATGTAACCAAAGATGTGAGATAGTCATTTTATTCCCCAACTTGTTCGAATATCAGCAAAAAAAGATGCTGCTATCTAAATTTCTACATTATTTATCACATAAGTGATGTGATCAAACTTTAGTCTCCTTGGGATTATTGACATAAGCCAATTCTAGTGTGTTTACATGGTCCTTGATCACTCTTACAATCTGTCAGGGCTTCATAGAAGGCACATTATGAAATCCAAATGAAATTCACAACCGCCCACACTTAGAAAAACAGATGAAAAAATACCCTTAAGCTTGGCAAATTGAAGCAAATGGTATATGTAATAAGGCCAAATGAATAAAGCACATATGTCAGCCAAGTGTGATTAAAGTATGAGTTACTGTATAGCAAGTGTGTTGAGTGTTTCAGTATCAGTCTGACTAACACTCCTGCCAGTATCTGCATTTCCCCAAATATAAACAGATCGGATGGTTAGTGTAAGAACAATGCATTCTAATATAAAAATAAAGGGCAAAGGACACTAGTGGTTGGTCAACATGGGCACAACATCTTAATTTTTCTCTTCCTTTTCAATTTATAATCAAGATCAAAGTAACTATCATCTTATCACCTTACTGTCTGTATTTCAAGATCAAATGTATGTATCATACTTTCCACTCACTGGGGTGCTTGAGCAGGCTCAAACACCCTCATGAGCTTGAAATGGATAAGCAGTTAAGCACAGGGATGAAGGGAAGTATGGACTGTAATAAATGTAATTTCATATTTACTATAGAAATTGTGGCTCTATAAATATCTAAGAGCTGAAAGTGGGCGGTTCCACTTAAACAGTTAATCCCACTGACAAAATGAGTCACTAATTTAAAAAAGATCCTCCATTCATTGGACCGATTCATTCAAACTATGCACATCTGGTCTTGTTGGTCATTCCAGTCTGGGACACTCCGTCCTGCTTAAACTTGTGGCACTGGCTATACAATTTTAACAGGCTTATTACTACAAAGTGTCTAACCTGAGTGAGCTACAGCCAGACAGTGCAGTAAAGCTCCGCTGGTGTCACATTGTAAAAAACCTTTGTGTTCCTTCACAATGCTTTGTACTTTTCTTCCAGTGTGGATTTGTGTCCTATGGTATGTGCTATTCAGTTGTCTGTGCAGATATATTTCAACAAATGACAGCCAATTCTGAATCAATATTGTATAAAAATCAGTTTCATTAGTCATCCGTCTCCTCTAAAGCACAGAAAATCAGATATTGGGTCTGAAATGCAAATTGCACTCTGTGCAAATCGTCTCCACCAAATGCCTCCACTTCAATCCAGCACAAAGACTGTGTGAAGTTAAATGCCATGTTTGTTTTTGGAGTTTAGCAAAAACTGCTAATCCAAATTTTATTAAACTTTGTGGGGAAAGGAAGATATTAATGTGTGTACTGTTCTAGGCAAGCTCCTGCTGTAAGATTTTGCCTGATGTTAGGTATCAGAAACAATCATAATTTTGAGGTTGGTGTCAGTTTCTCCAAATTTAATTTCATTCACCAACTTCTGCATATAAGAAAAAGCCAAAGAGATGCTTCACTTATTGTATTGATATAGCTTATTGATATATGTGCTCTGGGGTTGCTGCACCTTAATAAGCTTGCAATTAACTTCATACATGTTCATATCTATTTATTTGCATGTGTCTGTCATTCAAGGAGTCAATTAAAAATCAACGTGGGAGGCAAAACAAATTGTGCTTTAATCATTAAAACTGTGTCCTTTGTCTTCAAGACATTTTTGTGCATCTGTAAGCCATTATGTGCATCAAGCATTACCTTTAGTAACACCAGCTGTCCGCTGAGCAATAAAACTGCCCATCAGCTACAGATGTCTTATTTGTCATCCAATATAATGTGCAGAGGAAATTTAAAATAGATTTAAGGGTTCATGCAACATCTACTGGCAGCATCTGAGAAAAAAAAAAAAAAAGCTCTCTAGGAGACAAAAGGCCTGCAGGGAACAAGGTATAAAAATAACACTTTCTAATCTTATGCTGGCAGATTGCATAAATAGCTATCTGAGACTGTCCTGTTCAAAAAATACAATGATGCGCTGGTGATGTGTTATTGCAGACAACTTTAAATAATCAGCAAGCCCTTTACCCAAGAAGTTATAAATATGAACAGGAATACTGTTCATAAACAGTATTTCTGTTACTAATGACTCCGATCACCGTGTGATCTGAAAGGTTTACTTGTAATGCAGTCACTTTATGAGGTAGTAAGAGTACGAGAATCATTACCACATACCTAGCTACTTGAAGAAATCAAGAGGTGCCAGGAGAGAAGAGGTGGGAAAATACAATACGGCAAATACAATAAACAAACTGCAGTTTGCCATGTCTTGGATAAATGATCCCTTATACTGGCATCTCATCAAGAACAGGAGTCAAAAGACATTGCTCTAGAATCAGAATTGCTCTATAGAGCCTTTCCCTATTACATGTAACTTGCAAAAGGGTGAATTCATAATAAATTATGAATAAAGTTACTGCTTTTGTTCCACATGCATAAATGAACACAACTCCTGTAGGTGACCCCATGTGGAAGTTATGGACCATACAGGCCTAGTTGCAAGCATCAAAGTGCTGTAAAGACGGGTCAGTTATATCCACAGGCCAATCCTTCTGCGCGACTGAAACTAAGCCACTATTGCAATCGCCTACTTTGAAGACTGTAAATCCACTTTCAAGGGAACTCAGTCCATCTGCCAGCAGCAGCCTGTAGTGCCTGTGTGAAATTAAATGTCAGATATGATAGAAGGGTGTGTGTGGGGAGGGGGATTTGAAACATCTGACTGATACACTAACAAAATAACTGGTTTCTTTGGCTAGGAGGACTAGAATTTACAATTTAAATAAAACATTGCTCCCGCCCCCTCACTGAATTGTCTCCTTCCGCCCTCATTCCTCACACACTGAAGAAGCTAGCCAAAGAACGAACCTTTCAGCGTCCTCTCGCAGATTGTGTGAAAACATCCCTCTTGCACAACTTTGGCATGTGATTTTGCTTCTCGGGGCTATGGCGCCCTTACTCTGCTATGAAAGGTCCCCTGGCAAAAGCGCTCTTTAGTTGTTTACGCTTGAATTAAAACAGATTGCATTATGCCTCTCACGGGGTCATCGGGGAGTCGTGGGTTTTGGCACTGGCACTGAATTTCTGATGAGAAACTGCCGTTTGTTTTATTGTTTGAATTACAGAAAAATCTGCCAAAACATTGCCTCAGTCTATATGAAATATAACTGTAATAATCTAGACATAAAATTATGGAGACTTGCAATTTGTGAATATGATAAGTGCTTCTAACTATTGCCCGCCACAAAGTGGGATCAAATCCATCTCCATCATCTTCTGTGTAATGATCTAAATGATATTGCCGATTTTAGCCTATGCTCTCCACATGCCTTTACACAAAAGGCGTATTGTGGACTATTCCATATGCAATCTAACCACATGTAGAAAACCACAACCTACCACAAGACTGATTTTAACATGGCAAAAGCCACCATTTCAACCATAACTTCTATATCTGACATGAATTAACAAGCAGGAATTGAAAGCTGAAGGCAGCAACAGTTGTTGTCAACAGCTTTAATGACAACTGGCAAATTTACTCAGCTGTACTTAATTAATACACTAAGTCACAGTCTGTGACACTAAAAGGAAACAGAGGCATCATTAACTGTATTAGTTCCACCTGAGCTTTTCCAGACGTGACAAGTCATATTTGCTGTCAGAATGATACCTCAAGCAGCTACAGTGAAAACCAGTCGATGTGTTCTCACACCAGTAGTGTGACATTTCAATGATTGAGTTTGCAAATATTTCTATAACTTGCTCATTATGTTACTAAATTATGCCATTATCAAATTTAACAAATTAATGTTCTACTTTACCAATATATGTCCAATCTCCGTTTTGGAGCTTGGACTGTGCAAGGGCATCAGAGATGTTGGGTTACTTGGTGATTCTAAATTGGTTTCAAGTGTGAATGTGAGCATGAATGACTCTCCAATAGGCAGCTTGTTCAGGCTCTACCTTCTCATCCCATGACAACTGCGATAGGCTTCAGGTCCTCAATCCCAAACTAGACAAGCAGCTAAGTAGATGAATGGATAGCAGTTCAGATTTTTCTGAATGACTGGCAAATAAGAACTGGTTGGCCTTTAGTGTTTATTACATATATATATATAAATATATATATTTAATACTAAACTAGTTAAGTTTGTGATTATGTTGCAAACATGACAAAAATAGCTGCATTTGTAAGCACTGACTGTTTTTAGCAACGAGCCCCGACTTACACAATAGTAGCAGCTCCAGCCAGTAACCGTGTGGGCTGTATCTCTCATCTCCTGCAAAGCTTCAGCACGCAGGTAGCCCAGCTCTCTCAGGCAGCCATCGTGAAATACCCGAGTGCAGATCCTGCAAGGGTACAGGTCGTCAGCAGTCCACACCTCGCACACGTCACACATCTCATCGCTTCGTGGCTGCAGGAGAAAGATTGCATCAGTGACAGAGCTTTTTTTTTTTTCTAGTTCTGCATGCTTCACAGAAATGTAGTGTCCCCCCTCATTTAGAAAAAAAAAAAACTGATAACTGCAATTGTGTTAACATGTAGTTTCTAAACTTCCTGACGTCCTTTCTTCATCTCCCATTAACCAAACCTCTATGTAACAGGTTACCGAGAAGAAATTAAGCATCAGTCCATCAGTGGTAGGAGTGTGGTGGAAGTGGTATTATATAATGTAGTTTGTGTCACGTACAGCACTTAACTGTCCATCTCAGGCTCAAATAAGGACATCACTACCTATGATGCTGTCTAATGTGTTCAGTGTCGGTTTTTAGCCAACCTCCTTGTAAAGTCAGCCAGGCTGCACTCTGCTGTCAAGCCAGGGAAAATGACTGCTGAATGCTTGGCTGCTTTAAACACAAAGACATTGCAAGTTTTCTTGGTACTTTTACACATCTATAAAAATGCTGCCAGGGCCATAGACAAATCCCTCTTGTCATATTCCTCAGTAAGAGTTTCCCTCTTATATGGTGAACCTTATCTGACCTGATGACTGTTCAGCAAGCCTCTCTATAAAATAATAACTTCTAAGAATGAAGTAACACTGCAACCATGCACAATATGGTACTTCAACCAAAAAGAAAACTTACCACTTGTCTGGGAGATAAACACATTTGCAGTTGGCACCAATTAAAAAGACCCTCATCTAGTAGAAGCAGTAGCCTGGCAAAAATTGGCACACAACTGACTTTGTCTAACATGAGTTTTTAAGGTCTTTTTAGGTCTATAAATACTTGAAGAATTAAATTTTGTAATGTTGCCATTTTATACTACTACAGTGGATTTTAAAATCAGAGAATCAAATTTTTATGGTGGCCCTGAGAGGCCAAACGGACTGTCACGTAAGAAAACACCAGCAATAAGAAAAAGGCTGCAAAAGCACACAAAACAACAGAAATAGGAAAAAAAAAAAAAAAAAAAGATTTCCAAAAGCACAAGTGAAGTGTTTCTTGGGAGACAATAACCCGACGGACCAGTTGCAGGACCCAAAATATAAGAATTGCGCTGGGAGACACTTAAAAGAAGTGGAGGATTTATCGGTTTTGTGAGGAAAGATAAGAAGTGTGTTAGCCTAACTATTAGCCTAAAATCCGTCATTAGTATGAATCATGATAAAACACACCTACCGTGTTTTGGGTTCCTGCAACTGGTCCGTCGGGTTATTGTCTCCCCAGAAACACTTCACTTTTGCTTTTGGAAATCTGTTTTTTCCTTTTTCTGTTTTCTTTTTTCCATTGTCGTTTTTCCTATTTTCGTTGTGTTTTGTGTGCTTTTGCAGCATTTTTCTTATTTCTGGTGTTTTTTTAAGTTGCAGTCCGTTTGGCCTCTCAGGGCCACCATAAAAATTTGACTGTCCGATTTTAAAATCCACTGTAGTAGTATAAAATGGCAACATTACAAAATGTAATTCTTCAAGTATTTATAGACCTAAAAAGACCTTAAAAACTTAAATCAGCTGTGTTGGATCAAGGACACATCTAAAACCTGTAGGACACAGACCCTGGAGTTGGGCACCCCTGCTCTATGCCATGGCTTTGCCTAAGCCATGTTTGGAGCTTTTCCTTTTCTTTTCCATACTTCTCTACCCGTCATTCTTGTACAAATTAACCTTCGTTTTATTTGTCTAATCTTGTAAGCCCTGTACCTACATTCATGAAAGAGTAGACTGACTAAGTGCTTGAAACTGCTAAATGTTGTGAAGTCTCTCTTAACCTGAGAAAGAATTTGAGATTTTCCCCACTCGAGTCAACATCTATGGTTCTCTAAGCCTTTTGATATTGCAGAGCTTGTCAGTGCACTCCTATTTAAGAGCGTGCCAGCTGAATTAGGTAAGGTTTTTATTTTTACTGGTATACTGAAAAAAAATAAAAACCAAATGCAAGTTCAACACTTGGAATAAATTCCTAAATTTTCATCTGCTTAATTTTCCATGGAACAACAAGAACTGGCCTCACCTGGCCATGCGGCTGCTTGACACTGAATTGTCCCTTTAGATTTCAGTATATGTATATGCAAAGTTTTCCTTACTAAATAGATGTTCTACTCTTAAAATAAAGTTAAAAAGAGTGTTACATAATGAGTCAGTGTCCGAGTATTTATGACCCTCATGTATCAGTCTTCTAACATTCCAATAGACACATCTATTACTATTGCAAGATAAATGTTTAGTGCGGGATTGTAAGTACAGTAAGTTGAAGCCATGTTTATTTATTCTAAACAGAAAACCTGATGGGACCATTGCTCTTGTGAACTACATGCTCTGTTAGTCAGCGTCACCCTGAATATGGCCACCTCTCAGAGCCAGCCAAAGCAGCCCGCCTACAGGATGCTCACTGTGAAGAGCCCTCACACACAATACATCACAGCCTGTGTAGCTATTAAAGGCCCAACAGCAAACAACTTCAAACTCATACTTTCTCACCTTCAACAAGGATGTTTAGATAAAGCTAAGGAATCTCTTTATGGATTGCCTGTGCTGTTCAATCATGATGCCTAATGTGAGGGAAGAAAACAGGTCACCAGATATAATAACCTGCTGTTGCCATAGAGATTATTTAACATCTTGTAGTCATCCGTTTAATCCCACAACTGTGAACCATCTTATTTGATTTTTTATGCATTTATTTATTTACTTTTTAATATATGACAAAGACTAGCTGCTACTACTACTACTGACTTTTGTTATTTAATACCTCCTCTTTCTTATACAGGTCCACTTCTATAGGCTGGTCATCATCAGGTTCCCTTTTGGGTCGCACAAAAGCAGGCGGTGTGAGCTGATGAGTCTTGTCAAGATCTTCCGGCTCTACTCCCTTCCCATCCCGTAACCTCGACCAAGCCTCCTGGTTGACGTTACACTCGTCTCTCGTTGGCGCTGAGGCCTGCTGGGAAGTTGATGGACTTGCGCTATTGTCATTCTCCTCTTGCACTGCGTCCTCTGTATTTTTCTCATCAGGATTGGTCTTGGCATGCCCTTCACCTTCCTCCACTTGCCCTTCTGCCTGTTTCACTGTGACAGCACGATCTTTAAGGCCCGCCTGGAAGGCAGAGACCACAGCGGTGCATTTCTGCACCTTCTCCACCTGCTGCTTCTTTGACATGAGCACTCCCATTGCTGTAGAAAGATGAAAGTAGAAGGAATAAAATGAGGAACTGTTACAAAATAATTATTCCCCCCCCAAAACTGACTTGTAAGTGACAAGTGATTGATAGCACCAGCTACAAGCCCACAGATGGCACCAAATTTCACTTCATATTTTGTTAAAAATCAACCCATGGAAATATCTCTGCACATCAGATCTTGCCGTTACTGAATGTCTTTAGTTTTTCCTGTTAGCGCCAATCTAATTCAATCAGCAGCAATTTCCCTGAACTCCTCTCCTTATTACTAATAAACCCTGACCATCTGCTCCGGCTCCCACATTTCTATATCATTCGGTAAGAAAAAGTTCAGTCCTTGTGCAGTGTTATTTACATGACTCAGATAAACAGAAAGCTGAAGAAAGCAGATCCCACAATTCACTGGAAAATAAAAAATAAAAGCCTTAACCTCATATTTCATAAAGTTTAAGGATCCAAATCGGTCCTTCTGCACCTTGAAATGATGGTACATGTTTGACAATGCATAACGAAATGTATCTACACTGCTTTTACTCACAAGCCACCTAGTTCATATCACTGAAGAGATCTATACATTACAGTTCCTCATATCCAAGCTATGTTCATTAAAAAAAAAAAAAAAAAAAAAAAAAAAAAAGTCAAAAATGATACAAGTTGACACTTTTGAAATGAACATATCTTTGATATTAAGGAACTGTAATGTACAGATATAAAAATAATGTTTTTGCTAAAAGGTAAATTCTGAGAGCTATTAGCTAAAAACTTGGCACCTCAGCATGATATGGCGTTGATCCTAAATTTGAGAAAATCAGACGAGTGGAGACAAAACAGAGTATCATTTGGGCACAGGCAGGTTGGTATCATAGGAAAGGTGGCTGTTAAAAGGCAGAGGTATACCGAATTACACAAGTGGATAATCAGTGGTAATGGGTATTATGGATTGAGGAATCTAAAAGTTTGTCAAATCATCATCAACATGTATAGAAGAGGTCGAAAGAAAAAAAAACATATCTACAAGCATCTGTAAACATGTTGGGCCAACCAACATTCAATGCTTTGAATGCCTTTTAAGAAGCTTGAAAAACTATTCCTGAACATTAAGGTTGCGAGTTCAGGCTGTGTTGAAGAATAAAGCTGCTCCAACCATATTTTGACTTTCAAGCTTATTAGAATTGCATATAATTTTACCTCATATACTTCATTTCCATGTTTGTTTGCACATAAATCAATAAATTGCTTCACTCATTTGTAATTTTCTTATATATAAGGAAATAACCAAAACTTGCTGCCTTCAGCCAGCTGTAGATATCGCACAGCACTCCTCTTCACCAAATAAAATTACTCAAAATAAGATAAGATCAACTTTATTGCTCCTAAAGCGGGGGGGAAAAAATTACTTCACCCCATTCAGACTATAGTTTTTTTCCTGAAACCCAATATACAAAAAAGGTCTCCCAGTTCATGACACAGAGGCTATGATCAACCCTAAATAAAGTGCAACAGCTTTGACTTTTCTGAAAACTGCAAGAGAGCAGTGTTTTTTTTCCTGCAGTAGAATGAGAAAGACAGCTTTTTTTTTAACAGACTTCACTTGACTCGTGTTTGTAAGGGTTTGCATTTCTGTCTTTGCCCATGTATAGTTTGTTTTTGTCTGTTCTGTTATTCGTGTTCATTAATTTGGAGTCTGTTGATTTTTCTTTGTCTTTGCTTTGGTGCCTCTCTCACAATCTTGGTTAATCCACCACCTGTTACCAACCTGTTCTTCAGCCTGTCTTCAGACTTTGTCATTTCTTCTCCAGTTTTACTTTCTTTTTTGTTGCATTTTTAAGTGAGCATCCCTTCTAGTTCTCTGCAGTAGCTTTTGTTCTCAGCTTTTTCAGTAGTAGCAATAAGGCTTCAAAGCTCAATTTCCATTCGGACTGACCTCAACATCCTGAAGTTTGATCAAGTCTGAACCAAGTTACAACTCCACCATTTCCAGGAAACTTAATACTGAATACTTTCAATCCCTAAACACATTTAGTGAAATCATGAACCGTAAGATGTGGTAGAGTGTTCAGCAAAATCAGACCGAGATCTCATTTACACTTAAGAGAAGCAACCTTGAATTGCATTATTGTGGGAGGGGGGGTGGGGGGCGGCATTGTGGATTCAAGTTGATTACAAGGTACTTCTGGGACATGTGTTTTTTGCTCTGAAATACAATCCCATCCAACCATGCTCCACATACACTAAGTGCTTGTGTGAAATTTAATCACATTTATCGAAAGTGAAATAGGAGTCATTCCCCTCTCTCCCTTCCTAGGTTACAACTAATAGCCTGTCAGGCCTTATGTCGTCAGACTGCTATGGGACCCATGCTTCATAGACTCCAGAAACTACACTCATTTTGCTTGTGCCCATTTCAGCATAGCTTCACTCTTTATGGTTCCATGCATTTAGCAAAATAGAAAACCAATTTAGAATACATTTAAATCAAGTTTTCAAATGTACAAAGAAAAACAAACAAACAGAAGCACACCATTTTGTTTTGGATGGCATGCACTAAGTAGTGGTGAAAGGTCAATTCATCTGAGGCATAGCATCCCTGCAGAGATTAATTAACTGCAGCCCATCAGAACAGTAGTGTTTATTTAGCATATGCTATATAAGCTTACTGGGAAAATGCCAAAAATCATGCATAACCTGAAATATTTCCCACTGGGATAATGCCAAAAATCATGTATAATTTTGAATCTCAGCATGCTTATGAAAATCTAAAATAAATGGAGTTGGTGCTCAGGAGTACTAAAAGTAAAAAAAATTGCAGGCAATCAGGAGACTGTTCTCTGCTGCATGGAAAACCTCATTTTATTAGACATGTGAGTTTTATGTCTACTGACTCCCAAGTTCAGTGGGAGATTTTGGGACACATTGTCTTCCTCAAGGACAAGCACTTCATTTAGAAGAGCCGTCTTTCTAGGTACAGTGCCCTCCTCAAGCCCAATAAATGACCGAAGCATGCTGAGAATACACAATCATTAAAATACTCTGCTGGCATACAGAAAACTGAATAGCCAGCACCATAACTGCAGGGATAACAATAAGCTCAGTGGGTTGTCTTTTACTACAGATGGGGTTAGACTAAAAAGGTTCTGCGTTCAGTTTCTTTTTTAAATGGTTGTAGTTGACATTTTTCTTAACTGCTTATCTCTCCAATATGGCACTTGTGCTAGACTCCATGCTTGCTGTCAAGGATTAGGGAAACAATTACATCAAAGTGAAATAACTTATAATAAATACAGTTGTCAACATACTGAAAAATATCACTGAAGAAACAAGAATAAAGGTGGTGGTTGTTGCTGACAGAACATCTGATGTGGTGGCACATTTAAACAATTGATGATGAATTGGAAGACTCAATGAAGGGATGATTAGGTGGCTGGATGGATGATTTGGGAGTTTTTTCTATACATAAAAATAATGACAATTACAAATAAAGATCAAACCAAATTACAATACCACATGACTAATGCATCCACCATTTTGGAGTTTGTCTTTCCATTATGGAAGGCAACAATACAAGGACTTAGTATAATATAATAAATAAACATTCAACTGATGAACTATACATTTACATTGCATGGCAATCAGGCAATTAAAGGTTTAAGCAGAGTCTACTTAACTTACGAGGTCCTATGTTCGCATTCTGGTAGACATGCAGTAAAAGGCCTAGCAGGCCCAAAGGGTGGAGTTATATAGACTCCTGGGTGTGTCCAACTGATTGATTGGTACAGGATGTATGGTGGGTGTGGTAAAGGATTTAAAACTTACTATTTTAACAATCACATCAAACACCAGTTCAATCTTACATTTATATCTGTTATTTGAACAAAATACATATGAGCATATATTAGTCCGTTATATTTAGTCCGTGTGCTAGCACTGTGCACATGTTGAATATTCATTCTCCATTTGGCATGACTGAGCGGATGCAACAGCATGATGCACTTGAACAGTGCAGTATCAGTCAAACTTCAAAAGTCAGAAAATAATTAAGATAGTGGGATGAAAATATGCCCTGTTTGATTTATAATGCATGTCATGATTTATTCATAACGTCTGTTTCAGTTTTGCTTTTTTGAATACACCTACTTTTCCACCTTAGAAAACCCTTTTAATATTTCTATCATAGTTGTGGGGGGTTTTTTTTGTTTTTTGTTAACCCTAACCATAACCCTCACAGTCCTTAAATTGTTACAGTTTACCTCAAAATTGAAAAAAGAAATATCAGAGAAATATTCAAACAAGAACGCTATAATACAATAGCTTAGATATATGAACAGCCTGACTGCATCAAAGCCTTTGAAGAAGACACTTGCTCATAAAGAACACATATAATTAGAGGAGAAGTGGTGATCATAACAGAGGAAGGCACCGTGACTATTATGAGGACTTAATTATCCACTGAAGTGACCTTTCCACTCAGGCTCAGAGCGGTTCTGGCATCAGCATAAGGCAGTGACAGCTTTTAGATGCTAGAGATGCCTGCAAAGACCATGCTTATGCTGCTGGAAGAAAAAAAAAATTTAATAGCTTTTGCATGCTTGAGGACAAGGCTTAAAATAACCATACCATGACTGATACATTGGTTAAATGCTGCTAGCACAGCTGGATCCTCAGCTGGATCCTCAACTACTGTGCAGTGCAGATAACAGGCCATGCCACTTTTAATGGCATAATCAACAGAAAACAAATTGCTGTGTAATGGCCAGCAAAGTGAATAAGCTTCATAAACAGAAGTGGTGCGGGGGGGAAGGGGGGGGGGGGGGATGTAATAATAACAATAAGCTAAATGCTTATATGAGACCCAAGGTTTTTGTGCACTCTATCGAATCAATGCCATCTATGAAAAGCGTGCATAATTTCAATATGCTACAACGGCCAAAGTGACGGTCTACCTGTACTTTGAAACAAAAGAGAAAGAAACACAGGGATCACAACATTACCAGCTTCATCAATAAACTCCACAACCCAGTCCAGGGTTTAGGAAAGTAATGATAGCTTTCTACACTTGTATGCAAATTATATATTGCCGAAGGAAAGAAGAGGTCAGGTTCTTTGTTTTCAGCATTTGTATTCTCCAAACAATGCTGGAGCTGACGCCACTCCTGATGAGCAAACGCATGTGCAGACAGAAGACCTTGTCATTTTCAGGTTAGCTTATGAATTTTAAAAATACTTTTTTTTTCTCCATGTGCAAGTTGATTCTGACAGAAATGGGTCAGCGCTTGGCTTTGATACCATAGTGCATTAGATAGAGCTGACTAACCTGTCACTCGCTCACCTTGCAAGTCTAAAAAAAAACCAAAGCGTTGGACCACAAGCCTGTCAAACCAATCAGCCCTCTTCCTGCCCGGCTGTCGGTTACATTTGTGAAGCTCAACACCTGCATCTGCGTCATACTCACGAGAGAGATGATCTCTTTTTTTTGGTGTGTGTGTGTGTGTGTGGGGGGGGGGGGGGGGGGGGGGGGTTCATCTTTGACACCTTGCCTATAAATATCTACATCAAATCATCTTTGAAAGGATCCATGTGAGTCAGACTGGGTTTATTTTCAGGCTACAAGGAAAGTTATAATTTTGTAGTGACACTGCTGAAAATAGACAAAATGAAGGTAAATTAACCACAAATTGACTTGACTACACATTTGCTTTGCTGTCATTTGTCGTTACCCGAAAACAGAAAACTGCTTAGAAAATGTTGATGAGCTCCACCAACTTGTTTACAACCTTTTTACTCACTCAACTGCTTATATTACTTTACCTATTGACTTTTTTTAACCCCCCTTCAGGTGCCAACTGTATTAAAAAGTGATTCCACTAAGGCTCAGCAGTCACCCACATTCACCCTCTATATTACATCTGATGGCCAATACAAGCAGAAGCGAGCAGGATAAAACTCCCTCAGGCTTGACGATCACTAGACTCCTGCAGGAGCCACTGCCTCGGCTACTCTGCTCTCCTTCCTGGACCTTTCTGAATGATTTAAATGCCCCTGAATAAAAAAAGATCTGGACCAAAGGGACGTAAAACAGGGCCATTCCTTAGAGCAGAACTTGACATATATGTCTGAGGAAATCTTGTACTGTGTGAGAATATTCTGAAGATAGTGAAGTACATCAGCAGTTTGGTCTTTTTTAGGTCTTATGTGATATATCCTGCCTTTGTCCATACAAAAGCAAGGTTTAGGGGAGTTTACCTATATGTTAATTTTATTTCCCTGTTTTGTTTATTTTATGTATATTTGAGTCCTAGAAAAATCAACTGTGCATTTCCGCTCCCGATTCATGTTGGCAAATGACTATGACTAGTCCTGAAATGATGATTCTCTCAGGAGCATCTTGATTTAATTAAAAATTGATAATTTCTGTGGGAGGTGGCGCCAAAGTGCTCTTGAAATCCTTGTGATTTTATTCTACTCCTCTGAGTGGTTTTTTTTTTTTTTGTAAGTGTCCACACTTCATTCATTTATTTAACACTCCCACGCCACATCAGGCAAAACATCCTAACTTCTTCTAGAGTATCCACTGACAGCAGTAACACCACACCATTTATCCGTGATGGTACTGTGTTTATAGAATTTGTGAAATGTTTATTTAAAGCAGAATCAATTTTCTCTTGTAGGCACAGGCCAACATTAAAGTCTGTAATGGAATTAAGTCTTCTGCTATACAAGTGACACCATGTGTAGGTTATTGAGCTCACTGAGCAGCCATTTATTAGACTGAGGAAAAACAGTCTACAGATAAAGATGAAAAATAGTTGTGATAAAGCACAACTGGTCTTTTTTTATTCATTATTCATTAAGTTAATACTGGTGAAGTAAGTTGGACCGTTATATTCATATTTTCCAAGGAGGTTTGATTAATTTTATTTTCTAGGAATCCCAAGAAGATGCTGAAAGCTCAGGTTAGATCGGTGTACTATGTGGCAGTATGGGATGTTCAGCAATTTAGTTGAAGCAACTTCATCTTTAAAGAGTAATCTTTTACGGGCATTGGCAGGACATCTAATCGCTTAAGAAGGCTACAAATATAGGATGATTTTTATAGATGGGGGGTGGGCGGTACTTGCTAGGATATAATCCACTCATAATAATGGGTGCACTCACCAAATTATATTTGCCCAGTTTAATATATAAAAGCATTTTTTTAAGACAATATCACATCCGATAATTTATATCAAAGCTTTCAGCTGTTTTGGATGGATCCTTTGGAAGCAGAGAGAGATTACGGCTCCAATGTGAACATATCTTGTTAGCTTGTGAGCAACCAAAGAGTTGTTGTTTTTTCTTGACTGTTTCATTTGAGGCATGGTGCAAACTTAGAACATTTAGTGTATCCAGTTCTTTTAAAGAAAATAGCAAAACTGAAGAGAAAGAAAAATGTTGATGTTCTTTCTCCATTATGCATTTAACCATCTTCTAAAAGCTCAAAATCATACAAATAGACACAATTTCAAGCCACATTTGTATGTCTCCTTATTACGTGTGTGTGCATTCTCCATCATAAAAGCATTACAAGGATGCTACACTGTATGTGCCATTTCTCTTGTGCTAGGATTCTCTTCCCAAAGCTGTTGGATGTCACTGGTATGTGCTGATTAGAATCCCAACCAGCCCTCCTTTTCATTCCTTGTTTCAGTTGAGGGGGGGGCTTAGAGTTTTTCAATGGAGGCACCACAAAGCATGCCTTTTCGTGGGAATGAATCCGCTTTTAGCTGAAGACCTCACCCACAGACCAGGGAAGCAAAGATCTGGAACTAATTACACTAACGAGTTCACCCAGATCCCTGTAAGAGCTAGTGAGTGAAATCATTAACACTCATCTAAAATACGCAGATGTACGTGCACCAGGACATAGAAAGGAACCTAAATCAAGTCAAAGAGCTTAAAGTTGTTTCTGTTGCTTTTTCTTGGCCTATCCTGATCCAGTTCTTCAACCAGAAATCTGCCCCTCTGTGTTTACCCCCCCCCCCCAAAAAAAAAAAAAACCAAACAGTTCTCCCTCTGGCTTTTCATTGTCTGTTCTCTCTTCCATCTAAAACATTCTCCATCTTATGGCTCTGCAAATGCATATAGGGGTTTGAAATTCAGTTTGTGAACGGCCAAAAAAAAAAAAAAAAAAAAAAAAGGAAACAGAGAGGTGTCTGAATGGAGGTGGAATTTAAATCTCAATGCATCCTTACACGGGAGACATCATGTTGGCATTCAGGCTCTGCCAGCCAGAGAGCCTGAGCCAGCGATGCTCTCAAAGGCTCTGAATAAGCACAGAACAGGCGGCAGTGAAGCAGGTCAGGCTGCAGAGATCTGCCACAGAACGAGGTGCAGCACTGCCTCCTGGGTTAACACCGAAACTGGCTTGTTTGTTTTCGGACGTATGAGTTGTAAACAAAGACTGATGGACAGCAATGCTCCCCTGAGTGGGGCAGTGCTGGGAAAAACAATTGAAGACGGCAAACTACAGTTAAAGAGTGTCTGCTACAGAGAGGGGCATGAGTTCCAGATGACTTAATTGTGCCATTAGTTGCAGATCTCCCATCATAAAAAACAACATATTTTACGTGCACCAGCTGTAGTCCAAGAACTTCCCTGCTTTCACCCTCGTTTCCTGCTGATTTTGGTGCACTGTTATGAAATGAGCAGACGGAGCTACCAGGCTTTGCAATGAGAACTCTCTAGTTTGATGCCAACCGCGGCGCGCATCCACACCCATATGAATGCTGACCTAAATATGCTTCCCATGCACGCATCTGTGTTCAGGGTTCCCCGCAAATCCACCTTAAGCGAGTTCAGTCACGGCTAAATCTGAATCAAGACTGGCATTTTTTCCCCCCATGCAACATTTTACAAAGTGGTACAGAAAAGCAACGGCTCTTATATACGTTGACTCACCGTAAAGGGTAAAGGCTGCTGTTCACCGCGACTTTCTGGCGACTTTATCCTTCCTGACTCAAGCGTGGCCGTCGGGCATGGCAAGACTTGGCCCGAATGAAGTATGTGAGCCTTTACTCGTTCGTCGGTACCCCCGCAGGGAGACGAATGGCACAGCAGTTTATTATCCCTTGCCCTCACAGTCACACAAAGAAAATTTACAGCTTCTTCCCCCTTTTAGCAGGAATAGAGTCTTCCCCAAGACAGCCGCGGACAGCTCCGGTGCTGAAATCTTGTTTCCTTTTTTTTTTTTTTTGTCTTTTCTTTTTTTCACCCACCCTCCTTCCTGAGCTACTCCCTCGGCATCTGAGGAGACACACAGCCTGCTGGCAGTTCAGTTTAGGCAGGATGAGACGTCGGTGCAGACTCACAGACGGCCAGTGGAGTTAAATCAGAAATTTATGACCATCTCGAAGCCCCCCTCCCCTTCCCGGGTGCCCCGACGACTTAGTCCTGATCATTCAGATTAATAACTTGTAGGATACCCAGTCTTGAACCTGGATAGTGTTGATTGGCCAGAACCGTCAGGACACTGCAGTTCCCCCCTCCAAAAAATGACGTTGGGAAAGAGGCTTCCTCAGCAGCCAATTATTTCCAACAGAAATTTAAAACGTAATGGATGCTTATTTTAAGAATCAGAGTGCAGCTTGGAGGTGTCAGTCCCATCTGAGACACATTTAGCATGATGCGTGACATGAAGACAGCTGATGCAAGCAGGTTTGTAAAATGCATAATGTAGATTAAAACCATAGACTGTGAGATTTTACCACTTTTAAAAAAAATCTGGTTAGCAATCCTCACTGTTATAATGATCATGTCCAGGAAATGTTTTTGTTTTTATGTTTTCCTCGCCATTCTTTTATTTGGAAACGGCAACAGAGCTTATAACCTCTTCTTCACTAGCAGGAAAGATCCATTAGAAGATATTTAGCATCAGTTTCTCAGTTTCTTTGTTATATAAATAAGAAAAGTATCAGTAATTCTAGTTCAGGATCTGCAATCAATATGGATGACAATGGCCACTATTTTATTCTTAAAAGCCCATAGCTTTGAATTTGCCAGAATGTCCACACATAATAAAGGCAATAATGTATTGTTAGTTTGACACTTACTAATCCATTCGGTGTAATAGCTGGATATCAGAATTTCTCTGAATTTATGTTTATAATATTGGGATACTGGTACTGAATTGCTTGGCATTTTCCAGTGTATATTTTTATATTGATTAAAACTTTAGGAGACTGTTTCAGATACACATTATGCCTGAATTTATTGCCATTATATAGAATAAATGTATGGACTGTAATGCTTTTCAAACTCAAATAATACAATACCAGTACTTCCCAAATCATTACGTATTTACAAGGCAAGTACTTAATTTGGAAATCCATTACAATAAGAAAAAATCAATCGATGCAGAATACCGCATGAATGTGCTTTTCCTTGCCCCACAGCAAACCATGGAATAGCCAAGCGCACACACTGATAAAACACATGCATGTGTCGAGTGACAGCAAACAAATGTAAAAGCTGAGTCAGTATCATTACAGCGGTTTTCAAAGGGAGGTTCTCCAATGCTTTTCCACAGCAGTATATATGGTTTATGTATGAACAACTATATATGCCATGCCTGACTGTGTTGTTCTACAGCCTGCTGGTTCAAATGGAAGGGTATGCAATATTAATGAATATGTGAGTGCACAGTGACTCACGTGTCTTAGCGTCTTTTCTCAGTGGGAGGGAGGAGAAGAAAATGGTAGCATTTTACCGAGGTAATCTGACCCCTCACCTACCTCTCAGAGAACCATTTCACTGTGGTTGCTTCAGCATAATTTTTTTTTTTAAATAACTTTAAAAAAATTATTTTCAGTTTGCATTATCTTACATCCAGAAGGAGTGTTTTATGGATTTTTACACAAGCAGCCAATCCTGTTGTCTAAAATTTTGTATGCATTTATGTAAAAATCGAACACCTTGTGCATTTCAAGCTTGACATTTAGAGCTCATTGTTAAAACTTTTAGTTAACTTATACTTTTCCATAAGTGCCCCTCTAAATGAAGACAAACTGCAGAGGCAATGCCAAGCCTGGGGCCTTTTAAAAAGAAGAATTAGGCTGGGAAAACAAATAGTAATGGCCTCTGTTCCTTTTTCAGAATAGATAATGGTCTCTGTGGAGCAATCTGCCAGTATTAGCAGTCCATTCACAGTCCATTCTTATATTCTTATATACACAGTGCATTCTTAACAGCATTCCCATGGATTTAGAGTTGGACTTTTGGAGCACTGCAATCAGTGTCTTTTCAGCACTGAATTACTTTCTCCTCCGAATGAGAACAATTGGCCCTATGGCACCTGATTGGTCCGTTTAAGTGTGCAGTGATCCCTACTTCCTCTTCTTATACTTTCACTTGCTCTGTTTTTGATTTGAACAGAATTAAATGTACCAGTTACATTGTGCCACAAATCATCCCACTAATTAAACCTTTGATCTTGAATGTCCACAGAATGTGGACAAAAACACAGAATTCATCACTTGTTTCTGAAAATAATACTGCATGCTATGTTTTAGCAGTAAAAGTCAGGGGTTTGATAGGTTAACTGTTGTCATTGGTTTAGAAAATATTATAGACTTATTCTCAAGGCCTTCAGAGATGCTTTCCTTATTTTTAAGCATGCAAAAAAAAATAAAGACTATTAAGCAACAAAGCTGCAAGCCAAGTGAGTATTTCAGAGTATCAGTGTCACTTTCAGAATCAGTAGTTTTGTGCATTGGAGCTCACTGAAAATATTCAGTTCATATGTTCTGGCTTAAGGAGTACTGAAAGACTGCTAACACCATGGGATATTTTTGAGGCTGCGGCTCTGCAGCAAACTGGTGTTTCCTGTTTGGCCTTTTTCAGAAATATGTGAGGATACTAAGATGACAATAGCTAAAGGCGGTACTCACCTATCACCTCCTTTAAAGTTCACAAATCATATCAAATCTCTTCCAGTTGAGACTTCAGAAAGTCGCACTTCCCAGCCAAAAAGTAATCAAATGCAAAACTCAAAATTTCTGTTGATTAAATAAGATACATATAATATCAAAGCTTTGCAACCTAGTGGATATTAGTGTGTATATATAAATATTGTGACACTTAAACTGCAGGTGATGCTGTCAGGTTTATGCAATAGCATTTTCCCCTCTGCTTTACCACTCGTTTAACATGTTTTTTGTCTCAACCACTGACCTAGTTATAACTGTCCTTACTTGTTTCTGGACGCTAGGGTCTCCATTCAGTTCAGGTCTGGTAATCTTACGTTGTTGTCATATTTCATTCCAAACACCCTCATTTCATTTCTGCTTTCTCATAAATTAATCATGAATTAATATGGCTACATAGCCTAGAGCATGTATTCTTCCACTGCAGGAACTGACTGCATCAGGTAGCCATGCAGCGTCTTTGTATTTCATGGAAAGCCCTTATTTCAGGATGGTACTTATCCCTTAAAAACTGCACTGTATGATATTTAATGCAAAGCATGCTGTTCAGCCCTTACATGTCCTCTTTGACAATATGCATTGACATGAAAGAGGCTGAATATACAGTATTACTGAACACTGAAGGACAGGTCAGACAATGAAAGGGAATAAGGCTAAGTGGGCTGCTGCAATCCTTTCATTTAGTTCTTGACACAATGCCACTGATTACAGTGCATTTATATTAACATCCCAAGATTGTTAAGCATAGAAACCGATTCAATTAGAGTCTTGCAAGGTAACACTGTAGGCTCATAGGCCCAGAGTTTTTTCACCAACCTAATTATATTGTCAGAATGTAATATTTGAACAATTAAATATTGCTCAAATATCCACAAAAATATTTTAAAATTCTGTATGTTTATTTTTTTGTTTTTTTGTGGGGGTGTTTCCTGGTGACGACACAGTAGTGCAGTGGTTAGCACTGTTGTCTCACAGCAACAAGGTCCCGGGTTCTATTCCACCAGTTGGAGCCTTTCTGTTTGCACGCTCTCCTTGTGTCTGCATGGGTTTTGTCCAAGTACTCTGGCTTCCTCCCACAGCCTAAAGCTGGTGGGGTTTAGTTAATCGGTCATTCTAAATTGGCTATGGATGTGTCTCTCTGTGATAACCCAGCAAAAAAACTCTCACCCCTTGGCAGTTGGGGTAGGATCCAACTCTCTTTGACCCGGAATTGTACAAGTGGAAGAAAATGTCTGTATTATTATTTTATGGTATCTGTTATGCAGGTTAAACTTTAAAACTATTGTTGTGACATAATTAAAATGTATAGCGCACTGAAACACAACAAAACTATTCAGTATTGTCACTAATGATTAGCGTGAAGATGTTTTGTCTGTAGTGAGATTTAACATGGATGGTGTATTATTTCTTTCTTGTCATAATTTCCGAGGTTTAAAGATGTACTTGATTTAATATCCCTTATATGTTGATTGTTGTATCAGGGGTAGATGTTTATGTAAGCTTTAGCTTCAACCTACACCTTTTTGGTTTGTTATTTAAATGAACCAAATAAAGATAACTGAATGATATGGAAATCAGAAGCCTCTGTGCTTTGACAACAATCTGAGCTGTAATCCTCCGTAGTGGGATTGCCTCAGGAAACCTATTTGAAACATACATGACCGTCAACAGAAACTGGTTTCCAGTTTTAGATTTAGGTAAAGGCCCCACACAGTCAACAATCACTTTCTGAAATGGCTCCTCTACTACTGGGATAGGACAGAGAGGAGCTGGTGGGATTATTTGGTTTGGCTTGCCAGTCATTTGGCATACGTGGCAAGTACGGCAGTATTGAACAACATCAGATTTCAGTCTTGGCCAGAAGAAATGTTTCAGAATTCTGCTGTATGTCTTGTTAACCCCCAAATGTCCTGACCATGGATGGTCATGTGCTAAGGACAATACCTGGGTACGTTAGGCAGTAGGTACAACCACCTGATAAACTGCAGACCAGTCTGTGTCTTCTGAGACCTCACTCGTCCATCTGCGCATCAGAAGACCTTCATCTGAGAAGTAAGCCAGCTTTTTCTTCTTGGCATCCTGTTGACTGAAGACAGAAGAATGACACTTGGATAGGGTTACATCATTTTTCTGTGCAGTAATGAACTCCTCTCGGGAGACTGGCAAAATCCAGGATTGGTTGTGTTTTGTTAGCAGGTGGAACTTTGGCCTGAACCTTAGATCCAGAGGTAAATGTGATCACGAGCTCATTGTCACCAAAGGGATCTGACCTCATAAAGGAATCGGCCAAGTCAGGACCATACTTTTTTGTCTGGGCCCTCGTAACTACACAAGCTGGAAAAATGGCAGGCTGGTCTTGAGCTGAGTCAGAGTCCAGGCTCAGCTTGGGTCGGTCTAACACTTCAGGAACGGGCATGACCTTGCCTCCAGCAAGCTCATTACCTAGGATGAGGTCAATACCTGGGATAGGCAATGCAGAACGAATGGCCACTTTAACAATCCCACTGACTAAGGAAGACTGAATGTGAATAGTGTGCAAAGGGGCAGACACAAATCCGAGTTCTACTCCCTGGACAATGACACTAGACTGGCAAAATGACTCCTCTGAAAAGGGTAAGACATTTTCTCTAATGATGGACTGAGAGGCCCCTGTATCTCTCAGTATTTTTACTGGTTGATGATCTTGTGGATTCCCAGTCAGTGAAACCACTCCCTCTAGAATGAATGGTTTGAAACAGGCCAAAATGCCTGATGCCACCAAGGCAAAGACAAGTGAGCTCCCTGGGAAGCTTGCCTGCAGGAGAGAATGGTAGAATACAGAGAGAATGGTAGAATACCTTTTCAGGTATTCTACCATTGAAAAGGAGACCCTTGCTTTGTTGTGGGCCTTGCAACATTTTGAAGTCTATATAGAGTCAGGTCAGAGTTCAGTTCAAGTATTCACAGATCACAACCCTTTTTAGTGTTGTGGGGAAGAAAGATAAATAGAACACAAAAGCAAAGCCACATCTCTTGGCACGTAACAGCTGCCTTCAGTGGAACTTGCTCTCTACTGTATCTAGGCTACTGAAGGAAATTGGAAATCTAGACAGGTTGAGCAAATGGTTAGTGAAATCATTAATCACTTTGCTTTACCGCTGTCTTCTCCTCTGTTGTTTTGACCATTATATACTTTCAGACCATGATGTTTATTCATGCCTGAGTCTTGATCTCCTTGTCCTTTTTTAATGCAACCACATCTCTGAATAAAAAGCAGAACACAGAGCACAAGAGATACGAAGGTCAGTCTTGCTCATTGCCTGAAAACACTTAAAAGCTCATAATGTTAAATAGTGAATCTGCATTATTTTGGGAAATGTTTAAGAAAATCTCTGAGTCACATTGTCTAAACATTTATAGACAGATTATGACTGAAGGGGTTTGGGATCAGTTCGAGGGAAGGTTTTGGATGAGATTTAGCTTTCCTCGATGTATGCATGATCATGCATCATTTTGATGCCTGATCAGATTAACTGGGAGATAACTCAGCCTCACATCTGAACACAAAGTGGATTAGAAGAGAGATGGAAAAATGTTATAAAACGACCTTAAAAATATATTTATTTCTTTATAGAATCCATTGTTTTGTTTCCTTTTCGTGCATTACAATGTTTAGCCAGTTTTATTGGCTTTTTTAAGTTTATAAGTTATATATGATAACTTTCTTTTCCAGTCAGAAACCAGTGTTGTATACCTACCACTGTCACGTTTAGCTGAAACGAGATGTAGTTTGGTAAAACCTGTTAATGCCAGTACCAACACTGTTGCTAGGTAACTGATCAGTGTGACAACTCATCAATCCATTTCAGACCATTTAATTTTTTCCAGTGTTTATTGTTGAGTTAAGATTTTACATAACACAATCGTGTCTGATGTGATTTTGTCTCAATAGTTACTCTGAGCAGTAGTTCATGACTCTGCTTTCAAAATGTCCCAGAAAATTTATTTTAAGAGGGTAAAAACATCCACTTGTTCCCATTTAACTATTTATGAGTTTCTCGCTTAGCAAAAATTTCACTGATCATTTGCAAGCAGAAACAATGGCATATTTTTAACATCTTTTAGGGTGGAAATTTCAGATTAGACCAAGACGCTGTCTAAATGATTTGCGCTCAACTTTTCATAAACTGGCATAACGATATTTTCCGAAGGGTTCAAAAGATACAGTGCTAATTCATGCTGTGGATACAGAGGTCCAGTAAGCAGACACAATGATTGGATTTTCCTGCTACCGTACAGTTAAAAGATCAAGGACACAGTTTTTGGGTTTGGCTGTTTGACTGTTTTGGAGCAAATGTCAGCTTTGGTGTTATGTAGTACTTGAATAGATTTCTTTTCAGGAATCGTCTGGAACAGTCTGACATTTAGTTAAAGAAAACATAGCCAGCTCCAGATCCAGATATTAGATCAGTAAGATGCATGTTTTTGTAGTTCAGAAAAAAAAATAGATCACTTTCAGATAACAAAAACAAACATGTGCCTACCATTCACTGTACATGAGCATCCATCCATCCATTCGCTTATCCTTTTCAGGGTCGCTGGAGCCTATCCCAGCTGTCATGGGGCGAGAGGCAGGGTACACCCTGGACAGGTGGCCAGTCTGTCGCAGGGCCAACACACAGGGACAGACAACCATTTGCACTCACATTCATACCTAGTGACAATTTGGATTATCCAATTAACCTATCCCCACAAGCTGCATGTCTTTGGACGGTGGGAGGAAGCCGAAGTACCCGGAGGGAACCCACGCAAACACGGGGAGAACATGCAAACTCCACACAGAAAGACCCCGGCCTGATGGTGGAATTGAACTCAGGACCTTCTTGCTGTGCGGCAACAGTGCTAACCACTGTGCCACCGTACATCTGTACATGAGCACAGATGTTTTATTTCAGTTGTTTATGCATTCCCTAAGGCTTGCATGTATATTTCGAAGAAGAATGGGGTAACAGCTACACATATATCCATTTCTGCTGGGCATTCCTGTGTTTGCACTGAGGATGTGATTAACGTTCTCCAGCTGGGATCTTTGGATATTAAACGGGCCTCAAATGATGGCAAATAATGTACATTTGAAATTTGGAGCCCTAGCACAGAAGGAATTAATTGAAGCAGTGGTGACATTATTAGTTTAGTTTCCATGTCTTCCTACAAGTGGCGTCTAGTTCCAAAGGAGGTAATTAATGTTTTTTTGTAACAATCAATCACTGTTAGTCATTTTGTTAAACCAGCTGTATGTAAAGTACAATCTTACCACTATATATGATACAAACTAGTAAATTTTTTTTGTAATGTCATTAAGTGGCTGAATCATATAGAAAAGTAAAAATCTAATGTTTGTCCAGTGGGCTCAAACATAATGACTAAAATAATGGCAACAAACAAGGCAACAGTGTTTGGGATTGTTCAGTGGAGGAAACTGAGGTATGCAACTAAGAATCACTGTGCACATCCACGGATTCCTTCCTTGCTACATGATCCACATTTGAGTGATCAAATTAAATGTCCAAACAATTGGATCAAGGCTTTCCTGAGCTTCCTGCTAGTGCACTTGTTTCACTCAAAGCTGAAGATCCTCTATAATGTTTTTTATTGATATTTAACTGTGAATAATGAATGCATATCATTGCTGTAAATTGAGTGTTTGTTCCCTTCAGGACTGCTCTTTTCTGGAGTAGCTTTTCCTGCACTCACACACCCCTGCGTGATATGATAGAAGTGGTAATTGGATTTCCGTCCTCACACTGAAATCCGATAGTGTTGTCAAATGCTAATCTCTTATCTACCTGTCCATCATTGCAGAACAGTATGATAAAGCAAAGATGAAGAATGCACACTAATCTGGTAGCTGCGCTACTTCTGGAGCACATCTGCTTTTTGTCACATCGTGGAGCTCTTGTACTTGTGCACAGCTTGCATTCTGACTGAGCACAGTTGGTATTATTTTATACAGATGCTACCTGCCAACTGATGCTCCTCTAACCTTCCCAGTAAATGAAGGATTTAACAAAACCACTGTGCTTTCTCCTCCCCGTCAAACTGCATCAGAAGATTTGCTCTGACAGACGGAGCATTGTTTACTTTGTGGTTTAGCAAATTACCCATCATGTGTTACACAATCTCAGCTTTTTCTAAATTGAATTTAAAATGTGGATGCACATGGCCATTTCCTCAATTTTTGAGGTTGACTAATGACTTGGACATGCATTCTTTTTCCTCAGACAATTCGACGTCTTCATCTGGCAATGTAGATTTATTGCAGATTTGACATTGCCCCATTATTTAGCATCACTCCCCAGAGCTGACATAGTGGATTTGGCACAGAAGCATTATGGACCTCAAAGATCCATTAAGACTGAAATAAGGAAGAGCCTAACACAACATCTGACAGCTTGAGCTTTTGAATTTAATTAAATGTGTCACAGGTTTCTGCCTATTTATGGCCTGAATGGAGAAACAGGACAGTATGAAACTCCTGCAAACACAGCAAGAGAATTTACCTCATTTGTCTCAAACTGTGATGAGAGAGCTGCATATTTTTGTGCAAGCATTTGAAGATTTAGCTTTACCAAGATTCTAGACTTGCAAAGTAGATGATTGGTGAGAAGATGAAGAAGATGTGGGATGACTGCTGGCTTTTGAATTGCTAAATCATATAGTTAGGGCTGGACCAGGTGACCCTGAATCCTCCCTTAGTTATGCTGCAATAGACGTAGGCTGCTGGGGGATTCCCATGATGCATTGAGTTTTTCCTTTCCAGTCACCTTTCTCACTCACTATGTATTAACAGACCTCTCTGCATTGAATCATATCTGTTATTAAACCTCTGTCTCTTTTCCACAGCATGTCTTTATCCTGTCTTCTTTCTCTCACCCCAACCGGTCGCAGCAGATGGCCGCCCCTCCCTGAGCCTGGTTCTGCCGGAGGTTTCTTCCTGTTAAAAGGGAGTTTTTCCTTCCCACTGTCGCCAAAGTGCTTGTTCATAGGGGGTCATATGATTGTTGGGTTTTTCTCTGTATCTATGAAACGCCTTGAGGCGACTTTTGTTGTGATTTGGCGCTATATAAATAAAATTGAATTGAATTGAATTGAAATTGAATTGAATTTTGAAATCCAAGTAACAACACACTAATCTTCAAATGTCTAAATGTTAAAAATATTGTTTAGCAAATACATAAATCTAATATTTGTGTTTTAAAACAATCAGAATCCAAATCCAACTAAGCCAAAACTAAGTTGCTCAGGCAGAAATAAACTGTAGACAGAATTTTGTCTGAGCATTTGCAATGAAATTAACTTCATTTTCCAAAAACAGCAATTAGATTCAAGGGCAGAGCAAGTATTAGCTTCCTTTAAACAACTGAAGCAGACAGACGAAAAATGCATCAGAGGTCTAATAATCATTCATGTCTTGTTTTGCATTATGAGAACTGCTAAGTAGTACCATTTGATAGTGAAATGAGTTGTGCTTTATCTATTTTTGTAGCATTAAGGTTGCAGATCAAAGCTAAGACATAATTAGATAAAAGTTTCCCTCAGGATGCCAATCACGCTTACACAGTCTATAAGCAGGGATGAATAAATGAACAGAACTGAATTTTAGCTAGAATGCATTTAGCCACTTAAGGCCAGATTATGTGCACCATGCATGGTTCATAATCTTTCAGTACTGACAAAGCAAAGCCCAGTGATTGTGTATTGATGGTTTCTTGACACTCATACATGATAGCCGGGCAATCTGATCCATCCTTCCGTCCTTTTGATTTCAGTCTTTCTCGAAGATTTTGAAACCATGGCTGCAGGGATTTGTTCCCATTCATGCTCAAACCCATTAGCCGAGTGGGTCAGACACTGATGTTGGTTGATAATGTCTGGTTCACAGTCTGTCCTAATTCATTCCACAGGGTGTGGATGTAAGGGTTCTTTCACATAATTTCCTTATGGACCATGGTGCATGGACATTGTTTATGTTGAGACATGAAATGGACTGTTCCCTAAAGGTTTGCTAGAAATTTAGGACTAAATTATTTGAAATATAGATGTATTGTGTTTCAAGTAAGATTTTTGTTGAAGGAATAGTTAAATTGTTAAAACCATAACTAACACAACTCAGCCAATCCCACTAAATAGTTAGTGGGATTGAGTTAGCAAGTAGTTCAGCAGAAGCCTGACATAAAGAAGATAGAAATAGCTAGGCTACTTTTGCCCAAAGGTTTGAATTGGCTTTTTGTTTCTTCTGACCCATAATGTTTCAGCAGGCTTGGTTTGAAGGTAAATTCTACTTGGAACGGAGAAGGCAGTTGCCAAAAAACCTGCTCATCTCTTCTGATGACCATTTCTTTTCATGAGCTTGTTTCATTTCCTGGATATTCATAAACAATTGCTGGCATACAGAACAGGAGTTATTCTATTACAACAACAAAATATATAAATAAAAACAACAAATGAAAACTGTAGTTTGCAGAAATTAAACTAGATGACTTGCCCAAGGTTTCCCAGAAAGCTCCTGCTAAAATGGAAGAATCTTAGAACCATTGTGAGGAATTTTATGAAGCCCTGTTATTTGTATATTGTGGATATTTTATTCACCCTGAATAAAAACACAAATTGTTGTCTATTTTTGGCTGTTAGCAGAAATAATGACATGGGAGAGTGAAGAAGGGTAAAGAAAAATGCTGCCACCCTGTAGAAGTAAGTGAGAAATACACACAGATTATATTTATTGTGACTGTATAATTTATTTTGTGTATTGTTACCAGGGGTTTCCACTTCTGCTGCCAAAGACTGCTGAGGAAGGAGTTGGTGGGGTTAATTAAACATACAGGAAGTGACAAAAACAGAATAGCAACTGAAGCCACTAGAGACCACAAACTTCTAATTTCAGAGAACAGAACCCCTGGAAGTTTTTAGAGGTCTCTCTCTGGTATTTAGTTTTTGTAATATATCAAGATTCATTTCTGTGCACTCCAAGGAAGGCAGTAATGAAAGGAAAAGCCATTAGCTGTGCGCATTAGAAGCACCTCCCTACCTCTCTCACGAGAAGACAGTCATCGTGATCAGAAGTAGATAATATCTGGAGTACAAATGACAGTCTATAATTCCATGGCATCGGCCCAAAAGAGCATTTTAGCACAATTTAATATTTTATATGGCTCCTTCCTGTAATGAAAACATTACATATGAGATACAGCTGATGGAAGAGAATCACAACACGAGAAAATGTGATCAGTAAGGTGTCACAAACACCCAGAAAACAACAACAGTCATTTACTAGAGTCATTAGATGTTTTTGGAGGAATTTTGTGGGTAACGTAAGCTTTTTTTCACATAAATAATTAAGTGGCAGTTTGTTAATTGAAGCCAAAAAGGGCACAAAAAGAAACCACCCCATCAGTTAAAATAATCACCCATCCTTTCTCTTCCTAATTTGAATGCAATTTTATTAGTCGAGTTTTTTTAAAAATGCCCATTTGGGCACTGATGACACTTTACTGAATGAATATTGTGTCATAATTCAGTGCTGGGTAAGTAATTATAATAAAATTGCAGTAGTGTTTCTGAATGGACGAAGAAGGAGGGCCCCGACAAACTCATTTAGGAAAATTGATGCAAAACAGACAGCTGCTGGCAAAACACAGCGTTGCAATGATCTAATTACTTTCTTCCGCACATCCTCCACAATTACGGTACAGCTGCCTGCCCAAATCACTGGGTATGTTAATAGGGAAAATATCTCATGCTACAATCCCACTAACAAAGAAGTCACTGAATAATTAGACAAAGCCAAGTGAAGTCCTCAGATGTTTATCTGAGTCTGTTGGGTATTTATTTTTGAGATATTATAAGCTGCTAATCGAGGTAAATTTCTTTGTTAAAATACAAAACGTGCAAAAAATAATGCATGCTAACATTTTTACAACTTTACACATGTCAATTTCTAGTGTTTGATAAAGTACCATGAGGATACAGTAGAATTCAAACACCCGGTTGTGGTATTTAGTGAAATATGGGAGGACTGAATGAAACACACAGCAATACATCTTATCTGTCTCAGGCGAGTACGTGCAAGAGCCAAATTTGAGGGAAGAGGTAAGTATCAAGGCAGTATGAAGACACACACTAATGAAAATTCAATACAAAATAAATATTTATAAAAGAAAATGTATGTAGACAATTCAGTAACACATAGACTCTAAATAATTCTTGGGCAGATGATTGGGCTTTATTCCCTCTTTTGCTCTACATTCTCAATCAAGGGGCAAGTACTACAATGTTAAGTTACCCACATAGCAAAATTGGTATGGTCCGGATCACACAATGTGCTTACACATGGCCCACATACGGCAAAGAATGACGGCCCTTTGGTGGTCCAGATCTGGTTTGCCAGAGGTGGCCCACACATGGGCCAGCACAAGGCCAGTTGCAGACACATTGGTGGTCCTGTGCGGGCCCGTGTGTGGATTACCTCTGGCAAACCTGATCTGGGCCACCAAAGGGCCGTCATTCTTTGCCGTATGTGGGCCATGTGTAAATTGTGTGCAGCCACGGGCCAGGTGCAGACACACTGCTGGCCCTGTGCTGGCCCAGAACAGTTTCAGCTCTGGCCCCAGATGTCAGCCTAATGTGTACCCTAATCAAGCCATGTAATACCAACATGTGCCGGAACATAGTAGAGCAAAAGTAACGTGACGAAACTCTGTTCAGACAGTGAATCGACTGATTCTTATATAGCACTTTTCTACTTTCCTGGATTAATCAAAGTGCTCTATACAACACAACACATTCAGCCACTTTCTCTAAACTGAGTGATTCCTAACTACATTCATACACATTCACACTCTTGATATGCAGACTAGAGGAGCCAGGGATTGAACCACTAACCTTCCGTAATGCTCTACCGCCTGATGTGTTTTAAAAATACAGACTAAACAAAGCATAAAAAACAACAACATGTGTTTAAGTGTTAATTTAGCTCACAATAACAGCCATTCATGAGAGAATGAACAAAACGTGCCTATGTGGAACTCCAGCATATCTTGGATAGCT